>NC_092208.1:46192895-46347863 GCF_043381705.1 Parasteatoda tepidariorum | reverse complement strand
ACAGGGCGATTTTGTCGGCCTCTCTTTCAGGGGCACCATATTAGGTGGGCCAACGTTGCTCCCACAGTAAGGGCAGATAGTACAGAGAAGGAAAGAACATCCATGCCTTACCCGGGATTCGAACGCAGAACGTTTCTGATGCAAGGGCAGTTCCCTAACCCCTACACAGGCCGGTCGGCACATACCAACATTATATTTTGGACATTAATTCGAAACTATACTTGTATAATTAACAAGAAATTAGGAGAATTTAAACAACCGGATAACTCAAAGTTTAAGTGGGTTTAAAATACTACCAATGTGCAAAATAAAGGGTATTATTAGTAATATTAGGTTAGCAGGGTTTCAACTATTTTTTTTTTCATTTTATATAATTTCTTTTTAATTTATTTATTTATTTTTTTTTTATTTTATTTAATTTTTATGTATTTCAGAAAAATAAATAAAATAAAAAAGGCTTTTAAAAACATTAGCAAAGGTCTACCTTTTTGGCGACTTTTTGCTTGCTCTTGACTAACCGAAAAATACAAATAAAGAATACGCAGGAAGTAAATTTGAATAAAAGTAACAAGCGAAAATTTTACCAGAGATATCATTTTTATAACAAACTGTTTATTGGTATTGTTTTCAGATTTATACTTTTTCCAAAGTATAATTCCAAAGTAACAAGTTTCCAAAGTACTTACAACTTTACAAGAACTAAATATTTAATACTTAAAAAAGTTTTCAAAGTCTTTAGCTGAGTTTCTTTCAGTTAAGTACTTTACACGTTTACCAAAATTTTCTCTTAGTATGAGCACAATACGCAGAAACATTTTATTACCTAATTGGAAATTGTGGTATTCCAAAAAGGAACAAAGGAGAAATCGAATTTTTTTCTGCACAAAAAATTCTTTTTTTCTCGCTTTTAATTCTGTTCTAAGGCTGTATCGTTACATAAAATTACGTTTTTCAGCAAAAAGTATGCTATTTTTAAACAAGGGTTGGACAAAAATATGGAAATACCTTGTGAAATGCATGTTTGAAAAGAAAGATTGATTTTAATGAAATATGTAGGTGGCGCTGGCGTTTTTGACTACTTACGCCACCTATACAACTTCGTAAATGTGCTAAACAGTTCAGTTGGTGTCGGAGTACTGTTATGTGAGGTTGTCATTGCATTATGTCAGAGTCAACAGACTTCGAACGTGGGCAAATTGTTGGAGCACGTATGGTAGGTGCTTCCGTAAGCAAGGTAGCCGAGGTGTTTAGTGTTTCAAGAGGTACTGTATCGAAGATTTATTCCGCATAGTATTTGAAAAGCGGAAAAACATCATGTGCTAAATCACAGCGCGGACAAAAGTGTGTCCTGAGTGATCGTGACAGACGATCATTAAGGGCAATTGTGACGAAAAATAAGAAGACCACAGCTGCAAAAGTTAGTGCTGAAATGAATGTTGTGTTACCGAGCCCTGTGAGTACCAAAGCAATTAGAAGGGAGCTTCATAAACAGGGAATTGCTGGCCGTGCTGCAATTGAGAAGCCACTCAGCAGTGATGCTAATGCCCGTAACAGGAAAAGGTGGTGTTTAAGCAACACCTCCTAGAAAAGAGTAGGCCTCTGCACGGGTTACCATAAATATCCTTTAGTAGTCCAAACGTAATGACACATGTCGTATTTTCAACCACTGCGCAGCTTAGTACCCCGAACGTAATGACATCTTTCTTATTTTTCATCAACTGCGCAGTTTTCGTCACATCGGACTACTAAATTGATCCGTGCTGAGGCCTTCATACTTCTAGGAGGTGTTGGTTTAAGTCATAAAGCCTGGACTGTAGAGCAGGGGAAGCGAGTAATATGGTCTGACGAGTCTTCCTTCACATTGTTTCCCTCTTCTGGCCGAGTTTACTTCTGGAGAACGCCAGCTCAAGCCTATAATACAGACTGCTTGTTGCCAAGAGTGAAACAAGGCGGGGATTCTGTTTTGGTTTGGGCAGCCATATCGCGGTTCTCTGCTGGCCCCATGATAACTGTGTCAGGGCACATGACTGCCAAGACTTATGTGAAAATTTTGGCCGATCAAGTTCATCCCATGGTACAAACTTTGTTCCCCGATGGTGATGGTGTCTTCCAAGACGACAGCTCACATTGTCCAGGACTGGTTTTCTGAGCACGAGAATGAGTTGTCCCATCTCCTCTGGCCACCACAGTCACCAGACCTGAATATTATCGAACCTTTGCGGTCTACATTGGAACAGAAAGTGCGTTCTCGTTATCCACCGCCAACATCGTTATCTGAACTTGCCACCGTTTTGCAGGAAGAATGGTATAATATTCCCTTGGCAAACATACAGGAACTGTATTTATCCATTCCGAGAGGACTGCAAGCTGTTTTGGATGCCAACGGGTTTCCTACACCATATTAAGAAACAAAGCGAAGAAACATGTTTTTTTGAAGGTGCTTCCATATTTTTGTCCAACCCCTGTACTTGATTTGAGTTTGAAACAACTATTTATTACTATTGGATTACTGTTTTGTACGTATTTAGCCAGCGTTTTTTTTTACATTAAGTATTAAATTGGTGAAAAATAACAAAAAAGAAGAAAAGTTGCAGTTTGAAAAAAAAAAGTGTTTCTGATTTCATTTTTCAATGTTAGTAAAGTTACTCCTAAGTTCCATTGTTTGGGATCGTAAAAATTAACAAAATTTGAGATTTTAATAATTTTTATACCGGGGAAATATATCGCCAAATTGGCTCTTTTCAAGGAAATTAAATATTTTTTTTTTTTTAAATATTTAAGCTATTTCCTTGTTCAAAAGTCCCAACATTTCTATTTAAATTTATAATATATATAATTTGAGATTAAAGCTTTATTTCAAGATTAAGACACTCATAGTGTGGCTCTTTTTTTTCTTCCTTGTTTTGTTAAAAGCACGAGGATATTTCTGTATCGTGAGCTAATACGCCATCGAATACAATCACCAAGGCGCCAAACTGATTTTGAACCGAGCAATTTATAATAAAAAAAATTTAAAAAAAACATGTAGAGGTTTGCTTGAGGGTAGTTGATCAATTTAAGTAGATCAATTTCTGTGATTTTCTTTCCTTTAAAAAAAAATAATAAAGTTTTTCGAGCGACGCTGCCCGGAAGTTGTCAAGACTTGGCGATTATTCTGCCACAGCGATATGGAAATTTCCCCAAGAGCATGTTGATGACATCAAAGCAATAGCTTTCATCAGAAGAAAAGATTTATTAGTATTGTAATTTTTATCAAATAAGTAAAATTTTTCTTGCACTACATTAAATTTTAAATGCCATAGTTAGGTACCAAAAATTAAAAAAGGAAGAAAAATGACGGCACATTGAGTTAAACTTTTCATTATGCATAGTCAGGCTATTTCTGCGATGCAATAATAGCAACAAATCTAATATTGGCAAACATTGTATTTTCAATAAATCATTTTTATATAAATAATTCTAAGCAAATATAACTGAAATTATCTCACGAACTATACAAAATAAATGATATTCTAGACGTACCTGAGAAATACTGAAATTTTGAACTTCTTTTGTAAAAAGCTTATGAAAAACGTGTTACAAATTGCAAAACAAATATATAATTTTGTGTTAAGTCACGTGCTTAAAGTGAAAACTAACTAGATCAAAGACTATTAAATTATTTACTAATAAATTTTATGCTGCTGAAATAAACAGTTGCTTGCGTTATTTATTACCGTTATATTATTTTAACTGTTAACTTTTTTACTATAGGACAGACAACGTTGACAAACGATAGATAATTCACTGGATATCCTTCATCAATTATGGTTGTTAGATAAGTTCTTCGGCGTTGTTATGCCAAAATCACTTAATGTAAAGCACTCTATATAGATATTTTATAATTAAATATTAATTTCACCTTTGATTTTGATTTTTAATTTCATTATCAAGATTAAGTCAAAAAAATACGCACATTAGGAAAACCTATATTAAAATATAAACTAAGAAGAAACAAAAATGTAATGGAAATCTGTATAATCACTAAAGAGGGAGGTGGGATGTGTAAGAAATTTGAAGAATGCATTAAAAGTACAGAGAATGGAGGATTGCCGAAGCCAAGAGAAAGCCGATGCCTATAGTGGAATAATGGGAATAAAGTAAAATTAAAACAGCTCTTAATCGAATGAAAGAATTTGATGGTGAGGAGATTTTATAGAATAGAAATAAAATCTTGAAATTTGCAATAAAATATATCGTAAGTCATTCTAAGAAGGATATTTTCTTGATTTGTATCTATGAAACTTAATAAAGTTATTAAAATTTATTTCTTAACGGCAATACTAATTCTAGAGTTAAATAGAACTTCTGCATAGCTTGCTAGAGGCTATTTTTTCACATTATTTGTTTATAAACCCATTTAAAAGAAAGTTCAGTTAAATATATTTATCTGATTGAAACCTATTAACGTTTCATAACCATTTTCGGTCTACTTTTCGAGTGCAATAACTCTGCATCCAATTTTTTTAAAAATTCAAAAAAAGATGTATATAAAAAGTTATTCAGGAGATGCAGTTTCAAAAGCTTTTATAAACTGTAATGTAAAATTACAGAAATATATATTTTAACATTTTACTTTTCTGACTTGCCTCATAAAAGAGATTGACCTTAAGCAAAAATTATGACCATTTTGTGACTATGGCCGGTTTGTGAACAAAAACTAAATATAGTTTGCAACTTCAGAATAAAGCAAAAAGTAAATCCAATTTCAAACTCCAATCTAGAGCAGAAACTCTTGTTTGCTTGTGACTCAGCATAAACTATAGCAAATTTGAAATGGCAATTCAGAGTCAAAATGTATCGCTAGTTAGCAAATAAAATTTAAAGCGAAAAATTCGGCAAATTAAGAACTACAATTTGGAAGAGAACTGCAATTTATTTTATATTTTATAACCGTCGTTGAGGAGCAGACCCAATTTTTGGGTTTACGACTACTATTGCTCAAATCGGTAGCCTTGAAATTATGAACCCAAGACATGACTGGGTCAAGTATTAGGAAAAATTTGCTTTCATGGAGGAATTTTCGATGGAACTTACCCG
This sequence comes from Parasteatoda tepidariorum, assembly GCF_043381705.1. Taxonomy (NCBI): domain Eukaryota; kingdom Metazoa; phylum Arthropoda; class Arachnida; order Araneae; family Theridiidae; genus Parasteatoda; species Parasteatoda tepidariorum. The sequence goes on along the minus strand of NC_092208.1, from coordinate 46,342,784 downwards.
CATTTGAGTTACATGGAAGGAAAGACCACGAAACCCACCCACGGTTAGCCTAACGGCAACCCACGATCCGTCTACCACTGAGGATATTTCATGTCAGAACTGTGGTTGGTGCAAGCCAGGAGCAGATTCATATCGACCAGTTGTCATTAGGATTCGAACCCACTTTTCCTCACTGGAAGGCAAACACTCTCTTCCCTGAGCCATCGCGACTCTAACTACAATTTAGAACAAAACTTTGATTTATTTGCAATCGCGATTTAGAAGAAAAACTGGGGTCAATTTCTAACTAAAATTTAGAGCACAAATAACGACCGATTTGCAGCTGCAATCTCGAGCCAAAAAATATTGCTAGTTTGAAAATTGACTTTAATTCAAAATCTATGACTAGTTAATAATTGCAATTTAGAGCCACAAAGGAATTGTTTCGTTGCAAATGTTGTGTTATAAGCTATTGCTATTTCAGGAATAAATAAAAAAATTCAAAATGTTCTATTGTTTTAGAAAGACGTGGAATCCGACAGTTTGTAACCAAAAACAGGATACACGTGTGTTATATGCATGATTTATTCAAATGTATGGACAATGCATTCTTGGACACATCTCATTTTGATAAATAAAAAACTCTAGAACTCAGTCGACTGTCACGGAAGACACAAATAACACTTTTCAGAATAAAATCTATTTACTACAAAACGGAGAAATATGGTTTATCCTATTCACATCCGCCTTTATCAGCATTTGCATTTATATGAAATAAATCATCTTTTCAGATATGTTTTAAACTTTAAGAAATAATTCGTTTCTTAAAAATATTTTTTCATTAATCTTAAAATGAACTTTAACATTGTTTAAATGAAATAATATGTTTAGCACATCCTAGAATGCTTGTGCAATGAAGTTTTATTGTTTCATCCATCCAACGTAATATCAACGAAAAATAAAAATATTTTCTCTGACAGTAAATGCTTATGATTTCCTCTAGAATACATTTATTTTTACATTATTCGATATTTTTTTAAAATATAATTGAAACAGTCGATAAAAAATTGGAGGAAACTAAAAGCGTAGGCATAAGGATCTCTGAAAACTTCACTTGACAGTGGTTTTATTTACCTCTTCAGCTTTCATACAATTAATTCAAATTTTAATAGCACAATATTACTGATTTACCACAATAGGTAAGTAATATGAAAGAAGATAGAAATGTATGGTTTGCTGCGTTCTGATTAGGAAACTTATTTCGTAGCAAATTTTAAAATGCATTACAAAGTTCCTCCACAGATGGCGCTACTATAGAAAAACAAAAAAACAATGTTTTCTTATGCCTGTTCTAGCATCCTGCTCTAGACCATTCTAAGTAAAATATTTGGTTGGGAATCCGGTAATTTTGCCCTAAAAGAAAAACCACGTTGCTACTGCAAAATAGTAGTTATTTCGTGAACATTCTTTCATAGCTTTCCTCAATTAAATACGCCAGACGTTAAATTGAAGAAAACAGTATTTCATACTTTTCCACAATTAAGCGTGACAGAGCTGCAGTGGGTCAGGGAATAGAACGCTTCCCTCTCAATAAGGTGACCCAGGTGACCAGGAATCCTAGCGTGAATTAGCCGATACTAATTCTGACCCAGTGCCAAACGACCACAGTGCTTAAACGAAATATACTCATTAATAGATTATGGGTTAGAATCCCCTTGCCGTCGTGCTAACTTTATGAAGGTTTTCGTTGTTTTACTCTAGATGTAATGCAAATGCAAGTTAGTTCCATCAAAATGTCCTCCAAGAAGGCTAATTGCCCAATGCTTCATCCTGAAGTTCCCTTATCTTCTGGATTGGGTTCACAATTATATGGATATGAATTTGAACAATGATAGTCGTTAACACAGAATGGGGGCTGCTCAAGGCTGGTTATAAAATATAAAATAAAATTAAGTAAACCATCTGTTAACAAACATGATCACTTTTAAACTAGGAAAGAATAAGCGTCTGGCTTTTTAGCTAAAACACACCAAACCGTACAAGTCTATCTTCTTAATATATTTTTGATATAAACATGCAAAAAATCAAAATCATTTGAAATAAACAAGCGAAAAAAGCGAAAGAGTGGACTTTAAGAAACTTATTGTATAGTAATTACTGTCTTGTCAAAAAAGGTCATTTCAAAATTAATCCTGAATGACTACCAGTATTTTTAGAATTTTCATAAATAAAATATCAACAAGATATAAATAAAATACATTTATTTAAAATACAAATGTATAAAAAGACATATATATGTATATCAGGTAAAAGTCTTAACTCTCCGGAACTTTTTTACACGTCAGTTTACAATTTCACCTATAAAATAAAGAAAATGCCATTAGATACAATAATGAGAGTTGTAGACACATTATTAAATTGCAGTAATTATATAGGAACATTATTAATGTTGACTCATGACATAAACGTCACACGAATAACAATAATTCTACAATAATTCTTATTATCTGAAACGGGACTGTTTTAATATCAAGCAAATATTTTTTATTATTTTCAAAAATTAAGTAGTAGCTAACAGAAGAAAATATTCATTTAGTTAAAAAAAAATAATAACTTTTTCATATAAGCTTTTTTGTAAAAAATTCAGACGTTAAATAGGTTAAATAATTAATAATAATTAAGTTATAGGTTAAAAGTTTAAACAAACACTGCATCTTTGCATTTTATGGATGCTGAATATTTATAATACTTTTATTATAATTACAAACTAAGAAAATGTTGATTAATAAATATTAAATACATTACCTTACGAAAGTTTAAGCCCAAACACAGTGAAAGAGAAATTTAATTTATACCATCAAAATTTATTTATAAATTATCAAAAATATTAAAATTGGAAAATAATATTTTTACTATCATGTATTACTTAAAGTTATAACTATCCGTAACTTTTAAAAAAGTATTAAATTCTTTTACATGTAGCATATAGTAATCATTATACAATAATAGTTTTATAATAATATCCAAACTTTCAGTAAAAATATGGCCTCTACTTATGGATATATGTATTTTTTTCCTTGTTACTTGAAAAACTTTTACTTAAACCGTACAATAGTATTACTTAAAACTTAAGTATTTAATCATCTATAACATCAAAAATGTATTATAAGTTGCTCAATAACTTAACGAGATATAAGTGTGTAAACTAATTAAATTTTTCATGCGCAGACAAAAGAAAAACTTTTTTTTTCTGATTTGCAATTAAACGTATTGTATAAACTCTCTAAAACTTACAATCACGTGTAAGAAATATTTAGAAATATACAGAAATTTTACTAAAATCCCTAAAAATGAAGAAACAATAAAACTTAACTCCCGAATACTGTATTTAGAATTAAATACAAAAAAATTTATTTAATATTGCAAAAAGAAAAACTATAAATATTTAAAGAAACATCCACATATTTTTTAAAAAGAGCAGTTTAATCCCTTATTATGTAGTCTTATGTTTGCATCGATTTCAAAATTATAGTTTAAAAACATTTTAGAATACGTCAATATTAGTTATAAGGCTTATTAAAATTTTAACTTTAACCATGAACGTTATAAATAAAATTTTAATGTTACAACCCTCAATATATGACGACGCACGTATTGGATTTAACCCGTTTTTTTTTTTTTTTTTCAATTCAATTGAGCAAAGTCTTAGAATTTTTGTTTCAGGTATTGGGAAAAAATTCCGTTTTAAATATGAGAAAAAGATCTCGTTTCTAGTATCAGAAAAAGATTAGCTTCAAAGATTTTCTTTATAAATATATTATTCCATTTTTATGAAACATAAACGAAGAAAACGAAAAACATAAATCTCTAACAGTTAGCTTGATAAAACTATTTAGAGGAGTGTTTCAATAACTATAATTTCAATGTAACACCGTTTAACTGATAATAATAATAGTTAGTTAAAAATTGACTGATATATGCTATACTTTTTTTAATTGCTTAAAGTACGAGAACATGCAGCACAAATTAAATATAACTACACTTATAATTTTTTTTTTCATTTTTATGTAATAACTTTTATTCGAAAAAAAAGTTTAATTTTTAGATACTCTTTGTTAAAAATTGTAGTTTTAAATATATATTTACAGGTAAGAGGGAAATTTCATAGTTTAAACTGTAGTTCAAAAGAGATAAAAGAAAATAAATTAAATTATGAAGCATAATAAAAATTACCTCTGAATTTAGCGCCTTCCATAGTATTGTAGTTGAGGTAATTGTTGACCGAAAGGAAAAACATTTCCTGGAAAACCTTGAAGTAAAAAATGCATTGTTAATGAAATCACACCAAATATGCATACTTATTATTGCATTAATTTACGTATTTAAGTGTGATACTACTTTTAAAAACTTAAAAAAGTACTTCATATACTTAATAACTCTTCTTATTTTCGGATTGTTTACCAAAACTTATTTGTAATCAATATACACACTATCGTTCGTAAACTAACACTTAAGTAACAAAATAAATTTAAAAAAAAAACATTATCGAAGATGTTAATAACAATGTAGACGAGATTGATAACATCTAAACCAGTTTGTTTCTCAAATAAAATTGAAAGACAAATGTAAAAAAAATGACCCACCAAAAATGCTTAAGTGGTTGTAAACTATCATAGGCATTAATGCACAATCATGAACATAAAAATTCCGATGATTTAGCAACCTCTTCAGACGTCCTTATAACGAAAATTTCTCAATACATACTTGAATTGTCGAATTATTTGGGTGATCAGGAACCCATTGATGTAAATGTTATGAGACAGTAAGAGTCATACTTCATGATACACATTTTTTTCTCATTTAAATTATTTTAGTGGACCAATGAGAATCTCTGTGTAAGTAATAATATTTGAAAACATTTTTCAATTGAGCAATTTATGCATTGAGATTTTTAAACACGCTTTCATCATCATTGATAGCGATTATGATGCCCCAGATTTCGTTAACGTATATTTTTCTAACATAAATATTATTTTTTAACGGAAAAATGTAAATTTTTACTTCATTTTTAGCAAAGATGTGAAAAATTTTAGAGTTAGATCTGTAGTTGAAAACGTACTGTATACTTCATTCTTTTATATGAATGGTATACCTTTGCACTTATTAGAAATTTTAAAATCACTTTTTTCTTAGCTTTATTTGAAAGTCTCCGTTTAAATTTAACAACATACATAAAGTGCTATAAATTTTTTTATTTTAATTAACAATCCATACTCATTTTGTTTTCGAAATCACATTTATTTTTGGCATGCACCAGATTCAAAAATTTATTTAATTATTTATTTAAATATATTTTCTTTGTTAGTCGCTTTCACGAAGACTATTGAAAAAGGCTAATAAATAAACTTCACATTTATATTTCCTGACGGTGTGAATTTAAAATTGATTCTTTTGTTTGCCGTATCAAAAACAAATAAAAATTAATAATTCATATCTTCAGATGAAGTAACTAAGCGTTTCAAGTTTTGCTCAAAAGAGATATTGTATTATAATATTAACAAGTTATCAATTGCAAAGTTTATAGTTACGAGTTTATAATTACAAAGTCATCTGTATGTTTTATGTATGCATCTACTCTAGTATGCCCTTAAATAGGGCATACGAGATACAAATAAACACTATTATAATATTATAACCGTCGTTGAAAAGTCGACCCAATTTTGAGTTTACAACTACTTACTACTACTCTGTAACCTTGTAATTTTGAACCCAATCCAGAAGTCAAGACCAAGGCCTTGAGCAAGTGTTGGGAAACATTTAGTCTTCGTGGAGGACTTTATGATTGAACTAACCCAAATTTGCATTACATGGAAAGGAAAACATTGAAAACCTCCCACAGTTAGCCTGCCGGCAAGTAGACTCTTACGAATGATCTGTCAACCGTTGAGGATATTTTACGTCAGCACTGTGGTCGGTGCGTGATTCGTATCGACCAGCCATTGCTTGGATTCGAACCTGGTTCACCTAATTGAAAGGCGTATGCTCTATCCCCTGCGCCACCACGGCCTTGTTTAAAATAGATAGAAGTTTTTTTCAAATTATTCAGTCAAAAAAATTCTTGTTCCCCTTCAGAGTGGGTGCATTTATTTTAGTAGCCCTAAGTTTCCCTCCAACTATTATTAAAGAGAAACTATTCAACTTCTTCGAAAGACTATATTCTAAATTTGCAGAATTTATCTCGATGAATTCTAAGAAAATAATTTAGTTGCTTAAAAATGCCATTATTTTGCGCCACCCATGATAAAGGAAAAAACTTTTGAACTTTTTCTGCTGTCTATATTCTACATTTATAGATGATATCTCGATAATTTTTTTTTAAAAAATTTAGTAATTTCAAAATAACTGATGGAATTGATTTTTTTAAATTTGTGGTATATTCCCACCGACTTTTTATAGAATACTTCTTGGTAAAACATAAAACATGCGAATTATTATATAATTCTGCTGGGTAGTATAGTGTATAACGCTTATGTATTTAATAGAATGACAAGTGCTCTTTAAGCTCAAAACAGTTCATAATATGATTATTATTTAAAAGACATTTATTCCTCATTAAAAATAATATTTTGAACATTTTTAGAGCTGCTTTTTAAAAAAAAATGTATATATGTTACCAATAAAAGTATGAAACTTTGGTATTCTATAGAATACCTAGGTATTTCATAGAACGTCCTGGTATATTCTTTACCTATAGGAATTCGGCAGTCTGCAGAATTCCTATAGGCAATATGTGAAATGTTCAACTGTAACATACTTTGTCGGCCAGTTTACTGCTCTCGATAAAATGCATAGGTATTCTAAAATAACACTTAAACTTTGCCGGTAACATGCAGAAAGTATGGGAAATATTAAAATAGCTGTCATGTTGTGACACTGCCCCTCAGCTTTATTAAAAAAGTCAACTACAATAGTGACCAACGCTCTTCTAAAGGAGGGAAAAAGAGGCATCGCTTACCGAACTGTCCAAAATTTGAATTCCATCCACCTGGACCACCAGCTCCTGTAAATATTTGACCTCCATATCCATTTGATCCAGCTACAGCTCCAGCAGAATTACCTCTAGGATCATTACTTGTTGAACACCGAGGCATGCCATCAGGACCCCAAGAACAAGACTGGCTCATGGAAGCAGAATGGGCATAAGCAAACAAGGTAACCACAACTAATGCAAGTACGCAGTAATTCATTTTCTTTTCTAAAAAAAATAGTAGTTAAGAAAAATTAAATAATATCTCTATATTTTCACCTTATAATACAATAACAAAGACTTAAAGACGACAAAGACATGTTTTGTTGATAGCTTTAATCTAATAACGTAAAGCTTGCGAGAGCTGCAACAAATAACTATACATAAATAGAGAGTATTGGAAATATTTAAGCTTTATTATTTATGTCGGTATTTCTCTTTAAAGTTTTGTGCAAGGTTTTGTGGTGTAGATGTTATAGTGCAATATTTTGTAGTATACTGAATAATTGATGCGTATTTTTTCACCCCGTGAAGAACGGGTATTCAGATATTTTAAAATAAAACTATTGTTTAAGAGATAAAGCCTCTACTGGAATTAAGCTATAAAAGAAAACTATTTCACATGATTGAATCGTACCCTAAAGATAAGTTAAAATAACTACAGATATTATTATTAACTGGAGCTAATACAGCGATGAAATTCAGCCATTACACACCGTCTCGAAAGTTCAACAATTTTTAAAGCCTGTTCCAGAATCAGAAACAAAAACTTAACTTAATTCTTTCAAAAAACACTTACAAATTGATTTTTGATAATTTGAAATGCTAATCAATAAAATCATATGAAATATTTAAAACTAATAATAAAGCTAATGAGCAAATAATAAAGAAAATGATTGGTTCCAAAAATTCAAAATGAATCCATTGAGAATTTTAAAATTAATTTGTTTACCTAGCTTAGCGTTGATGGAAAGCATCATTATAAACCTGAAAAAATCTGATTGATGTAGTACTGCAACTCGTTAACAGGCGAATTTATAAAATATCGAATCAGAATCGGAAAGAATTTACAAAATATTTCGAACCTGAAATACTGAAAATTTAAACAATGTCATTGTTATTTGAAAACGTGCGGTAGGTTACTTGAAGAAGTGTTACATCAGCAATTTTTTTTTTCGCATTTTCAAATGAAGAGGAGAAAAGAAAGTAACTAAAAATATTTTGGAAAATATGGGAAAGTTACATATTTCCTAAAAGGATTTACACAAAATGATAATTATAATAATTTAAGAACTGCTGACGCAATTTCCCCTGAAGCTGAAAAAGACTTTAGTCTCATACATTTGTTTGGCACAGAAAAAAAAATAATTCATTATCAGTGGAGGACTTTCATGGAGTTTACCCTAAAAGACTCCAAAGAGAAAAGAAGCCCGTTCTTGGCCATGCCCTTTTGTTGTGTAATGTTTTTTCGAAATAATTTACTTGATTTTACATTTTAAATATTTTTTTACAAATAAAACATATCAAGTAATTTTTGAAACCAGAATAATTTCAAGAAAATAGATTGTGAGTTACAATTAATCGAAAAGCTAATGTGCAAATATTTCTTTCTAAAAATTGCAGGTGATGGTTTTGATTTTAAAGAAAAAAATTTAAAACACAAAAATAATTAATGTTATGAAATTTCCAAGTGAATTACTTCAAAAAACAAATAAAAAATATTATTTAAAATAATAACTTACTTTGTGAATAATGTCAGTTGGAATAAAAGATGTCTCCTAAGAGAAAAATAAAACGTTATTCAGTTGTCTTTGCAAGAAAATAAATGAACTTATATGGCGCAGTTTTCTGACTTATATATTCTAAGACCCACAAAATTAAGAAATTTTATCGTCAGATTCTTGGACCGTGACTATTTATCACATATTCAAAGTAATAAAAATAAGATTTATTCGAAATGTCAATGAGTTTTTATAGCATTTCTGGTCATCGCGTTATTGTCTCAAATAAAGATTAGCATTAAATGCGCGTCACTTTCAACAAGACCATTCCAACCCACAACAAAATAGTTCTTTGAAAAATGAACTCTCTGATACACTGAATCGCTTCCGTAATTGGTGAAAGAGAAAACGAAGAATTACCGCCTGTATAAATTTTCAGCATGAGTTGAGTGACTGGATAGGTGTGAAAACAATGAAGAATTTCAATATAAATGCTGCAATTTAAACAAATTATAAGAATGATAGATATATTCCTTTTAAGTCTTGGTGGTTGGCGCGGTTAAGAGGTTTTCTTACTAATATTTAGCAAACGATTTTTTTTTTCCTTTCGAGAACAATAAACTGATAAATAATGATTTTTTTGTTTATTCAACAGTTTCAAATGGGTAAAATTGATACATGCAGAATGATTATGTAAAGCGTGGTATTTAACCTTGGAATGTTTCTTCGGAGAAAATGGGTTATAAAAAACATTCAGATTTTCTAGAATCTGCATGAGACTTAAAATAGGCCAAAGCCAAGGATCCGCAAACGATCATATGATGAGCAAGTAGGAAGAATAACACGTTTCCTGAATAACACGTGCGAATGTATTAAATCAAAGAATTAAAGTCATTCAGAAGTAAAAATAAGTTAAATATGACAAGCACTATGTTCTACAAAAAGTGCGCCTCCGGAAAATTTACAATTTAGCTTGTCTACTGTACAATACATAGTATACAAGTTGCAATTATGTATAATGCTTCTTATTTGCATATCTGGTAAATATTTATTTTCTTTGCTTGGATATTTCGTAGGAGGAATCTATAAACCATGTTTCTACAAGAACAGGCCGGTAAACAAGATCAGTTTATAACCACGTATGGAGATCATCGATCCGTTTTAGCATTTTTGCATAACAAATAACTATCTTTTTACACAAACATTTTTCAATACTTAATTTTCGATTAATTAGAATTATTTTATGCTCCTCATAAATACGATATTTTTGTTCCCAATTGCTAGTTATCCAAGTGACTGGTTGCAATATCGACTTGTTAAAAAATTTGGGACGTTGTTACAAATGATTCCTTACTGCACAAATAAAATTTTCTCCGGAGAACAAAAACTGGAAAACACTGTAACACCTTACTGAGATTCATAAAGTAATATTTAGGAAAACGGTGGAGAAAGGGATGATTCTGCTATATACATGTCCCCATATGACGAAGATCCTAAAGCAAAAATTATGCACATTAAAATGGAAGACACTTGAGCACTGGACACTAGAACTCTGATCTCTACTCATGCAATTTTCACGTCCTCGTTCCCACAGGTTCTTACGGACAACTATTATTTATTATTTTATTTACTAAAAGAACGAGGAAGAGAATCGTGTAATATGTAGTATCAGATTTTATTTAAACATTAGAAAACGGAGTGCCAAGCAACGGGTTATAAAGTACAGTTTGAGAATGAAAACTTTTTTATTTCCCTTTATGCTTAAGAAATCTGAAATTGTACAGTTCCCAAAATTTTTGGCTAATTGAGTACTAACCTTTCACCCTTAACCTCCTTTAAGCCTTTCTCAAACTAGAATGATTTAATTTTATAAACTATAACTAAACTATTTTTACATAATGAATTTGGAAACAAAGTTTTGAAATATATTGGTCTATAAAACTGTAGCTTTCGGCACAATTCTAGACGATTTATTTATACCCGTCGTTGACAGCCGACCCAATTTTGAGTTAACGACTATGGAATAGTTGATATTTTTAACTCCAAAATTTTCCACTTACTAAGATTTTTACAAGCAATTTTTTTTAAAAGTGAGCAAATATGAACCTTTTTCAGTTCATTATTTTATTTCATAACCGTCGTTGAACAGCCTAACCTTAATTGGGTTTTCGACTTCTAATGTTCAACTCCGTAGCCTTCTAATTTTGAATCCAATCCAAAAGTCAAAAGAACTGCTGGATCAAGTATTTAGAGAAATTGTCTTCGTGTAGGACTTTTTGATGGAACTAATCCGCATTTGCATTACACGGAGAAACAAACTATGAAAACTTCCCACGGTTAGCCTAATGACATAGAGACTCCTACCCATAATCCGTCTACCACTGAGTATATTTTACGTCAGCACAGTGGTCGATGCAAGCCGGCAGCGGAATTAATTTCGACCAGTCATAGCTACGATTAGAACCCTGGTCACCTCATTAAAGGCGAGGTATCAATTTCCTGAGTCATAATCCTACCTCTCCAAATAACTCCATAATCCTACCTCTTTTACCTCGTTGGTTCTATCGCTTTGAAACGCGAAGTTCCAAAACAATTATTTTGACACCAAATGCAGTCAAATCGTCAAGTCCTCAAAAATGTTGCTATATCGATAAATGTTGCTAAGTTGCGATAAATGTTGCTATGTTGCTTCCATAAGCGTTAAAAAAAATTAGGCGTTATTTTCTCTATAAATTACATTAGAATAACGAGATTTTATTGCAATTTCTCATATTAAACTGGTTTTTATTCACATGAGCACTTAGAGCATATATATCGCTAACAAAAAGGCGGACAATTCGCTGATTTTTTTGATTTTTTTTTGCCATGAGGAAAACGTTTGAAATTTGCTTTGTATTAAAAAATGACCGTCAATTTAAAATAAAATGCAAACATATGCCAAGAAATAAAAATAGGAAATTTTTAAAAAAGGATTGTTTTGTCCGAATAAAGCTATACTGAGAGTAAATATGTCGCAATTTTTCCGCCTCTATGTTGGCGAAATGCATGCTAAGAGTGCAGTTTGTATCGGACCAAAAATACCTTCTTTTTTAAAAAATTATTATTTATATTTTTACACAAATATTTGCTTTTTCTTTCAATTTGACCCTCACTTTTTAATATTAAAAAAAAAATTTAAAAGATTTCCTCATTGCAAAAAATTGTAAAAAAATTCGTTAACTGTCCGCATCTGCTTTCTCAATTTTTTCCATTATTTTTCCTACATTTAATAGTTTCTAGTAGTTTCTGAGAAAATAACTTTTAAAATCATTTATTTAAACATTATCAAGGACCTACTATTTCACAAAATTTATTTGAATACAAAAAAAATAATCAATAAAAGAGACGCTTAGAGTAAAATATCACACAAAAATAAATTTATTTATTTACAAAATAGATTTCAGTAAAATATTTTCATGCTCTACACTTTCTGCTTAATTGGATCAATTACAATAGATGGCAGCAATTGATTCTGGAAAACACGTTTTCTGATGTAATTAATTAGATAAGAAATTATCATGAAAACAGCCACATATTGAACCAAGGCCCACTTTAATAACTGCCAAAATCCAACTGTATATCTGAATATTTATTAAGAAAAACATACGAAAAGAACAATGGAAAGGTTTATAAATAAATAAAAAAAGTTTTGGTAACAGAAGGGTAAAATCCTGATAAAATGGCTGCAATTTTTTAGTGCAAACAGCAATTCAGGATGTTATAACTAGTGCAGTATAATAAAATAAATTATGTACTTGAAAAAAGTTTAACACAGATTTAATTCTGAACACAACTTATTAATGGGTTATACATAGGCTATGAAGAAAAACATATATATATATAGAGAGAGATAGATAGATAGATATAGATACATATATATATATCAAATAATAATTGAATTCCTGTCTGCAATTGATTAGTTTAGTTTAATTTTTATCAAAAATAATTTTATTTTCTCTATAACTTAAAATATTTTATTCGTAAATTTTCCGTTCTCCGTTTAGGCATATCATCTAGTTTAGTACTCGAACCTGAAATCCCGGCTTCTCATCCAAAATAATGGGTTTCTTAACTGTCAAATATATGTACTTCTTCGATTTTTGGGATCTCAGAATATAACCTTCATTTGATTTGCTTTTGGTTACTTGATTATTACTCTATCTTGAGACAGACGGAGAGAGGGGTATGACATTTTTGTGTTATTTCACCACCAACCGCAGAAACTGCTTCGGCACTGACGACATGATAAAAAAACCCTGATAACGATGCTATTTCAGTCCGTGCTTTCATTTCAATTTCCATTTTCATGTACTCTATTTTGTGGATATCTTTTTTTGTGTATTGTTTAAATATTGTTTCAATTATTCACTATTTACTGGTATTGCTGTTGGTTCAATTATTCCTGCTACTATGTTTTTATCAGATTCATAACAGATAATAAATTATTTTGATTTATATTTTAGGATGCTTGGTGATCACCCATTTTTCACATAAAAATTAACCTTAAACTGTAGATTTGACTTTACAAGGCAAATAACTCTAATAACAAAAGTTACTACATCAATTACCCTATATTTACTAAAAATCGACAAAAGTCCTTCATAATATTTCAGACAAATAAAGAAATATTTTCATGAATCATCTGATCGATTTATATTCATAAAAGTTAAAAACAAGAAAAAAATATAAAAAAATAATTAATTTTTTTGCAGAAGTAAGAATTTTTCATTATTATTATTTATTGTGAAATTAAGAGCGCTATTGTGGTAAAAGCATTCTTGAATTTCGTCACTCTCCAAAATTGGGCACTTGTGACATCCATGAAGAAATAGTATCCATCAACTATAAAAATAGCTTTGAAAAATCTCTGTTTTTCTATTTCAGACCTGATTGTCCAGCCTAATAGAAGAAGTTTGCAAAAGTTTTCTCTTCAAGAGTTCTATTTTGATTAACCTTAGAAAAGTAATCCTGACGTTCATTAAAATGATATAAAAATAATTGTATATAATACTTAAAAAAAATTATTTTCAAATTTACGTAACTTTTTAAAAACATATTTATTGGCTTAAATATAATTTTGAAGAAGGACTTATGAGTTAAACGATACAAAATTTATTCTCAGGATAGATCAATTAAAAAAAAATATTATATTTTCAAAAATCAAATAGCATGTTAAGCAAGTCACTTTATTGTGGTAACCACATTCATTCAGTTTCAGAAATCTTTCAAAATAAGATTTCTATTTGTATAAACATTTTAGTTTAATCCATCATAATTTACATGGGAAGAACTTGCAGGCATACAGTTACATTTGTAAAAATGGTTTGATTATTTACAACAGAAAACAAATTATTTTTTAAAAGAAACTATTATTAACTATTGACTTTTTTTAATTTTGGTGTAAAATCATTAAAGCTAATTTCAATTACAAATAGTACTATGCTGATGCTAGTAATATATATACAACTGATGGTGATTAGTTAAAATATGTCTAATGGTTATTTAATTGTGTTTCCAAAATTCCTTACAAAAGTCAAAAGTTGAGATTTGACTGAAAATATTTAGAAAGAGCTTACCCAAATAAAGATTGGGTCAGACTATTTTGATTTTCTGTAATAATGAAGTCAACAAGAAAATTACTTTAGGAAATCTTTCCTAGAAATGTTAATTTATTTATTTATTTTCTTATTAAAAAAAGGTTTTTAAAAAAATTGCAATATTTTGGACACAAAAAAAACTACCAACATGTGCACATTTGTGAGATACTTCAAATATGCATTCTTAGCAAGTGAATTTATTAAAATAATTCAGGTCCAGTTCTTTAAAAAAGAGTCTTATTTACCCTCAGGTTTTTATAAAATTCCAATATAAAAATATTCTAAGATACATGCTAAATATACAAGATCTGCACATCTAAAAACTGATTTAATAATTTTTATTTTCAGTATGCCACTTTACTATTGGTATTAAAACATGATACTAGAGTGAAATATATCCCCTTTTTTGTAAAATGTTCTACATTGTTGAAACTAGTTAAAGCAATAAATAAAACCCAGCATGGCCAACAATTTAAAGCGCTAGTGTTTTTCATGCTCAATATATTTCGCAGCTTAAGTAATATTTAGTAGCTTTAGTAAATACTTAATCATGATTTCTGATAGAGAAAAAGTATGAAAAAAATGTCACATTACAGAAGAAACATCAGTGATTAAGAAAAATGCTAAAAAAAAACTAAGTACTATATTTGATTCAGAATTTTATATTTTTTTAGCATCGTATTAACTAAAAAATAAGACATGGTTGCAAACTATTGACAGATAAATACAGGATATCAAATTGGCAGACGTTAGTGCAGGAGTGACTGAATAAAGAATTTGGCATCATAAAAGTGAGAATTTGCTGTAACTTATATTTTCTATAACCCCACAAACTTACACGACATTGAATTTTTAAGGTAAAATAAACAAAAAAGTTCTAATTTATATTATTGCAAACTGGTTTTATTCTTTTGATCATGCATCAAATTTTCCATTGAATAGAACATTTTTTTTCTCTAAACAAGCTGAAATTAAAATTAAAATCATGACATTTTTTTCATAAATAAATACTTTTGCTAACTGATGAGTGAAGCAAGCTAAGATCACAGAATAATCCTGATAAAGTTACAGTGCAACTTAGGGGGTTGGTGAGCAGCAGTAAGCAGAGCAGTAGTTACTCTTAAGAATAAAAAAGATAAAACTTTCATATTATTATAATATTTTGTTACTTGTTTATAATATTAATGAGAAATATAGTAAATATTAAAAGAATAAACCGAAGAAACTGAAGCGGGAATAAATACTTAATGACATAAAAACTTTATTTGCTTCGCAATATTGAAGATGCTAATAAAAATTATATGTTTCGAGTGCTTAAAAATGGACATCCATTAAGACTCACCAGATATCTGGTGAGTCTTAAAAATGAGTGCCTATTTTTGAGCGCTCCAATTTCAAATTTTAATACCATTTTCAATAGTAAATGTATTTTACTAACAGTTTCTGTTAAAAATAACAAACACTAATTTTTTGATGAATTATCAAAAATATTACAGCTAATCGTGAAATAAACCCTAATTCCTTTATAATAATTAAAAACAACAAATATTTTATAACATAAATAAAACACAATAAGAGTAAAATGGAATATTCTGCATTATTGTTATAAAAAAAGTAATCATACAATTTGGTGCTCAAAAACACACATATTTAAAATTAAAAAGAATACTGCTGAGTTGAATAAAAAAATTACACAAAGGAAATAATTTCTTTACAAAAGAAACGAGAAAAAACACACACAATTTAGAAAGGATACAGAATTGTTTCTGCAGGATACTTGATCAGAATATTAATTTTAAAGGATTCACTCTTTGATTTTGAAGGTTTCCAAACTGGATATGTGTTCGTAAAAACTGTAGTAACTGGAATAGAATAATTTTATTAAAAAAACAAATATATAAAATTAAGTAAACTTACAAAACTCTATATGATATAACTTACAATTCCGTTTAGAATATTCCAAAAAAATCTCTTCCAAATTATAAGGAGGTTTAATAAATGAATCTTTAATGACTGGGACCTGAAAATAAGTTATATATATAAAAATTGAAATAACTTTATTTAAAAGCATTTCTAATTTATTAAAACTTTATTTGAAGAAAAATTTTTAAAAAAATTATATAATTATTACTTTAATAAAACAGACAATGACACAAATGAATTGTTACATTAAAGTGCTTTTATTTATTTCTGAGAACATTCTAGAAAGTTTTTTCATTAAAATAAAAAATAAAAAACCCTAATAGGCAAACAATGTTACAACAAAAATGATAAATCATTAATTATTGATGGCTTTTTAGAAATTATTATTTGCTTTTGGTAATTAAAAATTTTGATTTCCTTTATATTTTTTATAAATTGATTAGATTCATTGCTTTTATATTGAATTTTATATAATTTCCGAAAAGTGTGACAAGATTTCATAAATATAAATAGTGTTATCAGTTTGCTTTGCTAATTGTTTAATATTAATATATGCTTTACTTATAATACAGCTTTACTAATTAACTCATCCAAAAATAAGAAATTTCCAAATTTATAAATAATTTCCAAGTAAATGTGATAAGTTGCATTTAAAAAGCAATCCTTCAAAATCTTTTGAACAGTGAATACAATTTTAATTTAGACAAATTGCTTATTCATTGCATAAGAAAATGAAGTATAATTCCAACTTTGTATCCAATTTATGCATAAAATTAATTTTACTCTACAAATGGTTAACTTTACTTCATATTTGAAATTCAAATTGCATTGATATTTTAATGAAATAATATAAAAAATAAATTTAAGTAGTGTTAATAAGAATGATTCAAATAAACCATATGAAGAAAATTAAATGAATAAAAAAAATTTATTTAATTTCACAAATAAAGTAGTAAGAAAGGTATACTTGGTGCACCAAAATTGATCAAAGATTTAAAACAGGCTGTTAAGGAAAAATGAAAAATTATATGGCTAGCCACATTCTGCCAGGAAAACAAGTGATTCTTGGCACCGATTTTCAAGATTAATAACAAAGATTATCATTGAATTGCCTTGCTAACTAAAAACTATAAAAGAATGTTTTTAAAATAAAAGTTATTCACTATGACAATGCGGTATAGTCTAAGAACAACAAGAGCTAATATTTCTATTGAAATGATTTGAAAAAACATTATTATATAAATTTTACAGTGAGCAGCGCCATCTGTTGATATACTTTTTTAGCTAATATAAACATTTTATGAGAAGAATGCTTAGCAGAACAAAGCAAACCATTCATTTATATCTGCTTTCATTTTACTTCCATGAATCCTTCCAATTGTCCATCATTTTGGGACACTTGGTATCTGAACTATTATATTCCAATTGTAGTTTAACTTTCTTTAATCACATGTTAAGTTCTTGTGCAGTAAAATTTTAAAATTTTATTGATTTTAATATTATATTATATAGTAGTTTAATAATGATATTGTTAGTTATATTTATTCTCAAGTTAGATTATTAAATCAGAAAGATTTTATGAAATATAAAAAAAAGGCAAAATCAATCATTTAATTGGATCATAAAAGAAATTGGGAAGAGCCAGTAATATAAATTCGTGAGATTTTTTACCTTTCTTTTCAAAAATATAATTTTGTAAAAGCAATTCGAAACAATTAAGAAAAAAAGGAATTCTATAAGAAAGTAGACTAGTTACATTGAATTTTTCTTCCTCTCCGCTAAGTTTTAATGGTTCTCTTTGGTTCAAGCTTAAATCTCCCATTACAATGAATTCAGAGCCATTGTAAGAAGAACTATGATGAATAAAAGCAGCAGATTCCATCCGGAAATGCGAATAAAGCTATAAAAATAATTTAATTTAGAATTAAATTATTATTATTAATTATTATTATTATAAATTATTATTAATAATTATTATTAATTAAATTTAGAATTTTATTTTTAACATTTTTTATCAATACACTTTTAAAATTGATTAGACTATTTAATGCCAATCAAAAAGACTTCAAAAGAGGATTAACTTACTGACAACTTGTAATCAAATATCAGAATGATTTTTGCTGCTATAATTTCTTGATTAGAAAGTGGAAAATCAATCATCATTTCTAATTCATCTTTAATGCCATCTCTGTTGGAATCTCCTTCTCTATGCTATTATTAAAGATATAACATTCTTATTTTCAATCATAAATAATTAATGAAATGAATATTTTTAAGAAGTATAGCTTTGTATCCATGCATTACTACAATTCAAACAGTGGCGTAGCGAGGGGTGGGCAAAGGGGGGCATCATGCCCCGGGCGCTACTCACNTTATTTTATTAATTTGCGAGTATATTTTACATATAATATTATATGGTTTTCGAATGGGGGGGGGGCGCTAAAAGGGTATTGTGCCCCGGGCGCGAGTTAAGCTCGCTACGCCACTGAATTCAAATAAGTGTTATAGTTTAAGGTTTTTAAGAAATAGTAATTTTTGAAATACTTTAATACAATCAAACTTGAAAAAAACTAAAGGAGACAGGGGAAAAATTTCAAATATCTAAAATTTTGAATTATATAGTGCGGCTTTCAGGAGAGCTCCTCCATACACCCGTCTCACGTCGTGGGGGGTACTATGGTTATGAGGAAAGGTCACTTCGAATAGGGGTGCGAGAAGAATAGTTTTGTCTTGATCTTAGCGTAGGTCGTCGTGAGTAAACCAATCAACACCTTTTTTCCTCCATTTCATCCCCATTAGAAATGTGCTCTCGCTTGTTACCATAGCAGCAGACAGCCCCAAACTTTCAGTCTGGAGGAGTTCTCCTCAAAGTTGCACTATACATATTCTTTCAAATGGACTACACAATTAAATCAAATGCACAATTAAATATTTATTTATTTAACATAAACTTTATTTAAGAATATACCGCTCAACCATTAATTACTAACCTAATGATTCATCAATTTAAAAAATAAGGCAGGTAGTTATTTATTTATTGCAATATTGAATTTATGAATTTATACAAAAATAGAATTTTGTGCATTAGACTAAAGGGCATTAAAAAAAAGTTTCAAAATTTATGTTCGCCATTTGTTCATATGCATAGTTTAAACAAATGTAATCTTTCTTTTTTAAGAAAAAAGGCTTTACCTCTATTTCGGGTAATGATTGAAAAACATCTTGTTTCATAACTTCATTAATATTTTCATATGTACTCCAAAATATCATTTGATTTGGAGGTTTAGTTTCAAGAATGATAAGCATCTTGTGCTTAAATGAGATATCAGGTTGCTCTCGATAAAAATCAACTTTCCGCCAGAAACCTACAATTTTAAAAGAATATTACTTAATGAATAAGAAATTATGTTTGTCATTTTCAGGTTAACATACATAGACATGCAAGATATTACAAAACTAATGTTTACAACTGTAAAAGGTAGTACAACTTCCTAAAACAAACAACTTTTGCCTTACAATGCGTAGATGGAAAAGTAAAGAGCAAAGTTACTAGTATCTGCTTGATAAAACTAAAAGAGCAAAATAATTAAAAATTATAAAAGAATAAAAATCTTTATTATGAATTGTGATTTTGATAACAGAAGGGGCTGAACTCTTTTCCTACAGCAAAACTAACAAGCTATTGAATCTGGTTTACTCTCTCGCTATTTGCTAACTTATATTTTCTTGTTAACTTCTGTCAATTTGTTGCTTAATGTTTGAACAAGCAAAATTATAATTTCATAAATATTCATTCGCAAAAACATGTGTAAGATGAAGAAAATATACCTAGCTGTGCTATGTATGCAATAATACAACAAACCAGAAATAAAATCATAACCGAATCACGGTAGCAAAATTAGAGATTTCTTAGAAAATTAGGCAACATTACCTCTTCTTCTGAGTATCAAAATCTTAATTACTCCAAAGGATATTGCCTTAATATTTACTAGGTTCAAATAATGGAATAAATGTTTTAAATATCAGAAAAATATTTGAATTCATAATATCTTTCAATAAAAACAGAATCAAGTGTTTAAAAATATCACTCTGAAAATTAAGTTACAATAAGCTTGCAGTCAATTTCTAAATGGAACTTGGGTGGATTCTAGAATAGCTCACACCTTGGCGATTTTTTTTAATCTCGCCAAACTAGGTTTCCAGAAGATATTTCGGGGAAATTATTTTGAACGTCCAATCAAGCAAAAAAACTTCTTAAACCTGAATGGTTATTTGATATGTATACCTACGTGAAAATTGTATTTCATTAGAAAAGAGGCAAAAGGTTTATTTTTTGCCATTTATGCTTCTGATCTCTTGCTGTTAGAATCATGGTTAATATTTCATTTTTCAACAGTTATTTCATTTAAAACCGTTTTTATTTAATTTTTTTTGTGCTGTACCGGTTGAAAATGGTGTGCGAATGAAAGAGTGAATTTTTTACTTTATTGAATGCAAAAGGTAATAGAGCAATGATTGAATAGAGTATGAAACAAAATTAAATTTTGAAAAAGTATGAATGCCCTAAATGTGGAGAACAAATGAGTAAGTAAGGTAAGTTATTTTTTATTTCATTAAAAAATATTTTCATAAATTTGTTATAATTTAAATTTGTTTTTTTAATAATCAAAAAGCAACATTGATCCCAGTAATAATNTAGAGCAATGATTGAATAGAGTATGAAACAAAATTAAATTTTGAAAAAGTATGAATGCCCTAAATGTGGAGAACAAATGAGTAAGTAAGGTAAGTTATTTTTTATTTCATTAAAAAATATTTTCATAAATTTGTTATAATTAAAATTGTTTTTTTAATAATCAAAAAGCAACATTGATCCCAGTAATAATCGCTAACTTGGCGAGACTTCAAAAGGTCGCCAATAGGTGGATTACTCTAGGATTTTACCTGTAACTTTTCTGAAGGATTGTTTATGCTTACTTTCTTATAAAAATGATCATTTGTTGAAACCATTAAAATAAATGGTCAAATGATCGACCACTAGCCCGAACATAGACTTTATATCGGTTACTGAATGAATCAAACATACATTAGAAGATACTTGGCATTTCCCAAGCAAAATAAAAAAAAAATTTAAAAAAAGGATGGCAGATTAAGTTAAGGAAAATAAAATTTACTCCTCTTTAAAAATTAGGGTAGATCAAAAATTTTAAATTAAACAGAATCACAAGTCTTCATCAAGATATAAACAAAGACAAAATTTTATCAACTAAATTA
The DNA here is from genome assembly GCF_043381705.1 of Parasteatoda tepidariorum. Lineage (NCBI taxonomy): Eukaryota > Metazoa > Arthropoda > Arachnida > Araneae > Theridiidae > Parasteatoda > Parasteatoda tepidariorum. The sequence goes on along the minus strand of NC_092208.1, from coordinate 46,321,224 downwards.
AAAGCATTACACTCTCAAACACTAAGAGAAATTGGGAAGCTGTCTGTATCAGTATCCAAAATAATCAACAAGTCTCAACTAATTCTAAGCATTGATCTATGAGAAATTAATAAAAATAACACAGCAAAAGATCAACAGGAAAGTGAAGTACTCATAGACACACTCAGGTAAACCTCCACTATTTTTTTTTTCTTTTAATTATGCAAGTTTAAATCAGTTTGTATCTTGGCGATTGTAGTTATCACGAACATGTACCAATATGGATAAATCTGCAAGAAATCACTGCCATACCTTAAAAATTAAATATTGCTAACCTAAATGAAAATAAAATTATTTATAACTACTTAATAATAATTATATAATTTGATTATCTAAAAAGTAAACTTAACCTTGAGTGTAATAAGCTAGAAGAAATGGACAAATAAACTTTAATAATACTGTAATTACATAAAACGCTGTAGTACATGAGCACAAACTAGCTTTGTATTTGAGTGTTATGGGAAAGGAGAATAATTCGTAAATAGCCATTCACATAGGTGACAAACCAAGGATAGAAGTATGAAATTAAATAAAAGATAATTTTTTTCCATATATCATGTGAACAAAAGGGTATCTTTAAGCTGGTACTTCAATACATAAGGTTATTTTAATTTTATTATTACAAAGTTGAGGCCTCGGAGACGCAGATTGTGGTTTGTTTACAACTACTTATCACCATGGCAACAGCAGAAAGAATAATAAGTTGAGAGAGTGTAAAAGAAAATTTTAAAAAAAAAATTATATGATTACATTGAGAAAAAAATTTTAGTTTGGTAGGTTTCAATATTAGAAATAAAACTGCAGAAGGAAAAATAATATATTTAATTTTAATGTCATGTAAATTTGAAAATTTAGTTGGTCTGAAAAATTTCGTAACTGTAACTGCGATTTCTACTTAAAGCTCCGTAAGTTGTTTTGTTTTCCTGCTACTTCTTGTTTTTTGTGTTGTGTAATATACTTTGCTCCATATAAAAAAAATTAACTTCCAGCAACAAAACTGTGAAAGGATTCATACAAATTTAAGTAGGTACTATGTTAATATGCGTCACAATATGTATCAAAAAATACTTATACTAGTTTTGGATGTACTTATTTCTGAAACCATTTGAAGCGGCTGTCATCTTGATAACAATATATTTATGCTTTCTTCGTAATTATCTTAATTTGATTGTTAAACGTTAAAATTTCTGAGTTCTAGTCAAAATAAATGTAATTAATGTGTTGCATTAGCTTTTTTTATCTTTATGAATTCGTAGTTATCAGTATTTAAATTATGTCAAATTTTTTTACCCCTTTCTCCCTTGTCAATATACCCTACCCTACTCACTTGTCAAGCTACATAACATGAGCATTTCTTAGTTAGGGGATATTTCCGTATCGTGATTTGCCACTCTAGCTACAATCGCCAAAGCGCCTAATTGATTTTTAATAAAAAAAACTTGAGAATGTTTATTCCGAGGGTGGCTACGAGGGGGTGATTTCCGTATCCTGATCTGTGTCAGAATAATCGCTAAGTTTTAGAAACTTCCGGAAGCTAAAAAAAAAACACAGAAAGGGACCAACTCGAAAGGTATAACTCGTAACCACCCCTGGGCAAACGTCTACATGATTGTTTGTTTTTTAATTTGCAAGTTTAAAATTTATTTGGCATTTTGGCGATTGTAGTTGGCACAACAGATGATAATACGGAAATATCCCCCGATACGAGTTATACCCTTTGAGTTAGTAAGGATATTTCCGTATCGTGGTCTGTCGCGCCAGCTACAACTGCTAACGTCCCAAATAGATTTTAAACTTCCAAAAAACAAAAATAATTTAAAAACATGTATATGGTTGCCTGGGGGTAGATATGTATCATACCTTTTAAGTTGGTTACTTTCTATAATATTTTTTAAATTCTCGTAGGTCTCTGCCTGGAAGTTGCCAAGACTTGATGATTATTCCGCCACAGATCACGTTATTGAAATCTACCCAGTTTTGGCACTGGATTGCAAAATATTACATTTAAAGCAATTTTAAATAATGTGTTTTAAATCAACACAATTTGCTAGCTTTTTAAATTTCATTAGATTTCTCTTTAAAATTTAACAGTGCTTGAAGCATTAAGATATTTTTGATTGTGATTGGTTTTGACTAATTTTTTGAATCACTTTTCTAAAAATATTTTTCATCTAATATATTGCCAGTTGGTAAAAAAAAAAAATGAATGCTAAACAAACTACAGTCAGTACCGCCTATATGGTCACCCTCTTATAAGGTCACCNTTTAAGAAATTCATTCTGATTCCAGAATATATTCACGCCATATTAACTATACTATATATTTGGTTATCGCATATATGGTCACACCGCTTATACGGTCATAATATTCTGGACCCATGAGCTGACCATATAACCGATACTGACTGTATAATGATAATAAACATCCAATTTAATTTTTAGGTAAATCAGATAAAAACTTGAAGAAGCTATGGTGCTCGTAATTAGCAAATAAAACTGGGTGTATTTAAAAGAGAAAAAATTTTGTTCTACAGTTCATTTTTCTTATAATTGGCTTCCTTTCCAAATAGCACCAAGGACAGATGCCCCCATTTGTCCCCACTAGCTGCCTCTCTGATTAAAGTTTACTACTGAAAATATAATTAAAATGTACAGTGAGTGAAATGAAAAACAGACCACCCTGAATAACTCTTGATCTAATGATCGGATCTTCCCTTTCTAGGACTCTGTCTTAATGGTTCGAAGGGATAATCTCATATATGCTAATTAATTAGTACAGAACATAAAAAAATTAACTGACCACTCAAGATGACTTTTGACTTACTAATTAGATCTTCGCTATCTAGGACTTAATCTTAAAAGTTCAAAGGGGTGATCTCAAATATGATAATTAATTAGTGTAATATTTAAAATTACAAAATCAGAAATCGAAACATACACTCTCTGAATAAACATAATTTTTTTTCGATGGTTTCGGATTTCTGACACCCAAAATACAGGGTAGTCGCAATCTGAAAATATGATCTTAATAGTTTGGTCACGAGGTGTTTATCCAAAGATTATTTCATGAAAAAATATGACTTTTCTCATGCTCAAGTTCGATTTCTCATGCAGTTGTCAATCAATTTTGTATTTTGCCATTTAAAATGACAGTTTTCAAGATTGTGTACAAAAATTTTATAACTTCAAATTCAAATGTTTTTTGATTACTAATATATAAATTAATAAAAAATAATAAATATTTACTGAAAGTTATGTTTCGCTGGAAATTATCTTTGAATAAACTAAATCTGTTCAGAGTAGTCTTTTTTTTTTTTTGCATTAAAGGTGTAATAGTATAATCGGAAACTTTTATGTGCTTTTGCTTAGATTTTAATATTTTCTTTATTTACACTAAATACTCATAAACTGATTAAATTTAAAATAAAGACATCTCAATTACTATACAGAATTACCATCTCATTTAATTTGTTTTATTAATTTATGATTATTTATGTAAAATTATGTACATAAAATAAAATTATAGATGCTCATGAAGATTTCCTTTTAAATTCATGGTTTTAACAATAACTTAATTAAAATCTTAATCAAGATTGATGTTTTTCAATGCATAATAAAGTTAATAAAAATATAAAGCAAATTTAAAATGGAAGATTTTAATATTGCTATCTGAAAAAAAAAATCGCCAAATTTTGGCTACAATTGGGTGCTTGCTTGGTTGTCGTCGCTTGGGTCTAAGAACATTGCAGAACAGAGCCTACTCAATTACTTCATAGCTTTCAGTAAGACGGTTTAAAAGTCTATAAAGGACACAGACATTCATTTTTATATAGAGAGAGACTAAAAAATTATTTTACTATACCGATATTTTTTTACTTAGCAACTAATTGAGAATCTAGAGTTATAATATTCAATTTCAGAAAATGCCCACAAAAAACATATTATTTAGACATATTATTAAACATATTATTTAGAACAGAAAAACAGTAATGCATAATGCAATAACAAAATGAATTTTTAATCTCGAGAAAAAGTATGCTACCATATCACTTTTAAGTGACAAAAATATCTTCGTCATTAGGCAAAATACTATAAATTTTTTAAAAATTATTAAATTTTTTTTAATATTTGAAATAATTAGCCAATATTTTATGTATTGTATTGAAAAGAAAATTTCATTTAAAAATACCTGCATTAGGATAATTAAGATCTTTATAATCTTTGTCATTTTCCTTCAGATATTGATTGTCAGATTTATGCCACAATTCTTTTACTTTAGACCTATGTGACAATAGTTAAAAAATAAAAATTTATAAAATAGTTTTCTTTAAAAAAAAAAATTTGTAACACAAAGCACGTTACAAAAAAAAAAATTTTAACGTTCAATTGCATCTTTCAAGCATGCCAGTATATTAAAAAAAAACTAAAATAACCACATTTTGTGAGAAAAAAATATAAATAAGATGCCATAAGAAAACAAATTAAGGAGGAGATGCAACCTCCCTCCCCCACCAGCAGAATCAGATAAAAAGCAGAACAGCTGGCATTCAGAGATTCCTTAAATTAATATAGAAGGTAAAAAATGTACTTTTAGAAAGAAATTTAACAAATGTTAAAATGTAAGAAATCTTAAACAAATCTTAAAATAATTATTCTTTATATTATGCAGTTTTTAATTACTACATTAATACCAATTTATGAACTTTAATGTTAATCAGAAAACAAAAAAACAAGAAAAGATGTTTTACCTAACTTCAGGAACTTCATCAAATAAAATTGAGAGTATTATGGGTATTAAACGAGGAAAATATGAATATTTTTCTATTAATTCTAACATCATGCAACCAGCAACCTCAGTAGCAGCTTGCCAAACAACTGGAGAGTGATCAAATAGTATTTGAAATAGCTTTTTGAATAGTCTTTAAGAAATAGCTTTTTCAAATTCATCACAGTTTAAATAATCCATGATTTTTCCTGAAATATACATTAAAAGAAATTATTACTCATTAAAAGAACAAACTATGAAATAAATGACCAAATAAACATGTTCATACATATATACATTTCAACAATCAAAAGTTTGTAGCACATGCACTTCATACGTAAATAATTTAAATTTAGTTCTATGACAATCTCTTTTAAAGTAATTTTTATGAACTGCTTTAATATAAAGGGGTAAGACTAGAATTTTGAAATTTTATCTGCTTTTACTTAAAATTTTATATTTTCGTTATTTGCAGTAAGTACTCTAAAGCAGATTGAATTTTAAGATTTCCTTTTAAATTTATAATTTTAACAATAACTTTATTAAAATCTTAACCAACATTTATGTTTTTCAATGCATAAAGTTAATAAAAATATAAAACAAATTTAGCAGGAAGGATTTCCAAATCGGTACCTGGAGAAAAAAAATCACCAAATTTTGGCAACAATCAGGTACTTGCCTAGTTGTTGTCACTTTGATCTATAAACATTGCAGAACAGAGCCTACTTGAAAATTAGAACTCATAACCACCCTGGGCAAACCAGTTCATACCGTACATCCAGGTGTATAAGTCGACTTTTTTAACCCCCTAAATTTGACGAAAATCAGGCCGTCACTTGTTCACCAGATATAAAGTCGGGCATTTATTAATCGTGAAATATCAATGCTTAATGAACTATTAGATAGAAATGACTAACTCTGTATCATGTTATCCTTTTCAATAACTATTTTCAGTATATTTTATTAAATATTTTCAGTATGCAATTAATTTTGCGTTTTCAATCATTATATATTGTTTGTTATTGCACTAATTTTAGTATTTTATATTATAGGGTTCACAATTCAGAGGATGTACTGAATCATAAATATCTGAATATGTTTAAAAGTTTATCTCATCTTTTAAACTTTTTCTTTGGTCTGGCATGGGAGTCTCGTATTAGACTTCCAGTTTTATTGACTGTATGGTTCATGGTTTTGGATGTGCGGATGCAACTGGAAATTAATGTAAATCTTGGTCCATGAGAACTTGTCTCATTTTTTGTTTTTCAAGTTGTTTTATGATTATCATGTATATTTCTGGAACTGTGTAACTTATTCAATGTGGAATAAATTAAGTGTATACTGAGTATTTTAACCTATCTACTTATTATTTTTAAACATATTTATATTTATAACAAGTTACATCCATTAGATAAAAATATCCAAACAGATACACTTGACCTTTTGTTTTAACATATTTTTTAAGTTTCTTTTAAATCAATGAATGAAGTCTTTTCATTTAATATTTTCAAATAAACAAGACATTATATTTCTAAAGAAATAGTAAGAAAGTTGCCTGAAAAAATATCAAAAATTGTTTGTTTTTAAAAATGTCAAGTCATGTAGCTTTTGTGCTAGATTATGTGACCGACATAACCTGTTAATAGACCTGTTTCAACCAATTTCAGTCAAAATACTATGTACTGATTTCTTCATAGAGTTCTTGTCGGACATGCTTGGGACTAAATTTTCTGCTATAAAAATTTTCAACTTTTTTAAATACACTTTAACAAAACCATAGACTTCAGAGTAATTTCCACAGCAATGAAAATAATCATAAGCCTTAAATAATTATATACGCATAACTAAACTGATTAGCATGGTATCTTGCAAGAAAATTTTAAAAAAAGTAATTTCAAAACACATAAGGGAGTGTTAACATGAGATAAGAGTAGACAAATGGAATATTTCTGATGTTTTATCAATCAAAAATTTTTTATTTTGGCATGACGGAAAAAATGTGTTACATTTTTATAAGTAGTTACAAGACGAAACACAAATTTGTTAAATCCCCCCCTTAAAAAATCTAGGTTTTTTATGGTGGAAAGTAATTTCTTGATGTTTATTTTAATTGCAATTTAAAATCTTTTATTCAGCATCTTTTAACATTAGGACAGGCTGAATAAATATGCTTATTCGAACTTAGTCTAAGTTTCGTTACCACCATTAGAGTTTTCTAAGAACTATAGGAAGGCAAATATAATGTTTAGGTATTTACTGAGGCGGATGTTGCAGACTCTTACAATATTTGAAGTGCTGCTCAATGGGCCATAAATGTTTAGAAACACAGGCGTAACGTTTCAAGCGTGTTAGTGCTTGCTCTTCACAAAAAAAAAAATTCTATGGATAGTGAATTTTCAAAATAATAATAGTAGTAAATAAGTGAGGAATTAATTCCTTTTCATTTGCAGGATTTAAATTAGATACATTATAGTATTTAAAATAAAATTAACAAAAAAATCAAACCTGGAATTGAAGCGTACGAACAATAACTTTTACTCTTTAAAAAACAAAAAAAAAATCTTGCAATTAAAATTTTGACCACTTTTTGACTAGTTTAAGTGCTCAAATTTTTAACTGGTTTTCTGCACAGGATGAAAACACTATTTTCAAACTCTTTCTGACCACTATAAGCAGAATTATAAACCAGGAGACTCAAAACTAAAATGTAGAAAAAAGTTTATACAATAAAAAATGTATATATATTTTTAAAAAATCAAGTTTGTTCAGTAGACTAAAAATGAGAAAATAAATTTATAAAAATTTTCACGCATAGCAAAAACTACGAATGCAAAATTTTACAATAAACTTCAAACACCACTTAAAATACCCCTTTTTTTCATTTTGGTGACAAAAATTAACATTTCTTTTTTAGTACACTTATCAAACATAATGTTTAAAAACATTTCAATTTCCGATTACACTTTCGAAAAGGACTCTCGTTAGTGCTCTCCTTTAAAATATATACTCCCATTGCAAGTTTTATTACTTGAAATAAATTTGTATTATCTGGCAAAAATCAAAACATTTTAATATTTGGGTAAAAGAATAAGTTTCCTAAACCTATTTTTAATTAAACATTAATGAGAATAAAATCAGATGCATATGGACAACTCTCCTCAATGATAAAGTCAATTTATTTGTTAAAACGTAATTATTTCCTTTTTTTTTTTCCTTAAATGTTTAAATTATAAAAACCAATTAGACAGTTTTCCTCCCTTCCTCTGATTTGGAACTCATGGAACAATTTATTTTTTATATTTTTTCGATTACATTGCATACCGGGGATGTGGAGTTATTTTGAGGTTTTTCCTTCTTTTTTTTTACATTAACGATGTCTATTTTATAAGGTAAAAGAGCTTATAAATGTTTGGGAAACATATAGGGGATCTAATAAAACTATTTAACATTAGAGCGTATAAATAATTAATAAATAAGAAATAAAATAAGCGAAATGCGAAGTTCTTTTTGACAAGATTTTAAACTGTATTAATGCGAATTATTCATTATAGAGGAACATCAAATATAATTTTCTTTTTATTGCCAAAGAATTTTTGCCTCCGAAATAGCCTGTTAACGAAACTACATTGTCAATGAAATGACCTATCGACGAAGTGGTTTTATTATCTCACTGATTCATTATATACTGTTTGTTTTTTTTTCCTTTGCTAATTTTTTCCTTCATTCACTCCCTGCTTCAATAATCATTCACAATAGTTATTAAAATTGCTTTTGCTAATTTCATCTACAATAATGCACATTAAAAATTAATCTTAGAAATAAATGTGTTAAATATGACTAGAAAAAAAATTTGTAAAATACAATTAATTGTAATGTAAAAAGGTTTCGTTTTTGCAACGTGATGTGAATAAAAGTAGGCAGTTTTCAAATAAAAGGCATCTTTTCTCGCAACTTCAACATACTATAAAGATTTTGCATCAGGCTAGATTTAAAAGATTTCAACACAAATATACTAAATTACGAAGTGCAAGAGGCATAACGAGTGATCCAAAAAATCATGAAAATAGTTTCAAAATTACGTATGACTTTGCCTACGAAATACAAACAATTTGTCTACAAATTGTGCCTTTCATTGACAATTTCTACAAATTGTCAATGAAAATAACCCTGTCGACGGAACGACCCTGTCCATGAAACGGTCATGTCGACGAAATGATTCTGTCGACCAAATGATCTGATCGATGAAGTGATTGTAGCTAAAATGAACGCGACCCATTTCATCGATAATCACTATACAGTTATATCACATTAATGTGACAGACCACCAAAAGCCAGAATAACCATCTTTTGCAATACAGACCTGCAGGAAGTGAGTCAATTAGGTTCCTGGAGGTGTTCACTTAAATGTTGAAGCATGCCGACTCCAGTGTAGTGAACAGCTGCCCTGGGTTACTTGGCTGAGGATCTATGACACGAACAAAACCGATCAAGGTGGTTTCATAGATTCTGGATTGGGTTAAAGTCCAGGGATGGTAAACTCATCTTGGTGCTCTTTGAACTATGCACTTATACTGCAAGCTGTATGACATTTCGCATATTTCTACTGATAAATTAAAGGAAAACCAATTCCCATGTTTATTCCAACGACAGATGACACACTGAGGAGTGCTCCCAGAGAATGCCACAAAACATTTTTTAAACCACAATGATCCCTCTTCCAGCTTTAAACTTTAAGATATTGTTGCAGGATGTTTAATTTCCTTTCAGTTTTTTAAATGGCGTATACACCAACGACTATCTGTCTTGAGAATAAAGCACGATTCGTCGGAAAAAGCCACCTTTCACCATCCAGTAGACATTCAGTTGTAGTACTGGCATGTAAATTTCAGCCTTTGTCAATGATGAATAGCTGTCAGCAGAGGCATTAACCAGACGTCCGCTGCTGAGACCCACACGCAGCAATGTTCCCTGTACCATTGTTGAGGAGACAACTGTTGGTAACCCCCTCGTCCGGATGGTCAGTTGTTCAACGGGTGCATGTATATTCGCTTAGTCGCGCTGTCGTTCATTTCTGTCATCTATGGCCTATGGTGCACCACATTAGCCTAGTCTGCACCACATAGTTTTGTTGGATAGTTCCATTTTGACATCCACAGCATATTTTTACCTCAGCAGCATGTTGACAGTTTATAAAATTAGCAGTTTTAAAAATTATTCCACCCTTGGTCCAAAAGCCAACGATCATACCCTTTTAGATGTTGGAGAACTACTCTATTTCGGCATCACGCTTACGATTGCATAGTTTTCCAATTCCCTCAGACACCCTTTATATATGCTCCACCGCGATGTGCTGCCACCTGCCTTTCCTGATTGTTTCATCTTCATGTCAAAAGTAGGTGGTGGTAGTAGCAAATTAATGTGACTAGACTGTATTCATCGCAAGTGTATACTTTTTATTTACCATATATCTATTATTAAAATATATTATGAATAATGAACCTCACATTTATTTGAACATCATGACAATCATCCCAGTTTTTGACTGTTTAATCAGCTTTTGGCACTTTAAACCAACTTTTGACATCAGAAATCCAACCTTGATTTATGTCTTTTAATTCCCCTTGCTTAGAAAATTGTGAAAAGTATTAGGAAGTAAATATTATGCATGGTTTTATAAGTCATTCTCATCCACTATCAAGCTAATCCTGCATGCTTAGCCAAGATATAACTCTTGATCAGAGATAAAGATACAAAGCTTCATTGCTTATTTGTTTGCTATTTCTTAAACTAAATACTTTGAAGACTATTTCACAGGGACTGAAACTTCTACAAATGCATAGATTCTTACACCAATTTTTATAATAAAAAAGTTAAATTCCTTATTACATCAAGTTAAGCTTGTTTTTTTTTTGTTTTTTTTAAACTTATCAATTATTTTTTTATCAAGATAGTGAATGCAATAAAAATTGTTGGATTTACTTTAAAAGTGTTCACTAAAACTTTCAGAGAAAAAGTTTCAAATATGTATTACTTATGTATGTCAAACTAGTTTTTCAACAATTAGCATTTTACTTAAAACAGATGTAATTTTATTTTAAATATGCTTCATCATTTTAGCAACATCAATTGCTCTAATACCTGATCAGACATTTTACATGCTATTAAAATTTTTGTTATCTTAGTTATCATGATACTTGACAGTCTTTAAATTTAAAGATTTTTAACTTATATGCAGTCAAAAATTTTAGTTGTTACCTTAGTTATGACTCTTGAACTGAGAGACATGGTCACAAAACTAAAAATACTGTTGTTATTTGCAAATTGGCAATTATAGAAATGATAATACTGTTTTTACTGAATGGAAAAAAACAGCAGATCAAACATCAAACTTTCATCAGCATAATTAAAAAGATTACTTCAAATTGAATAATTTTATGAAAATTAATATTTCTATACATGTTTATGAAATTCTTTATTTTTATAAATAAAAATAAAGGAGTAATTGATATATTTTTTCCATATGAGGCAGTATTTACCTTTGTACAATCGAACAATGGTAACATGAACTCAAAGGGACATGGCATTTTATTTGTATTTTCAGTTCAAAAATTCTTTTTTAGAGAAAGAAATCTCGCACAAATCGAAGTTGTTTTTTTAATCCCAGAAAATATTTTCTTTCCATAAACTCATACTGTGAATATCAAAAAGTTATAAGTTATTTCTAAATCCATCTAAGTTATTACTAAATCCATCTATCCATCAAGTCCAAACTGCGAAACAGTGGGACCTGTAAAAGCTTGTTGAAGTTTATAAACATTTAACGAGTGAGATAGAACCAGAAGAGACTATTACAGAACTTTTAACTAAACATGGCATTCATTTTATTATTACTTTGACGGTATATCATTAATGCACATTACAGAATTTTCTTATAAAACTAATTTTATGTGATATCATTGTGATTAAAATATTTTGGTGAAATACAAAGAGTGTTCCATTATTGCTAGATTAAAATATTTTTTATTCTTTAAAATAAAATATGTTTCCACAAATAGAAAATTTGCAAAAATGTATTAAAGACTTTTGCTCAACTTTTTTGTATGTAATCACGATTATTTGCTTAAAAATTATAAAATAATTATATAAAAATATTTAAAAATGTGTGAAATTATAATAACTGTAGTAATAACAGGAAAAAAAATGTTGGCAAACCAACTCATCTTTTTTTTACATTTCTTAAAAACCACTTAAATGTGAGTTTTATTGGATTTTTTTTTACATGGTATTTTTTTGGGGTAGGTAGGTAGATAGACAGCCCTGCCCCTATGTACTTAAAATCATGATATTCATATACAATTTAATGGGGAATCAAAAATTATTTCACATTAACGCTTATGGAATTATGTTCCACTGTGTTTATGTAACGTGTAATTTTGATTGTAAGAATAATTCTATAATAATATTACAAGCCCACATAAAACATAGTTCCTTATAACTGAGTCTTTAAAACATTTTTTTTATTTCATTAACTTTTTTTATTTCATTGACTTTTTTTTCTTCACAAAATATTATAAAGCTTATGTTTAAAAAGATTAATAACCTTTGCAAGAACTACTACATTTTTAAATGTCTGTGATGATGAGTGTGAATTGTACAAAATCAATATTTTTGCATGAAACTTAAAATGAATTATTTATTTACAAATGAAAATGAACTTAAACTTTAATATTTTTGATATGTGCTATCAAATTATCACAAAGATCATTTGCAGACATTACATATCTTTTTGATTCAACTTCATCCAAAAGCACATCAGGAGCAGCAAATCCTATGTCTTTCAGCAGATCTAAAGGAGAATGACGAATTACAAATAATTCAATATTTATCAAAAAAAATATTTTTTAATATTTATAAACACTGATATAAAATAGGGCAATTCTCAAATCTTTTATAGTAGGTGGTTTCAGTTGAGTTTTGCTTAGGAACAAAAAAATAATGCGATATTGAATTCTTTCTGAATTCAAAATACAAATGTCTGTCGACAATAAACTATTAAAACGAACAAATATTAATACTCTATTATTTTGGGACAATTTTAAAAGTACTATTTCTGTTTTTTTCCCCCTAATATTAAAATAATACAATAGTTTTTTTGGGATAAAGAAGAATAAAATATAATTGCAAAACCAACATATTTATTTTTGGAACTGAATGTAACTGAGTTGTGTGTAAGCCTCAGTTAACCATACGTGAGTACGAGTATATGTAACCGAGGCTTGCATGAACTCGGATACAAAAATTATTACTGATTAAGAGCAAAATTACCTTAAATAGGATTAAAATCTGTAGAGAAATATAAAAATATATTAAAAAGAAATGTTAAAATTGGGAAACAATTAGTATAGTTTCCCTTATAGCTCTACAAATTTTGATAATGAAAATTGAAATCCTCCTCTTCCCCCCTCCCAAAAAAGGGTACTGAATATAACAATAGATTTTCAGAGCATACAATTATTGTGAACAAATTTAAAATATTGTTCAAATTTCATCCATTGAAAAAAAAACATTTCTTAGATGTTCTAAAAATTAGAAAAACCAAAGTTGTTGTTATTTTTGTACACTAGAAATAATATACTTACTCAAAACACTTTGCCTAATTTTCTCATTTTTGTCATCCATGTGGATTAAAACATTCTCGTATATGCTTTTTACATGAGCCTTGTACATGTTCCAGTCATAGTCACTAGGGAATGACTTAACATATGCTTTCAGAACCCTGACAGTCATTATACGAACATCATCAGATTCATCATCCATGCAACGTAAGAGCTGGAAACAGGTATTGTGTATTTTTTGATCATCAATGCAATCATTCACAAGAGGCAAAATCGACTCAAGAATTTTGCAAGATAGAAGTCGAGTAGTAGTTTCATCATCATCAGCTAATGTAGCAAGAATGGGAAGTATTTCATCTCCCAAATGTTTAACCTGAAATTAATATTTTTATATAATGATGGTCAAAGTTGGCCACACAAACATTCAAAGCTTTAATTTAAAAATACTCTTTGGGGTCAAATTTGTTTTAAAAAGAAATTGTTCGTAAAATGCTAAAAACTTTGTTGTTATGATTAAAACAAAACTTTGTTGTGATTAAAATTCTAATCTAGTAAGAAATTTTCTGTAATTTCAAAACAACTATTTTATTAAAGCTGTCAGAAAAACTTTCTGATTTTTGAAAACTTTCTTTAACTTAAAAGAGGTAAAACCTTCTTCTTCCATAAGTTTAAATTATACAAATATTATATGCAGATAAGATTGAAGTTCCTCAACTAACTTTGTCATGGATCTTGTTACACAACCAGTTTAGCACAAACATAAGATGGTGCCACACAAATCATTGAATAAATTTTACATTCTGTTGCCCAGGCATCATCATATATGTTTCTACCAAATTTTTGACTATCTTATTTTTTGTGTAGTATTAAGTTAGTTTAGTACTAGTAAGAAACTTTTTAAGAGTTGCAAAAAATACAATTTTATTTTCATCATAAGTTGACGAAGTTGACTTCATGCGCTTAAAAAAATTTAGCTTATTATATTTTTAAGTTAATTTCTGTAGATAACATCTGCCAACACAGATTTAATGAGCTCTCTGATTTAACATGAAAGCTGTAATGAGACTTATGATATTATTATAGATGAGTTTAACTGTAATTTATTTAAGTCATAAATAAAAACAATTCAAAGGTTGTACAAAAATAGTTAATTCAACTTAGAAAATCATATTTTCAATGTGTCTAAATAAACTAAAGAGCATATTAATTCTTACTATGACTTTTATTTATGAAAAAATTAACTACAATATTTAATAGCAACAATTTAAAGTTTAAAATGAAAATTTAAAGTAAAAAAAGAAAGCTCTTAAAGTTTTATACAGACTATGCTATAGTTTTGTAGAAAAACAAGCATATTTCAAAAATGAAACATTCTCTTCCACAAAAAAATATTTTCAAAAAAAAAATTTTGCAACATAATTTATGATTAAACAAAATTTAAAATTCATGTAGCATTTTTAAGACTTTTTAAAGATCTAAATTTTATTTAAGGTTACCCAAATATTTTTATTGCCCAAAAATAACCATTTCTTAATAAATGAATGAATGAAAATATGTAAAATAGCAATTTCTAAGAAACCTGTATAAACTAAATTAACAGCTAATTTTTCTTCCTTTTAAACATAATATGTATAAAAAATTTTGATACTTCTGATAAAAGTAGATAATTGCAAATTCATTTTTATTATTATACGAAGTGTTAATGTATAACTTTCTATTTTATATCTTCGTTATAACTCTTCTTTCCTATTCAAAAAGTAAAATAGAAAAGAAATTAGAGTTTGTTTCATCGAACTTCTTATTATATATGAATACTTATTTATATTAGTTTAGTTTATATTAAGTCTTTTTTACTTTTAAAAAAAAAACAATCACCGTAGCTCCTATTTTTAGGCATAATTTTGATTGTTTTGTGAAATGAAATATGTTACAACTGACGAGAATTGTTTATGATAAAGAAAATTTAATGCTCCTGGTGTATTTTCTTAAAAAAATAATAAACAGAGAATTAGAAAACAAAAGAAAAAATATTTTTAATTTTCAACTCACTGAAAAAAGAAATGTTAAAAAAAAAATTTTTAATTTATATATTTTAAAAAAAAGAGATTGGTTAATAGAAATGTTTAGAAAATGAGCATCATTCTTACAGAGCAAAAAACTGAAAAATGCATCACTTGATATCTTAATTTTTAGTTATCCTCTGTATTGACACACTATTGCCACTTTTCTGACAAGATCATAATCATAAAACATAAAATCTCTTGAAACTGAGATGCGAGGAAAACAAACCAACTGAATATAAATCCTCTGTATATTGAGTAAACTAATAACAAAAAAGGTAATTTAAGTGACAAGACTAACAGAAATTATAAAAAAAAGAAAAAAAACTTACTAAAGCTGGATTAGAACTTTTCCCAACAATCTCAAATAAACTAGCCGCTGCTAATGTTCTCAGCTTGGAAGCAGTTTTTCCAGCCATCCAGGTCAAGTTGGGAAAAATACCTGAACGGATGAGTGTCAGGATATCTTCTGACATACCCTCACATTCTGTTGGTGATAAACAGTTCAATGTTGGTGAGATTAAGGATAAAATAATGCTTCGAACTCTGGCATCTTTGCTTGGGTGAAGATTGTTCAGAAAAACAGGAATAACAGTTTTTATTGCTTCTGGATAAAGATGGTCTAAAATTAAAAAAGATGGATGTAAAACTTTTTCATAACTATTATTTAGATATTTGAAGATATATTTCAAAGACATATTTTGAATTTACCTGAGAGCAATAAATAATTAAAAATTGGCATTTCTGGGCTTTGAAGATTCCACAACTCATAGTTGGAAGTCAATGATTTCAGGAAAGGAAGCAAATGTTTTTCAAATAAAGAAGGCACAGTATATGACTGAACAACAGCCAGCTTTACTAAAAGCTCTTCTGCCTGAACAAGAGATAATAAAAAATACATAAGAATATAGAACCATTGCAATCATGCATAGAATGCAAAAAAAAATAGGTTTATTTTTCACTGACATATAAATATTATTCAGATATGGAAATAAGTAAACGTCTTGACATGATATCCTACAATTAATTAGTATTATTGCTAAGTGCTGTTAAATGCATTTTAATTCCTACATATAGTTTAAATGATTCACCATCTTTTCCTGACATAGTGTTTTCAAACTAGAAGAGTCATTAAATTAAACCTTATATTTTAAAGGTTGATGAAACTATTAAGCAAAAAATATGTCTCATAAAAAGTATATTAATTTTTTCTGACACTCAAACTGTTTGAGCATTAATCATCACATATTTAACAAAGATAAATGATTATTAAAGAAATTTCTAATTTTTCTCGAAAACAATTTTCTTATTAGCTGAAAAAATTAACTGTTTTGCTTGAACACATTGAAAATTTAAATTATTTTTCTTTCGTAAAAAGATTTCGAAAAACAAAATATGAAATATTTGCTTTTTAATTTAGACCAGTGGTTCCCAACCTTTTGTGGACCATCGCCCCTTTCTCTTTTTGCTCATAAACCATTCATTGCTGCTAGTGAGCAACCAAACGCTAAGTTATATTTGATTTTAATTTAAATTGTAATGCAAATAAGGAGGCAATTTTATCCTGCCATTTTTATTAATTAAAAAAAATTTATGCAATCTTTTTTTTTTCAAAAAGAAATGATATTTAAAACGGAATAATCAAAACAAAAGCACGTTTTTTAAAATTTGTATTTTAATGTAATCAAGAAAAAGTTAAAACGGTAGCAACTAAAATTTGCGAAAAAAATGAAGAGTGAGAAAGTACATTTTTACCACTTCAATGACTGCCCCGTGCTGATTTTTGAGAATCTCAATATCTGCCATTGAACACTTTCTAAGAGTTGGAAATTGCATTAGCTCTTTGCAAACAATGTTTGACTTGTAGATATCAAACTTGGCGATGAATGAAGATATGATTCCCTTAGCATTGATAATGTTCACTTTATTTCCTTGAAGTTTCACGTTGATTTCGTACATTTTTTCACAAATATTCGTGAGGTACGCAGTTTCCAACTTGCATTGCTTCAAACTCTCACTTAAAGCAGAATCAGTGGCGTCAAAAAACTCAGTAACCGAGTTAAACAATTTGAAAAAACGACGCAAACAGTTTCCTTTTGAAAGCCATCTCACATCTGTATGTAGGAGCGAGCGTTCGAAATCTTCATGCAGGGCACCACTCAACTTTTTTGCAGCCAAATGCTGACGTTGAAAGACACGATGAATGGTGATGACCTCCGGTACTTTTTTTTTTAAGGTGAGCTAGAAGCCCAGTATGACGACCAGACATGACAGGAGCACCATCCGTTGCACAAGCACTTACATTTGTAAAGGGAATTTCTTTTTCCACAAAATAGTCTTTGACCAATTTAAAAATCTACGATCATTTTGTATCAGTGATCAAAGTTCTTGTAAACAACATTTCCTCGTTCATCCAATCTCCTTACTCTCATTTATGAATCTCACGTAAGCTAATACAATAGCTTTGTTATCTATCACAGTTGAGACACCAATCTGCAACGCAAATTTACCTTCTCTCATAAATTTGATGAGTTTTGATTCAACGTCTGCGGCCATCTCATCAATAAGCCTGGAAACAGTATTATTGCTCAGAGGTTTTATCCTATTACTCGATCCCTCACACAACATGATTTCAACATTTTTTTAGTAACAGGTAAAATAAAAGTTACCCAATTGTGTGAGGTTCAGAGTTACATAAATGTTTCGTCTATCAATCAGTTTCTCCTATTACATGCCTTCTAAAATCAGGGGGATGGGAATGAGACGAGAGAGGAACATTTGAGGAGAAGAAGGTATATAAAAGACCATGACTTTCAACAAAAGAGAATTCTTGAAGGTCAGATTTCCGCCAGCGATACCAAAACGAATGACGAAAACGATCCCGAACTTGAAATGTTTTAATTTTTAACTATCGTAATTCTTTATCTACACCAGAACCATAAGCTTCATATATGTTTTCAATTTCGATCTCAAATAGCTTTTGTCTTATTAGCAATTTTTAGCAATTATTAGTAATTTTTATCTTTTGAATATGCGTCGCCCCCCGATCACCCCCCTAAGAATTATCGCCCCCTTGAGGAGCTCTATCGCCCCGTTTGGGGCGATCGCCCCCAGGTTGGGAACCACTGATTTAGACTCATTAAAATCAATTCTAAAAAATACCTCTGAGTACAGCAAGTTATGGATAATTAAGAAAATACATTATAAACATTGTATTAAATAAGTGCTAATTTTTTTAATTTTTGTATTTGAAAACATGATGAAATAAAGATTAAACTATCTACAATAACAGAAGAAAATGTATTAGATTAATTTCAAAATTCTTTTTAAAAAATCCTTTTTTATAGGCTTCTACTGTGTTGTTCTCACTTAAACATAATCCAATACATATATTTTTGATTAATTTTAATATTTCAATGAAAACTGAATGCTTGATAGCAAATCAAGGATAATAAATTTGCTTTATATGAGATATTTTTCTAGATCACTTAATTGAAATTTTTACAGCAAAAAAAAAAATGTTCCTCCAGGTCTAGAAGATAATATATTAAGATATTTTTTTAAATATACACTTGTTAAAAGCTTTGTTACCTTAGGCTTATGCCTGTAAAATGTTGTAGATAAAAGTTATAATGGAAAGAAACTAAAATATGAATTCACATTTCCTGAAGATGAACAATGATGTACTTCTAAAATGTGATTATGATATTTAAGAATCAAATTATACATCCACTGATAAGAAGCTTTATTTGAGTATGCTTGCACACAGCAAACTATAGTTAATAAAAGAAATAATATGATAGAATATTAATATGTAGGAGCAAAAAAAAAAATAATAATAATAATAAAGTATAAAAATTAACTATATTGAAAACATAAAATGGTTCAATGTATCTCTTAAGCCATGTAAATAGCATCCCAAAATAATCAAATTAATAATTGAATTTAAATAACTCCTTTTGTTTGATAACAAGCAACAAATATTTCTTACATAAATATATAATACTAAGCAGTAACAGCAAAGCACTGAAAAGCCAACCTTTTGAATAATAGTGTCAATTTTTGACAAACCAGCTACGGATAACAATATGGTAAAAATAAATTCACTGCAGTTGTGGTCAATTTTATTTCCAGAAGACAGTAATGCTTCAACGCATAACAATAAATGTGTTTGTTCATCTGCCTAAAATTAGAACAAATGAATACAAAAATAAATATTAATATAAAATAATTCATTTTTTCAATGTTTGAAAATAAATTTTCAAATTTTGAAGTCTACTTATTTACATTTACAGGATTTCCAGTTCTATTTACATAAAGTTTCAGGTTGGAAAAAAAAAGAACAAACTTTTAACATAATTTATATTTCATAAAAATGAAAATTACATTTAATACAATAAATAAATAAACAGAATCATCATAACATTATGTAAAATGGATTTTCAAAAAGTTCAATAACATGAAATTTTACAAACTAGTTTAAATCTAAGCGGAGCTCTAGTTTAGTCTCTTTTTTTATCATCCTAGAATGCATTTTCTTTTCATTAACTAAAATAAATGCTGTCAAACTTAAATTATTAATTTCTTGATATTGTAAGGTTCAAAAATTAAAATCACACATTTCTACATTTTTATGATTGAGTAATGTAAGTATTTTCATTTTTTGTTTCCTAATGCACTGTCCCAAAAGAAAAACAATGGCTGATATTAGGGACCTGCCACAGGGAATGGTAGAAGAGTGGAGAGGGGGGAAATGGAGATTACATTTAAATATTGCTATCAAGACAAAAGAGGTAATGTAATAAATATAATTTATTTTCTTAATCGAATGGAACCTAACAAAAGTCAATGAAGAACGAAGTTTGTTTTATACTCATGCTTTAAACCTCTGACATTACTATAAAGATAAGCAAAATAATGTATTCTGTGCATTTTTTACCTTGAATCGTATGAAAATAAAACCAAGCTGACCAACTAATGGGTTAAAAGTTAAGAAGATTTTATACTACATGAAACTAGTAATTCTTCACTGGGGGAATTAGTATATAAAAGAAGTAATGCCTCACTTGTCCAAATATCAATGCCAATAAGGTAAGTAAGTAAAAATCAAAAATCATTCTTTCTACACATGAAACCATTAAATTTTAAACGAATGATTTTATCAGCAAAGCTTTGATTTAATTCAATTGAGTGCAAAAAATACATAGGAGGATCCAATAAACTGCTTATCTTAGCTACATCAGCAGTGTAAATAGGAATAAATACAAAACTGTACTTTATATGCAAAAAAAAAATTTTTTTAACTATCAGTCCTATTGAATTGGTTTTAATCTCCCTAAATATTTAGCATATATAAATACATACTCAAAAGAGGAAAGAATATGTCTTTTTTCTAGATAGCAATGTTCGATGTATGCGTTGATTAACAAAATTTTTATTGTTTTTTCATAAAACATTCATAACTTCTTCACTATAGACACTGGCTCAATCTTATTCTTTTCATCATGAAAAATGCGTAAGAAACAATACCTCACTTGTCTAGATTAGCAATGTTTAAATATATCTGCTTATTTTACTCCATATCTTAGCTTTGTATTTGCAGGTCCTAAGGTGTCTACTACCTTTTTTCTTATTCTACAAAGCAAAAGGAAAGGAATGAGACCTCTCACAACAGTTTATCACAAAATTGGAATAGTGGTTGTTAGAAAAGATACTAATATGTCATTTTCAAACAATGTGCTTACTTACGTTCAGTCTGCATGTAAAGTCAAAATTAATTTCAATAACTTGATCATATCAAATTATAGAGAATAATTATTTTAAAGTACTGTAACACAACCTTTAACTACTTAAGAGCATAGAAGTAATAAAATGAGAAAGTTCGTAGAGGCCTAAAATAAAAATTAACTACCAAAAGCCCCTTTAACTGAAAATAAAAGAATTTTTTAAGGATGTAATAATGATCTAATCTGATAACATTTTGTTAGTTTCACTGATCTTTCAAATTTCAAAATCGAATTTTAAACCATGAATATCATTCCTAACCTTTTATTTAGCTTTACTGATAAAAACGTATAGAAAAAATATTGCTCTTTTTTTACTTATTTAAAGCATATACCGTATATTCCGGCGCATAATACCATATACTCCGGCGTATAACGCGCACCTGTAATTTCTACTACTTTTTTTAAATTTTGTGGGTAAAAAATGTCTGGCAAATCTCTCCTGGTTGCATAAGAAAACCAGAAAGCCTTTTAGTGTGGGACATGATTAGGTCCCACCTTACAGATAATGCAAACAAATTGTTGAAAGAATGTAACACCGATATGGCAGTTATTTCGGGCGAATTGACACCATTAGGTCAGCCATTGGACATCTGCTTAAACAAACCATTTAAAGTCAATTTAAAAAAAACAGTGGAACACTTGGAAGTTGGAGGGCAAAAAAACCTTTACGAAAGGAGGACATATGCGTCATGCAAGTTTGGAAGCAGTGTGCGAATGGATATTAAAAGTATGAGATGAAATTAAGCCTGAGATGGTTAGAAAATCATTCAAAAAATGCAGCATTTCAAATAATCTGGACGGATTAGAAGATGACTGTTTATTTATGGATGAGGGTAACTCACATGATGAAGACAAAACAGATTGTAATGACGTGCCTGAAGAAATAACGGAAGACGAATATAATGAACTATTTATGTAATAACGAAAATCAATAAAGTATATAGGTAAAGGTATGTTATTTCTTTAAAATAAAAGTATTTTTCTCTATTTAATTTTTTTTTAATCCATAATTTTTTATATTCGGCATATACCGCGCACCCGTAAATTCCAATGCTATTTTTTGCATTAAAAGTGCGCGTTATATGCCGGAATATATGGTAATTTTTTTCTTAACTTTATATTATATATATAATTTTTTTCTTAATTTTATATATATATATATATATATAGGATAAGTTTAAAAATATCATAAGAGTATGAGTTACTAGTATAAAAAGATTCTTCTCCCAAGTTTTTTTTTCCAGCAAAATACAGATTAAGAAAATTAAATACAAATTTTACTTAATTATATAAGTACATTGATAGCTTTGAAATGCTTTTCTATAATTTTTGAGCAAGAAAATATTTAATAAATATATTGCATAATCACTATAATATTAAACCTACCTAATAGAACTTTATTAAAAAAATAGTAATACAGTGCACTCCCGATTATCCGGGTTAATCACCGGGACAGGTCGCACGGACAATCGAAAAACACGGATAATCCGAAAACTCCTTTTATTAAAGAAAAATTCAATATCAGTACAAAAAATATAAAAATTACTGACATTTGCATGCATAACATCAAACTAGGAATTTTCCTTATTAAAAAATGTGTAATGCGTCTTCGCCATATATCGATACACATATTTTACGAACCGCAGTAATGTCACCGTAATCAAATCCTCCCATATAATCTAATAAAGTTTCCACAGAGCAGTAGTATGAGAAATTGTATTTCCCTCATTTACTACATCCTCTGCATCAGTTACTATCATCACTATTTGATTTAACAACATAACGATGTCTTCATCTGTCAAATACTGGAAGTCAGGCTCACATGCATCACTTTGAAACCAATCTTCACAATTTTCTTCGTTAAGAATTTCGAAACCTAAGATTTCTTTTGCTTGTTCGAGAATAGTGTTATCATATTTTTCTTGAACATCTGAAGAAGATTGTTCATCAAGCGATATGATCTTTCTCCAAGACCTTCTATTTCTCCAAGATCGTGATAAAGTAGACGATTTTACCTTGACCATGCTGCTAATATTCCATACACTTCAATCCAATAACGAATATTGCTTCCAAACATTTGGTAATGTTACAACTTCGTGAATAAAATTTTTTTTAATCTTCAAAATGCTTATCCTTATATTTTTCGTGTGACTCCGGAATCAGCACGGATAATCCGCAATCCGGATAATCCGAGCACGGATAATCGAGAGTGTACTGTATGCTCAATTTTTTAAACTCTACTCAAAACCAATTATTTTTTATTTGTATAACGAATTTCAAAGATCACAGAAAAAATATAGTCTGAATAATAAACAAAGTATTATAATACACAGTTGTAAAAAAAAAAAATTCAACAGCATTGACAATTCAAAATGTAAATAATCTGAATTATCAAGTCAATTGATGAGAAATAAATGCAATTGTGCTTAAAATTACCTTTCTCAACCTTGAAATGGAAGAACTAGCAAGAAATTTTAAGATTTCTTGAAAGCATTCAACAGAATATTCACTACTGCATCCTTGAATAGAGGCAGCAAATATTCTTAAATTGGAAGATGAGGGGGTCTTATGGATCAATGTCATAATTGTGTCACAAAGCAAGTTAGGATCCACAAAATAACCTAGCAGTTCTGCAGCTTTTATGGCCTGAAATTGAATAAATATATTAATAGAGAGTAACACAATACATAAAATACTTTAATGCAGTGTAGAAACAAACAAAATAAAAATCTAATCATCAATTAAATTTATAAAAATGTATATACTAGCAATAATAAAAGAAAAATGCTGCCATAATGCTAGAAAGCATCAATATTTGTCTAACCTAACATAATTACAGCATACATTTATATTAACTAATTTTCAATAATATTATTTCTAATATACTAAAATAAAAATAAATAAAAATAGATAAATAAAACCAATAAGCTTTCCAATGAAAAATCACGAATTTAATTGACATTAATAATAAAAATTTAGGAAAAAATAACTTTTTTAGAGAAAGTTTTGGTCAAAAAACAAAACTACAATATTAAAAACTAAAAATAGCTAGTCAGTAATAAAAGAAAATAAATTACTTAAAACATTATTATGAAGAAAAATTCAACTAAGTTTTATTCCTTTTTCAGTAGTTTATATCAATGTATTAATTGTTTGTTTAAAAGTACATAAAATATTTATGTAGTACTTTGTACGAAGCACAAACTATAATCTGTAATTACTATAATCGAAAACTCTCTGTAAAGTTGAATGTAGAATTAGATGCTAAATAATTACAGGGTTCATAATAATTTTTAAAAAAAGATAATGCACTTTTATTTGTTATTTATTCTGATTTTCTACTTAAAGGGGAAAAAACCGAAAAAGAAATACTGCTAGCATATTGACTGCTATTGAACATGACTTAAGAATAAACATTTTTGATACTTCTACATTTTGGAGGGGGCATAAGAAATCGGCAACTATAATTGGCTTGAGTTAATAACTTGTGTAAAGTATATCTGCTAACAAATGCAGAAAAAAACTGCATTTTTTTTCAATATTGAAAGATATAATAGGTTCCAAGCCTCCTCAGTAAAATAATAATTTATGATTAAGATCGAGATTTTAGAATATTTTTATGTGTGCTCCCCTTTTATAAAATATCACTTAACTTTTCTAAATGATCTATACCTCTTCTTTCATTTCAGCATGCTAGTTTTTTATTTTTTGTCATCTAAATTTAAACATCTGTATGATTAAATGAATTTGCTTAATAGCAGTCAACACACCAACATTAAAGACAAGTATAATTATCCTTATCTATAATCTATACCTGCATTTGCAGAATGCTACATTTTTTGTTTATTTTCTTTCAAAATTAAATAGAGTATACCAATAACATCCAATTTTTTACTGTACAATTTCAAACTTTTCATTTCAATTTACAATTTCAGGCTTTACATAACAATTTACAATTTCAAACTTTACATGTGAACTTAAAATTTTATTTGCAAACACAATTCACAAATCATTTAAATATTTTTATAAACAAAAATATAAACTTAACTCTCTGGTGCTTTAGAAATAAGAACATTTATGAGGTTCTCTCCATATGGGTCATTCTACAAAAAGTCTGCTACTTGAGAACGTTGATAACTTTACCCAAAATGTTTCTTAAGTTATTTAAATTTACTTTAGAAAAAGAATGCAATTGCATGCAAAAAATTTTTTACAAATTTGCCCAACAGCAAAAAAGTTAGATAGTAATAAGGAATACAGTGATCTAACTCTAGACTTACCAGGGACTGCCGCTTTAGCCCCTTCACATTCTATAAATAAAGGTGCTCAGCTTGTTCAAAGTATGCAATTTTTCAATAAATATTGTTTTGTGTACTTATATTTACATTTAAAAGACAGTTAGTGAAATTTTTTTCCTCAGAAATCTTAAAAACATTTCTGTGTTTTATAGGAGCTTTGTTATTTCTTTGGCAAAAACTGCTACCAAACAATCCTTTACTCATCTCCTGTAGAGGTAATAATATACGTCCTTAAGTAGTATGTCTATGAAGCAGTCAATGAATCTTACCATTTCAACACATTCCTTTGACTCGTCTTTAGCACTAAAAGCAATACCATCAACAGCTGCTGTTAACTGTGAAGTAATTTTCTCTTCTGAATGAAGAATGATAGAATATAAAACTTTAGAGCATTTTATTCTGGTATCTGCCAGCCAATCAGATAGCTCAGTTAGCAAAGGTGGGAAAATTTTATATGAGTTTCTTTGTACTAAAATGCGACATCCAACAGGAGGACGATCTTCTGCAAAAATAAAGGAATATTTTATCTTATTCAGATAAAATTACAAGTAGACAACAATTATTTATTAGTGTGTAATGATACAGCTATAACCAAATCTTTTAATGAATTTTTAAATGTCCATAAAAAGCATTTTTTATAGCAATAAAAACTATATTCAAATCAAATAACTGTAAGCAATATTTATTGATTACTAAAAAATTTTTTACAATACCAATATTTTTTTACTTAGCAACTTATTGATAATCTAGAGTTGTAATATTCAATTTAAGAAAATGCCCACAAAAAATTACTAAATACAGGGTATCTGCTACATTTTAGATTTTCAAATTCATGACTAATTCCATGAATTTTTCATGACTTAACGAAGTTACTATTTTCTCAACAAAAACACAATAATAATTTTAAAAAAGCATTATAATGACATTAATTGAAATGATAGATATAAACAAAACTGTTACACACTGCATCTTTATGTTTATAGATTTTAAAAAATAGAGTAAAGAGAGATGTTGAAGCAATAAAATAGCTGAAAAAAATTACAAAAACAAATAATTATTTATTTTTTCTGCAGAATTATATTCTAAAGACACTTTTTTTGTTCATTTGAAAGAAAAGAAATACTCCTGATTTTTCTGTTCTCATTTCCGAATAAATAAATTTTCGCAATGACTGGCTTACTTCATCTAGAATTTCAAAATTGATAAAATAAAAAAATACAGAAATAATTATAATAATTCTGAAATCACAGAAGTTTAAAAGATAGTTTGCTCTAGAAAGATTTTCCTTTCATATTTTGAAAGAACACCATAATTTTTAAAGATTATGATAAAAACAATTTATATCGTAATAAAATAAGACTGTAAGTGGGGATTTTGTTACAAATTCAGATAGTCGGAACACCAAAAAATTGGAGGGGGAAATTCATTTAAAAAAAAAAAAAATTTCATAGATCTAAATCCATGACTTTCCATGATTTTTTAAAAAAATAGTTAAAATCATGACATTTCATGACAAATTTTGTGTAATACCAAAATTCATGACTTCCATGATTTTTCATGACTTTCCAGGTGCGCGGATACATACATAGCATATTATTTAGAGCAGAAAAACAGTAATACATACTACAATATCAAAATTTATACTTAATCTCTGGAAAAAGTAAGCTTTTAAGAGACAAAAATGTCTTCATGATTGGACAAAAAAGAATAAATCCTTTAAAAAAGTTTCTCGTTTTTTCAAAAAATATTTGAAACAATTAGGCTATATTATAGGTATTGTATTAAAAAGAAAATTTGATTTAAAAATACCTGCATTAGGATAATTTTTTGGTGTTTCTTGTGGAAAATCAATAAGATCTTTATAATCTTTGTCATTTTCTTTCAGATATTGATTGCCAGATTTATGCCACAATTCTTTTCCTTTAGACCTATGTGACAAGAGTCAGAAAATAAAAATTTATAAAATAGTTTTCTTAAATAAAAATAATTTGAAATACACCAAAACATGCGCAATTGCATCTCACAGGCATGCAACAAAAACAAAACAAAACAAAAATAAACTCAATTTTATGAGAAAAAATATATATAAATAAAATGCCATAACAGGAGATGAAGCTTCCCCCCCCCCCTATTAGCAGAATCAGATAAAAAGCAGAACAGTTGGCATTCAGAGATTCCTTAAATTAAAAGGTAAAAATGGTACTTAAACAAATTTTAAACAATTCTGAAAATAAATATTTTTTACATTGGGTATACATATATTAATTACTACATTAACACCAATTTATGAGGTGTAATGTTAATCCGAAAACAAAAAAGAAGAAAAGATGTTTTACCTAACTTCAAGAACTTCATCATATAAAGTTGAGAGTATTATTGGTATTAAACGAGGAAAATATGAATATCTATCTTTTAATTCTAACATCATGGAGCCAACAACCTCAGTAGCAGCTAACCGAACAGCTGGAGAGTGATCAAATAGTCTTTGTGCTAAATAAGAAATAGCTTTTTCAAATTCCTCACAGTTTAAATAATCCACGATTTTTCCTAAAATATACATAAAAATATTATTAGTCACGAAGAAAACAAACTCTGAAATGCTCAAATAAACATATTTATTCATTTACATTTCAACAATGAAAACTTTTTATCACTTCCACTTTACACTTAAATAATTTAAATTTAGTTCTTTGACAGTATAAAACTTATTATAATTTAGTTCTATGACAATCTCTTTATAAAGTAATTTTTATGAACTGTATTAATATAAAAGTGTAAGAGTTCAATTTTGGAATTTTATCTGCTTTTATTTAAAATTCTATATATTTTCTTTATCCCCGTGGCAGAATCGAGGCAACATTGTCGCAGAACGTTACCAAGTTCTTGCAGAAATTTTTTCTTTTGGAAAGTAACAAATTTTGGTTATTTTTTCTGCAGAAATTTTCAAAAGATTTATCTTTTCTTCAGAATTATATTCAAAAGATACCTTTTTTGGGCATCGTAGTGGGAAAAAAATGATTGTGATTTTTCTATTTTCATTTGATAAAAAAGTAAAAAATTTGCTTTTCTTTTCTGCAGAAATTTTCGCTCTAATATTTTTCATGCAGTCATTATTAATTTCCACATACTTTTTAAAATCCAATATTTTTTTATGATATTATTTATTACAACAACCGAATCTCAAAATGAAAACACTCATTTAGTAACCCTTTTCATCATCCGATTCGTATGATTTCGTTGCCTATCTGTTTTTACATTAGTTACTGCTACGGATTTCATGATTTTTTTTTAATGTGATGATGATTTACAAAATACAAGAAAGGAAATAATCAGTGTGTTTCCCTCCTACAAAATGCCAGAATATTGCCCATAATATCAGAATAAAAAAAATATGTATTTTTTTAAAAAGTTTTTTTTTATTTGATCCGAAAAGTTTTTTTTTTTTTTTTTTGTTGACGTTGAAGTTTTTGTTACTTTGAATTAGTAACATATATATTTGTTATCCTTAAAATATCTTGCAGAAAGATATTAGTATTAGAAAAGTATGTCGCAGAAAGTTCGAAAAAATTCTGCCATACGATTCTTTATTTACAGTTAAATACTCTTAAACATATTGAATTTAAAAAATAAGACTCAATTACCATACAGAATTACCATCTCATTTCATTTGTTTCATTAAGTAATGATTATTTAAAAAAATATGTACACAATCATAAAATAAAATTATAAATGCTTGATAAGATTTCCTTCTAAATTTATGCTTTTAACAATACCTTTATTAAAATCTTAATCAACATTGATGTTCTTCAATGCATAAAGATAATAAAAATATAAAACTAATTCAACACTGAAGATTTCCAAATTCATACCTTAAAAAAAAAAATCTTTAAATTTTGGCAACAATCGGATACTTGCCTGGTTGTCATCACTTGGATCTAAAACCATTACAGAGCAGATCCTACTTGAAAAGTACAACTCATAACGATCCTGGGCAAACCCGTACAAACCATACATCTAAATATATAAGTCGACTCTTTTATTTCCCAAAATTTGATAAAAATCAGGGGGTCCCTCATACACCAGTAATAAAGTTCGGTTACCAGTAATAAAGTTTTTACTCTTTCACAACAAATGTATATTTTATTTAACACATTCACATTGTTATTCATCAAACATAAGAGCTTAGGTGCAATCTGAAAAATATGGTCCGAGTAGTTTAATAAAAGCCAAAAGTTTAGAGGCCTTAACATAAGTTTTATATCTCACAATTTTTGTTATCTTGAATTCTGATAACATTAAAGAACAGTTGAAGCAAAAAACAAAACAAAAAAAAAAAACATTTTTCTTTTTAACTGAAGAATAGCAACATTTTGTAAATTGAGATACATTTTCAACACTTTAAATATTTAGTATGAACCCTAATTTTCTTTTTAACTGAAGAATAGCAACATTTTGTAAATTGAGATACATTTTTAACACTTTAAATATTTAGCATGAACCCTAATTTTCATTATGGATTTATTTGGATACATTCTTTTTAAACATTTTAGTGCTACTTTTTATTAACAAAAATAATACAAAACAGAGGTCTGTCTAGGTCTTTCTCAGAGATACCTATTTTGTGAAAATTTAGACATAACTTATGAAAATTAAAAATTATATTAAAAAATCAACACAAAAATATGGTAAAAATATGGATTTGTCGTTTTTTACGGATTACAAAAATAAAATTGTAAGAAAAAGTATTTCGTAAAACTACCGTTTTTCCTAAAGTTGAATTTGTGAAGGTACCACTAAACGGTAGTAGATTTGGCCTGGACAGACCTTGCAAAAGTAAGTTCCTTTTTTTAAAAAACAAGAATTAGTCGTAGGAATAGTAAGAACTAGTAAGAATAGAGTAAGAATTAGTAGTAGGAGTTTGCTATAGCAACAATAGAACAATATAGTTAATATTATCCAAAAGAATATATGTTTGATACAAAAATTTAAAATAATGCAATGAAATGAGAGAAAAAATTTCACCCTATGATTTGAATGAAAGTTAAAAATAAATTTAGCTTATCAGTAGGAATTTAAAAGTTTGTTCTGCTCCTTAAATCAAGACACTACTATTCTTCTTGCCCGCTCACCATTGGCGACCAAATATCGAGGGCTGACCAAGTAGTCTTTTAAAACATTGTATTTCAAATCAATGTATCGTATTCTTTTATAGTAGTGAGTTATCAGTTGAAAAATATTAAAAATTGAGAATAATAATTTCAAATTATGAAAGGGAGATTAATTAAATATGCAAAGATATGCATCATTCTAAGACTGTAATTTATGTCAACAGAAGTATTAACATCTCTGTACGTTTTTGAAGCATTGTGTTGGCCTATCAAAGAAAGAATTCTTGAATTTGGAATAGAGGAGATGAAGAAACTTTTCATGAGTTTTAACACAAATTTCTTCAATAAACAAGCGGGTGTTAAAGTCTTCAATTTACAATTTTTAAAAGAAATAAATAACGTCATATTAATATCAAATTTTGTAAAACAGAAGAAAAAAATTATTTATTCTTACCAAGAGCTTTAATACACAGTACGCGTGTTTTCATATGCTGGTGAGTTATAGTCCCAAGAAGTGGTGTTAAAAATGTACCGCCAATCATATGAAATTGGGATTCTTTAAATGCTAGCAAAGATAAGCACTCGCAACCTTTTCTTTTCATTTCAGGGCACTCGTCTACGATACAAGCTGAAATAATTGAAGCAATATCATTTAAATTCAACAAAAGACTACAATTGGTCCTTTCAATAACTTCATTGATTAGTTCTATCTCTAAAATTCTAATTTCTTCCGATTGTTCACGCTCATCAGTTTTTCCAAGACGATTAGCTAATGCTTTGAAGAGAGAAGACAGAGATTCGGAACAAATGGAGAAGCGACTAAAAATAATTTTTAGGATAGCAACAGATAATTCACGACATTTTTCACTTCCATCAGATAAAGAAGAAGTCAATGACTGAGAGAGAGAATCTAGCAATGAATTTAAATTGCTTTCCTGAAATGAATCAGGTTTCAAAATTAGTATATAGTTGTGGATTTCTTTTAATGCGTTTCGACGAGAGAGAGCATCTCCCTTTTTCAGGGTAAAATAATTTTCACAACAGTCGGTCAAACATTTTACAAGGTTTTCATCAGTATTTACTGTTTGTTCTGCCATATTGAAATGTACAAATAGACAGTTTTTAAATGCTAAAATTAAAAAAAGTAAATTTAAAAACCATAACTCTTATTTTCGTTACCATAGCAACCCATTCTTAAAAAGAGTAAACAACAATGAAAGTTTAGTTGAGTTTTAGCTTCTTAAAATATGAGCAATATGAAAAAATGTCGATTTTGCATATTTGCATGTTTTGCTGTGAATTGACTTTCCACATTGAAAGAAAATTTTCAAAATCAGAAGGTTTTTTTGCGGATTTAAGGTATGATCTAATTCTTGGAATTAAAATGTTCATGTTAATTAACTGCCCGCACTGTCTTGGCTGACCGCCCTCTTATAACCCTAAACTTTGGCGATCTGGTGAAATGGGTGATTGCCAAACGAAATCTATCGCCAACTGCTTGGATGCCCGCTTTTTGAACGTGATTGAAAATGGCGAAAATGTTTGAGCTGGAAAGATGTAACGAATACGCTAGGAAATACATATTTTTTACTACAATATTTTTATTCATGCAAAGTGATTTCTAGATACTGGACATTAGTATTGCAGCGCTTGCTGAATTAATATAAAATAGCTCTTGGTGTCGACATTTTTACTGGCTAGCATTGCATATTGCAGGTATCATTTTCATCACTTTTCTTAGCATTATTGTCGGATCTGTGTTTTTATTTAAAGCAAGAATTTTTGTTGTTAATTATAAAGATTATTTTTGTGTGTGTGTGTGTATTGAATATTATTTGAAAGGAAATATGAATGACAAATAAGTTATAACTGTAATAAAACAAGGTTGGATGGAAACCACTTTTTTGTTTCTTATGAGTAAAAGGTTAAATTAATAATATTTTGCACCGTGATTTTAAGGTACGCATTAAAATTATCAACTTTTCTTGTATGAATATGCTTTAGTGGTATTAAAATAAAAATATTGATTCACATTTTTTTCATTGTTGGTTTTAAAAATTAGTTTACATGTGTTAAAGTTCTCTGTTTACATATTTTATTATTTGTTTGATGCTTCTATGATTACATTACTACTATAAATGATTTTTTTAAAATTTAGAATAATATTGAAAAGCACAAGTTGTATTGTAACACAAATTGTGCTTCGTGATTTGTATATTCAGTTGCAATGCTTCTAGNATTATTAATTTAACCTTTTACTCATAAGAAACAAAAAAGTGGTTTCCATCCAACCTTGTTTTATTACAGTTATAACTTATTTGTCATTCATATTTCCTTTCAAATAATATTCAATACACACACACACACAAAAATAATCTTTATAATTAACAACAAAAATTCTTGCTTTAAATAAAAACACAGATCCGACAATAATGCTAAGAAAAGTGATGAAAATGATACCTGCAATATGCAATGCTAGCCAGTAAAAATGTCGACACCAAGAGCTATTTTATATTAATTCAGCAAGCGCTGCAATACTAATGTCCAGTATCTAGAAATCACTTTGCATGAATAAAAATATTGTAGTAAAAAATATGTATTTCCTAGCGTATTCGTTACATCTTTCCAGCTCAAACATTTTCGCCATTTTCAATCACGTTCAAAAAGCGGGCATCCAAGCAGTTGGCGATAGATTTCGTTTGGCAATCACCCATTTCACCAGATCGCCAAAGTTTAGGGTTATAAGAGGGCGGTCAGCCAAGACAGTGCGTTGCATGTTTTGCTGTGAATTGACTTTCCACATTGAAAGAAAATTTTCAAAATCAGAAGGTTTTTTTGCCGATTTAAGGTATGATCTAATTCTTGGAATTAAAATGTTCATGTTAATTAACTGCCACTGTGTGGCTTACGAAATATTAAGTTTCGTTTACATCATAAGTTAACTGTTACTGTGGGTTTCTTTCTGTTCATGGCATGCCGCGTATTATTGTTATTATTTCCATATCGTCAGTCTAACTTGCTTAGTTTACACAAATTAAAGCATCTAATACAGGTCAATTCCTCCATTATGTCAACCTCAACTTCTTTGTCCAAAAATGAACTCAAACGTCAGCTTAAAGCTGAAAAAAAAGCTAAGGAAAAATCCGAAAAGGAGAAATTGCAAGCTCAACAGCCGGCTGCCGAAAAAAAGGATGCAGTAGCTAAACAAGAAGATCCTACTGATGCGGCAGAATATTTTAAGATACGTCTTCAAGCTATTGAAGATTTAAAAGCAGCTGGAAAATCTCCATACCCACACAAATTCCATGTTTCAATGTCTTTAACTGATTTTGTTGATCAATATAACAATCTTAATCCTGCCGAGATATTAAAAGATGTGAATGTGTCGGTTGCTGGCCGCGTGCATGCTAAAAGAGAATCCGGAGCTAAGTTGCTTTTCTACGATCTTAGAGGAGAAGGAACCAAGATTCAAGTAATGGCTCATGTTGCACATTACCCTTCTGAAGAGGAATTTCTTGAAATCAATGGTAGAATTCGAAGAGGAGATATCATTGGCTGTGTTGGACATCCTGGCAAAACTAAAATGGGAGAGCTGAGCATAATACCAACCCGATTAGAGATCCTATCACCCTGTCTCCACATGCTCCCTCATCTTCATTACGGACTTAAAGATAAAGAGACGCGTTTTCGGCAGAGATATTTAGATTTGATTCTTAATGATTCTGTCCGCCAACGATTCACATTTAGAGCTAAAGCCACTAACTATATCCGTGCCTTCTTCGATGGACTAGGGTTCCTCGAGGTGGAAACACCAATGATGAATATGATAGCTGGTGGAGCAACTGCCAAACCATTCATAACTCATCACAATGATTTAAATTTGGACTTGTATATGCGAGTTGCACCAGAACTCTACTTAAAGATGCTTGTTGTTGGCGGATTGGATCGGGTTTACGAAATTGGGCGACAGTTTAGAAATGAAGGTATAGATTTAACTCACAATCCTGAATTTACAACTTGTGAGTTTTACATGGCATATGCAGATTACAATGATGTTATGGATATAACAGAAAAATTAATATCAGGAATGGTTAAGGAGTTAACAGGTTCTTACAAGATTAAATACCATCCTGATGGTCCGGAAGGCGAAGAATTTGAGATTGATTTTACACCTCCTTTTAAAAGAATAAGTATGCTTACTGGTTTGCAGGAAGCAATGGGCGAAGAATTACCTAAACCATCTGATTTTCATCTGCCAGAATCAAATAAGAGATTATCTGATTTGTGCAATAAATATGAAATAGAGTGTCCTGCACCAAGGACCACTGCGAGATTGCTCGATAAACTTGTAGGACATTTTCTTGAAGAAAATTGCATCAATCCTACTTTTCTCTGTGATCATCCAGAAATAATGAGCCCACTTTCGAAGTATCATCGTAGTGTTCCTGGACTTACTGAAAGATTTGAAATGTTTGTCATGAAAACAGAGGTAGTCAATGCTTACACCGAATTGAATGATCCCATCGTCCAACGGCAAAGGTTTGAACGCCAGGCTCAAGATAAGGCTGCTGGTGATGATGAAGCTCAACTTGTCGACGAAAACTTCTGCACGGCTTTAGAATATGGACTACCTCCTACTGGTGGCTGGGGAATGGGAATTGACAGATTCATCATGCTTCTCACCGATACTAATAATATCAAAGAGGTTCTGTGTTTCCCAGCAATGAAACCTGAATCAAATATCAAACCAAATGAACAAGAACCATCATCTCCAGAAAAGAAAGCAACTCCAAAGAAATAATATTTTGCTTGTAATCACATCTGATTAACCTAACATTTGTCTAAATTATAGAATTTTTAAATTATTTATCAGGAATATTGAATAAATATTCTAAAAGTTTTTGTGATTATTTATTGTTGTATGGCTTTTATTTCTAAGTAATTTGTTCTAATATATTTAAGATTTCTAAGAGCGTGTTATTTAGAAGTATTACATTTCATTCAAGATTTAAAAGAAATTAGTAAGTAAATGTTATGTTTGAAAGATAAGTTAAATTTTAAATGAAGAAATAGATTGTCTTTTTTTTTTAAATTCTTAGTTTAGATTTTTAATTATATTTGTTTATGACTTTTAATAATTTATAGTAAATAAATCACTTTGATTCGTAGTTTATTGATGTTTGGTAAAAAAAAAATTATATATATTTAATTTTAGAAAATTGAATTTTACAGATTATATATATTATTGTTTTTTTTTTTTTTAGAGTGATAGCATGATCTAATAAATCAAAAAATTGGCAAAATAGCATGATTTTAGATTTGATAATACAATGAAAAAGCCAATAGCACCGATTGAATTTTGAACAATTCACTCATACATCACATAGAACTATCTTTCACTAAACTAAACTCAGTGGCACGACAGCCCATAGAGGGCCAAGGCCTACTGTGCCCATCTCAGTTTTCTTGACCTTGGGCTCTGGGGTGCAGGAGCAGATGTTCCGGTCAAGTGGTCAGCCGAACGCGGAACCCCCAGTGTTTAGTTCCCAAGCATGCTTGGTACTCATTTATCGACCCACTGAAGGGATGAAAGGCTGAGTGAACCTTGCCCGGCCCGAGGATCGAACCAGGGACCTGTGGCACGACAGCACGAAGCGCTACCGCTCAGCCACCGGGCGTCACTATCTTTCACTAAGTATTGAAATTTTCAAGACTAATAGTATTCTAAAAAATTTCAGTTTTAATTTAACAACCTTTTGTGTTTTAAATTAATTAAAGAATGTGTTATGATTTCTACAACAATATCTTAGTAATTATTAAAATTAGTAATTTCATATACAAAAAAATTATTTGGGGGATATTTCTATGTTGTGCCATCTACAATTGCCAAATGGATTAAAAACATGTTACAGGTTGCTACTAATTATACCCTTTGAGTTGGCCCCTATCTCTGATTTTTTTTTTTTTTTTTACTTTCTTACAGGCCACTACTACCCAAAAGTCTTAGATGATTTCAATGTCTGAACATTTGCAAGGTCATTAGTCTATTCATACTTGGACTTATTTTCGGTCACTTTGGATCCCATCACAAATTCTTGAGATTTTTTTTTTTTTATTGTTTCCCGATTCAATGTTTTTTTTTTACAATGAATAAAATATTTTCTTTTTTTAAGGCAACTCAATATCTTTTCTATGTGAACACATACATACTTATTACATTAAGTAACGTTACTTGTAATCTTTCTTCACCCTAGTCCAGGGGTCGGCAACCTTTTGAAATGAAAGAGCCAAAAGTTACAATTTTACAAAATTTCCCGCTTTTAAAGGAGCCACTGAAAATTTTTTATTTAATACTATAATATTTTTTTATGTATATATGATTTTTAATTAAAAAAAAATGGTTTTGAGTACAGAATAATATTTATTCTTTATTTTTAAAATACGCTAATGATTTTTTTAAAATTTAGTTTTTATTTAATTTTTTTAACTTATTTCTTTTTTTTTGGGGGGGGGATAAGTTATTTGGGTCATTAAAATTCGATGAAAATTGTAAATTTTCTTACTAATTCTTGTCAAATTTTCAACAGAAAACGCGATTTTTTTTTTATTAAATGTGCAACGAAACACAATCTTATCCGACAGATTTTATAATAATTCTTTTTAATTTTTCATAGCAATTCCGTAATAATATTCATTTATATTATATCAGAATCTTTTCACAATTTTCCTTTTTTAAGAAATATGTACCGTCTATTCTTGTTATTGTTAAAAACAATTTTTAAGCACTTAATTATTAAACATTTAAATAAATTTTGCATTTTTTTGTCAAGGCAAACGTTAAATCGACTTATGATGAAGTGCTAGAAACGATGGTCACATACTTTTTCTATTTATTGTAATTTCTATTTATTTTCTATTTATTGTAAACATTTATAGAGCCTCGAGCTTTCCAACTCAAATAATTTAACACTTTTTTAAAAAATTAATTTAATAAAAGTCACTGAAAGTAACGATCTTCTATTATTTTAAATACCTTTTATACGCAAAGTTACAACATTAATGTATTTGATTGCTAAATTTAATAATATGCAGGAAATTCGGAATGACCGCTCTTAATATGCATTTAAAGAAATTTTGTTTCAAGTGAACGCGAAAACGAACAGATAGAGGTCACACGTTAGAATTTTAACAATCGAAAACAAACAAATCACTGTTGAGGAAGGCGAGTGTAAAAAGGCGATTAACGATTTTTTACTAAATTAAATAACTTTATAAATTAAAAACTTCAACATTCACCTGGCAATTAAACAGGCCTGTTATTATTACTATTATTATAAAGATTATATCAATATATTGCATTAGATATTTTTTAAATTTATATGCTTGTTTTTTCCCTTTTAAATTTTAATTTACTACATCCGCTGAAGTAGATTTTTATCTTTATTTTTGACAAGGTTTATAAAAATTTATATTAAGGGTGGTCTTTTCATAACATCATGTTTTACATGATAATAACATGTGATACACATCAAAGGCTTTAAAAAATGTAGATGAAAATTAAATTAGTATTTATTCATTAAACTGAAACATTAAACTGAAAAATTATCAGACATCAATTATGACTCGTGCATTTTTTTTAAACTCTTAATCTAAGTAGGATTCTTTCTGATGCATTTCAAATATTATATGCGTATTTATTTAATTTTAGTAATTTGATTTGCGAATAATTATTTTTAATGCTTATTTATTACTAAAATTTTATTTTTCATTTTCATTTAATAATTTTATTTATTTTTATTATTCATTTTATAATTTACATTGTTATTAATATAAGAGCTGTGACTAAAATCTTGAATGGGGATACAGAAATAGTTCTTTTTTTTCTGGGGGGGGGATGAACTAGTTTTGGAAGCACAGATAAATTTTTTCACGCATTCTTGCCTTAAATTTGTAAAATGCTAAATTTTTTATCCGAATATTTCTTTATATAAAAATAATACTATATAAATAATAAATAAAACTTTAAAAAAAATTTAACTATGTATTCAAACATTGCAGCATGATAAATCATAAATAAATATTTGTAAAATTTGATGATTTGTAAATAATGCTTTACCGAAGAATGTTTAAGTCTTTTTTTAAAATATAAAAAAAAATACCCTTAAATCGCAAAAAAAATTTTTTTTTCTGGTTAAGGCAGTTAAAGTACAATTTTGTTAATTATTTATTTTGTTAATTATCGTGCCTTTTAATACAAAACTGTGAATTGAGTTTTTACATAATTACAAAAATATTAAGTTTCTTTTTACTAATAATTAACTTAAACAAATGGAAAATTGTTAACTTAAATCTAAAATATAAATAAAAAACATTAAATACATACGAAATACATCAACATAGTAACAAAAAAGATGAAAAAAAAAAATTATTATTGAAAAAAAAACTGAAGCTTTTCTATTTTTAAACACATTACATTTTTAATAAAATAAGCATTAGTATAGTTTTGTTCATAACGGATTGCAGTTTGAACTTATTATAAAAACAAATGCTACGAACAAATATAGAATTTGATTTTTGAAATTTAAATTAAATAAGATCTGTGAAAAATAATCTCAACTGAAAAAATTAAATTTAAAAATAAATTACTATTTTAAACACAAAATTAAAAAGCTTAGTAAATAACTATTTAAAAAAAGGAAAAAAAATTCCTATATTTAGAATTCAAATGTGATTTATCTGTTTCCATCTCAAGCTCCTACTAATGAATATAAATAACGTAAAAAAATTTTAATTGCTCTTTTTTCTTTCTTTTAATCATTTTACAGTGGAAAAGAGATTAAAAATTTTTTATCTACTTCATAAAAATCAATTTTTACCCATATATATTTTTAAAAAAAATATTTTTTTTCTTTTTTGAAAAAAGTCTTATACCTAAATTTTGAAGCAATAATTGAGGAATTAATTTAATAAGAAAATAACAACATATTTAATGAAATTTAATTTTACCTTAATATTTAAACAATAAGACTGCAAATAGTAAATATTCATAAAAAATTTATACTTACATTCAATAATAATATTAATTTATAAGATATGCTTTGAGTAACTAAGTACTTGTAAACTGGTACTGGACAGTTAAAGACAGGTCAGTGAAGTAACTGGGGAGGTGAGTGAAAAGAAACTGGACAGTCATATAGAGAAAACCACAGCTGTATGTGCATTGAGAGCCCTTTCCTTCCCTTTCTTAACGACATGGACAAAGATATTGTCTTTATTCTTAGAAAGAGCAAGAGAAAACGTGAGAAAAAGCCATTTCTAAATAATTACTTTTAAAGCACCCTGGATTTTTCAAGTTGACAGAAATTTCCGGGGTTTTGTCTGCTGTTTCACAAGATCGGAGTAGCAGGCATCATCCTTTTTTTGTGCCTTTTCATGGTGTCGGTAACGGCATGCTCAAACAGACAGCAGA
Organism: Parasteatoda tepidariorum; assembly: GCF_043381705.1. Lineage (NCBI taxonomy): Eukaryota > Metazoa > Arthropoda > Arachnida > Araneae > Theridiidae > Parasteatoda > Parasteatoda tepidariorum. The sequence goes on along the minus strand of NC_092208.1, from coordinate 46,281,085 downwards.
CTTGCCACTTTTCCGGGTGAATACTCGGAATCGAGTCGGAATGAGAAACCCCTTTAACCGGGAATAACGACAGGCCTGAGGGTAGCGGTTTGTAATTAACGATTATAAGAATAGAAAGCTCTTGAGAAATTAGGTACTTAAAAATATTTTTTCTTATTTTTAAGGGCTTTGGTAACAATTTATTATTTCTTTCGTATGAAACTGGAGAGCCGCAACTTTACATCAAAAGAGCCACCTGTGGCTCGCGAGCCACAGGTTGCCGACCACTGCCCTAGTCCTATATTTAAAAATGGTCTCTTAATTGTTTCAGTAACTGTTTTCAATCCACTTGAAAACTTTTAACAGCACACGATTAATTTTTAAGGTTAAATATAAATTGTCATCTTGTAAAAGGAAATAAAAATTATGACCTGAAAATAAATTTTCTCGACTTTTTTCACAGTATTTTGCTTTCAATTTTTTATAAAACTTATTTAAGCAAATTTCATTGAATGCATTTTATGTTCATGTGATTAGTAAAATATAAAAAAATAAAAAAATTTTAATTAACCAAATATACTTCCGTTGAAGTGTGTAAAAGTTTGATGACATGCTTTTCTGAAACCTTATACATTATTCAAATGGATTAATAATGTGTTAAAAATTATTCAAGTATTGTTATTTTTCTATGCAATTTGACTTTCTGCACAAAGCAATTCCATAGTAAAAATTCAAGTTAGTCCAAATTACAACAATATTATCTAACAGCTTTTCTCATAATAAAAATATGTCACATGAAAACAACTGAAATTAATTTTAAAAAAATTTGCTCGGAATAAATTTCTTCAAAGAAAAATTTTTTATTTACATGAAATACATAGTATTACTCATTTTTTCAAATGAGTTAACATCAAGTTTAAGCTTTTGCATTTAGTTTATGAGGCTGATAGCAGGGATCGTAAATATCATGATATTTTCGAAAATATCCGATATTTTGATATATATTCAAATTTTTGTTTTATATTTAGTATCTTCAATATAAATTAACTTTTTTGTTAGGAATTGTTTTGCAGACATTATATACACATTTAAAACATAAAATAATTCATTTTACATAAATTCTAAATTCCTAATGTTAATTGTAATTAATACATTTATAATTTTTATAAAATAAAACATTAGAAATTTTTTTTAAATGAAAAGGTTCTCTGAAACGAATTTTTTTGTAATCACCAAAATACAAAACATTTTTATTTTACTTTTACTTTACTAAGTTTTAAAACACATTTTTTCTTTATTTCTTGTTAAAATATTTGAACATAAAAGTAAGTTTTTCTGCCTTTTCAGTCCCTAATCAATTCCACAACTTGGACTGAATAAATCCAAAGCTACAGAATATTCTCTCTAACCCAGTTGTGGAAGGAGAGGCAGTTAGTAGTTGTTCAAGAAGATTTGTTATTCTGACTTTTAATGGTTCCTCTAACTTGATAGTTTCCCACCAAACTGTGGGTTCCACATTGAGAAAGTCGTATTCGAACTTGAAGCCTGGAAAGGGGCGGCTCTTTTTTACCAAAAAATTCATAGCCATAGGTAAAATACTTTTGTCAACAGAACGTAGGAAATTAAAAGCTCTTTGTGTTTTCTCGTCATTTAGTTTTTTTCCACAATATCTATGGCATATTAGCAGCTAAATGAGCAGGGTTTAATGCCATTACTTCTCTTTCTGTGAACTTTTTCATCACGTCTTTTTTTCCACATGCTTCTAATTTCTCCTTTAGTTTACACCAGATTTCAACACATTGTGCTATTGTGCATTTATTTGCTTGAACTGCATCTAAAGCATTTGCAATTGGTTCTAAAATGCTTAGATAATCAGAGTAATTTACCATTGAATCATTTACTAAATTATCTACCTTGACCACTTACTCATCATAGAAGGGGTTTATTTCCTTCTTTAAAAGTGGGGGAATGAGAACAGGTTCTGTCTAAGAATGAATTTTTCTAGGTAGGTAGAGGGTATGTGGGGGCAGGTGCAATCTAAAACAAGATTTTTGTAAAGATAGTGTGAATGGTAGCATGAGTTTGTGTAGTGCTTAAAAGAAATCTTGAAATAACGTGGGGGATATTTTAGAAATTTTGCTGAAAATATATATTTATTTCAAAATAAATATCGGATACAGTAGAGCGCCGATTATCCGAACTGCTCGGAATCGAACGTGGTTCGGTTAATGAAAAGTTCGGATAATTGGAAAGTTGCTTTAAATCAAGTTTAATGATTATTATTTATGCCCTAACTTCTCTTCACACTTTTTCCAGGTTTAGGACAGGCAGTACTATCTAAAATAGCTTAGTTTAAAAGTTTTTTTTCTTAATTTTTAATTTATTTTTTTTACTTTTTTTTACATTTTACTTTTCTATTTTACATTTTCATTTACTTTTTTTTCCATTCCAGCTAACTTTTTTTTTGTTAATTACTGATTTTGACACATTTTACTTTGTTTTCCATTGCCAAAGAAATTCAGCCAAGACTTTTGTTTCAAAAAAGATGCTCTTTTTTTGAGCAGTCATAAATCTTTTTAAATAAATCAACTGAACTGGATCAATATCATTTTGACGTTCTAACCAATTTATTGCAATATCTAATGAATTGCTTCCCGTGTCTCCCGGCTGAAAGAGACACGGTTCCCATCAGATCACCGAAGTCAAGCATCACTGGCTGCGGTCAGTGTGCGGGTGGGTGATCCACTTGGATCAGTCTGCGTAGGGACCGAGGGTGTGCGGTATTGGTCCTCGTTAAACTGTGCTACCGTAAAGTGCTCGACTTCGCGCGCAGGTCGTCGGGCTACCGAAGCGGGGGTGCCATCCCCTCTGCAGAGGATCAAAATTGTGATGGCATGTCTTCGGATCATCCTCAGGGATGTTTCCCAGACCGTCGCCAATAGCCCATTGTGCAGCTCTAGTGCGACGTAAATGAACAACAACAACTAATGAATTGCATGCTTCTATATGAGAAGGTCCACTATCTTGAACTTGATCACCTATCTCTTCCTCTGAGGAGTTCCAATTTTCTTTCACAATTTCATCATCAAACTTGAAATCCTGGGACGTTTTCAGTGTTTCGACACCAGCATTCTATTTTTCTATTTCTTCTGCTGCATAACCTGGCATCTTTTCAGCCGGAAAATCTACTGGTTTAGAAATTCAGAAAAAAAAGTTTTCTAAACTTCACGAATTCAGACATAGTTCGGATAATTGGACGTTCGGATAATTGGCGCTCTACTGTATATATCAACGAACCCTGGCTGATAGAAAGTTTCTGATTTACCTGCTGCCTAAATTAGTTTCCTTCATCAATCACTTTCTGCTTCTATGATAAGTTCTTTCTTTTTCTTTGAGACAATGTTTGACTGAATTATTGAAAATTCCTTATGTTAGAAAGAACATTAAGCTTCATTTAAACACAATGAGTACTCGCATCTTTATTGTAAGTAAATTTTCTAATTGTCAGAAAAAATCTTATTTTTCAGGGAAAACACCACCCATTAACCCTTTGGTCCTTTAATTGTGATTAGCTGCCTGATATATTTTTTAAAAATATATAGATAGCTGTATTTCTGTTAATTTCCTCGAAAATACTATAAGTAATTTTTTTTTATTGTTTTTTAGGTATCTCTACTAATTTCAATATTTTTAATATGGTGTTATTCTGACACTCGAATTTTTATTTTTGATGTGCTTAGTTCAGGAATATTCAATTATTTCTAATTTCGTAACACTTACGATCAGTTCTTCAGCCTATGATATGTTAGAACATTCATAACAAAAATTATTTATAATTTAAGATCAGGACCGAGTGGAATTCTATTGATGGAATAAACAAACGAATAATAAAAAATCAAATAAAATTTACGAAAACCCTTAACTGGCATCCTTAATGTGGCATTTTATGTTAAAAATTTCATATTTTAATGAATTTAGTTGAAAAGAAAATTTTGTAAAACACAAAGGAAAGAGAAAAAAAAAAGAGAGTAAGAAGAAAATTAACATATGTGCAATTAATTTTATCCTAATCGTTAAATGTTGCTGACCCTTACTCTAATTGCAGTAAGTTGCATTTCATTGCAGTCATCAATATTTGAACAGGTGAGCCTGGTACTTCACGATATTAATTTGCTTTTAGATTTTTTTTCCCCAGCTACTCAACGTAAGTTAGACTTATTTTTATTGCTGTTTGCTGCATAATAAATAGAAATTGTTCTGGTCTATCCTTGAAAAACGAAAAGCAAAGCAATTAGCTTTATATTCATAATCAGGTAAAAAAAATTTTTTTTTTATTTAAGTTATCTATTAATGATTTATTCTTAATGAAAACTTATCGTCCGAAATGGTTAAAACATTAATGATTTCGTTAAACATATTCTATACAAAATATTGTCTGTAATTATACATGTTTAAAAATAAAAAAAAACTGAAAAGATTTTAGTGAAAAAAGTTTATATCAAGACATCAATTTACCATTCATGTTTAACATAATTTTATAAAATTTAAAATTAAGATTCATAAGATTTAAAATTATAATTAAATTTTCTACAAATGAAGAATATCACACCGTTCTAATCACTAATTTAAGAAAAAACTTAGTTTTTATAAGAATCGCGATATTAGAAACGAAAAAAAAAAAAAATTAATAATCACGATATTGGATTTTTAAATCGCGTGAAAAAAATCACGGAATTGCGATGCATGATCGAAATGCATAGTTTTTAAATCACGTATAAATATAATGATCGAAGTTTGATAATATTAACTTAAGGAAATACGAATCACAATAATGGATGATTATTACGTATGAAAATACGAATAGCAATATTGGATTTTAAAAACGCGGGAATACGAATCGCGATATTAATTTTAAAAATGCTTAAATAGAAATCGCGATATTGGATTTTTAAATCGCGCGACTACGAATCGCGATACGATTTTTAAATCGCGTGAATGAGGAACCGCAACGTTAAACTTTCAAATCAGGTAAATACGAAAATGGATGTTTGATATTAAAATAGTGTGAATATGAATCGCAGTTTTATTCGGACTCCAGCACAGTTCCAAATATTCAAAACGGGGAAAATCCACAAAACAAAAAGAATCAAATTGGCGGGAGAATCACAAACATGTATGTTTCTCCGGAATTAAGCAATAGTTTCAAAATTATACTTGGATTATAAGTTTTAGATACATCAGAGAGCAAATGGTCTTGAAATACGATGAATGCTGCAAAATGGCTAGAAAGACATAGGGTAGAATCCCCTTGCTGTTGGGCTAACCTTGAGAAGCTTTCCACTCCATGTACTGCAAATGCTGGCTAGTTCCATTAAAAAGTCCTCCATGAAAGCTAGTTTGTCTCAATGCTTGATCCAGGAGTTACTTTGTCTTCTGAGTTGGGTTCATAATTACAAGGCCACAGAGTTGAACATTGATAGTTGTAAACTCAGGATTGGGTTGGCTGTTCAATACGGGTTATAAAATAAAACGTAAAGCTTTTAAATAGCTATTAATTTTTCCTTCCAAAAGTTAATATTTTACTTATTTTAAACTTCAGCTTTATTCTTTTATGCAATCACCTTTGCTTTTATATACTAATTTTAGTCAAATTCGCTTTATTTAATACATTCAAAAATTACGATAGTAAATACATCAGTATAACTTATTTTTATTACATTATGTATGTAGTGCAGCATGAATTGTTAAGTCTTCAACTGGTTTTAAATTAAATTAACAAAATATTGGTAAAATTTATGTTTTGTTATTTAATAACATTAACTATTATAAATTAGTATTAGTAATTCTGGAAAGATATTAGTTTTGAAAACATCTTAAAATTTTTATAATAAAATGGGCCTCCCTTTATCAGCCTCAGGCCCTGTAACACTTTTACTTGGCCCTGTTTAAGATGACTTACATTTTATTCATTAACTCCTACATATGTTTCAAAGAGCATAAAACATGCTTTGACGTTTATGCAACACTTTAAAATCATATTCCTGCCAACAGAAATTCAAAAAGCCTCATACCTCTTGTGACCATCGCATAACATATACTAAGCAGAGTTATAATGAAGATAAAAACAAGCTCACATTCTTTACATTAAATTTAACTTTGTAAGCCTAAAAATAATAAATTAACCTATTATTTTAAAGCAGAGTGACCAATTTAACATTATATAAAAAAATTTCAAAAAATACAGCTTTTTCTGATTTGCTTTTTCAGTCAACAAATTCGGAAAATCTAGCTTTGACAAGGAGATACTGTAACAGCGTGTTGGCTATAACGAACTCGGCTCAAATACCATGTAGGTATTACTTTTAATGCTGCTGTTTTTACACCATTTCATATTAATCCCATAAAAAAAAAAATGAAAAAAAATACTGAAAAGTTTTCAAGCTGTTAAGTACAAAAACTGAGTGTATAGAACATTGAAAACAAGCATATTTTCCTAAAACTACCAACACAGATAAACTGTACATAGTAAATTTGGTGCTTGAAAAAAATAAAACAGTGGAAAAAATTTTACTCAAATTTATCTCTGTGTGAGTTCAGATATCACTGTTTGCATTTAACACAGCATTAGTATATGCTTAATTAATTTAAATATTATATATTTATCTTTTTTTTTGGGAGGCAGACATTTTGAGCAAAAAAAGATTACTAAAAAAAGAACTAACGGCAAACGGGATACAATCAAACTCGGAAAGAAATTCTGTTATCAGAAGGTAAAGAGTAAGGGCTGCAAGCAAGTTGTACATGGATCAACTAATTTATCCACTTAATAGAAAAAAGGCCTGAGACAATAATTCAATGGCCAAAAGCTAGATAGTATGGTAGGTGTACACATCTATGTGTTAAAAAGATAAAATTCATATTCACAATGAAAATTCCACAGCTTAAGTATAAAATTTTAGTACAAGAGTTAAGTAATAAAATATCAATAAATCAATGTTATTTCAGTTATCTAAATTAAAACTTAAGAATTTTTTAAAATTTTTTGCAGTTGAGTATAAATTTCGCATACTACTATTTTAAATTTGCTAACTAAATGCAAATAGAAAATAAAATATTTATTTACATTCAATAACATTACTTTACATTTTATTTGCAACTGATTCATTTAACATTGAATTAATTAATTCAATTCTCTTCTTTCTTTTATCGCCCCTGTTATTCATATCTTCGACATCTTCTGCAAATAAGCATTTCAATGCTGGAATAAGCAAAGGTAGAATGTATAATTCATCGGAACATACCTGGAAAAAACAAAATACGAAAAATTATTACTTTTTAACATCAACTTTTTATAATATATTTTGAAAAACATCCCAAAAAAGTGCCATTTTAATATACTTGCATCGAATTACATAGACTTGCATTTTAATTACATAGAATCTGAAGATCAAAACAGAATGCAATTAGTTTTCGGCTCTGATTTTTGTACACTGAAGATTAAATAACCAAAATTTATTTTTAACAAGTGGTAGACTAAATGTAAATAAAAGTTTTATAACTAGATAAACTAAAATAATTAATCTATCACCCTTTTATGGTACCTTTTAAAGGGGATAAATAGATTTAATTTAGAACCTTTTAAAATGCATTATTTCATTTTTTTATTAAAATCCTTTGTGTCCAAAATCACCCCAATTTATCCAGGACAGATTGATGGCATATTTGGTTTGTTTTTGTCTATAGGCCAGAGGTTTCTAAACTTATTCAGGTTGCGATAACCTTACACGATTTAAAATTATCTTGTGACGCTACAATATGAGATTTATTCACAGTATTATGTACTAATAATATCTGTTCCTATGTGCAAAACTATGAGACAGAAATATAGTTAAGAATGATGAGTGATGAGAATTTAAATATAGTTAATGATAACTTCTACTTAAAATCCAAACAGGTCATTTAATTGTACTTAATAAAAAGGCATTAACAATAATCATCAGCTTTAATAACATAAGAAAAAGTAGAAATGAAGAGAAATTACTGTGCATAATTAAAGATATTGTAAATTCATTTAGTGAGATGGAAAGTGAAAACATTTTGATAAGCAACCATGCAATCTATCCCTCTGTAATAGATTTAAAGTGACCTGCATCAATAAAATTGAAGATTATAGCACTTCAAAGAACCATACACCTTGATGTAATTCATTGATTTTAGTGTTTTTTAATGTATTAGCTTCCCAGTACTGTTTTAACCGATAGAGGATTGCAAATTAACGTGGTATGAACACATAAACTAGTATAAAGGCTCAAGGGCGCCAGCAGAATAATACAAAAGGGGGTGCAACCCTCTAACAAACTACTCCCCATCCCCCCCAAAAAATTACAAATATTCTGTTGTCACATTTTGTTTTGTTATTACATATACTTTCATCTGTTAATTTTTTTCAAGATACATTTCTTCATTGTTAACAATACATTTTAAAAAAAAGTACCATATTAAGGGGTACGAAATGTGGAGGAATAGAGAAAATTCTTATGAATCCCTGATCGATTTACTTATTGAGGCCACACCGTTTTATCTAGCTGTAACGGAGACAATCAAAATTAGCCTAACTCTTCCAGCTACTACGTGCTCTATTGAACGCACTTTTAGTACAATGCAACGCATCAAAATATGGAATCGGTCTACAATGCTTCACGAGAGGTTAAGTAGTTTGTGCATGCTCAGTGCGCATAAGAAAAGAATTAAAGATAACTCAGAATTCATTGAAAAAGTTATAAATAAATTTGGACAGCTAACAAAATTATTACAATCCTTGTTTGATTAAACAGTTTTTTTAATTGTTATATATCAATAATTACATAATTATTTGTTTTCGAAAAAAAATATTTTTAATTAAAAAATGTTATACTCTTTAATAGTTTTAAAAAAAAAAGCCAGGGGGTGCAAGTGCACCCCCTTGCACCCGGCGCCCTTGCAAAGGCTACAAAACTGGACATTTATCAGCGTGACTGAAAGTGTTAAAATAACAAGGTCCATCATGTTCTAAAAAGAAAAATAAGTGGTAAACAAAAATGTCAGTTTCTTCTTTGGAAGAGAGATCTCTTTTAGCTTGTTTTTAAAAGAGAGTACAAAGCTAAATCAGTTAAAGGGAAGAGAGCACTACCTTAAACTTTTCTACAAAAATAATGAATTTTAAATTATTTTCTGCATTATGAATAAATTTTTAAAAATGGCAAACATTAGACTTGAATCTATGAACACCTCACAACAGTCTAAGATGCCATAACAAATACTTTGGAAACACCTGCTGCAGACAATCAGCATGTACAAAAATTTATGAATGTGATGCCTCTGACTATTAATATGATAGTGCAATAAAAAATTAAGTGTTATACAAATTTATAATTGTTGCATTTTATTAAATAACAAAATGTAATTATGCTATACATACACAAAAATTTAATGATTAAACTAAATATTACGTTCAGTATCTGCTGAAAATTATATCAGCGTTTAAAAAGAAAATAACATATCAAATATCTGGCATGAAAATAATAAATGAGCCTTTTTTCTCACAAAATTTTATTTTCGATTATTTGTTTTAATATTTTTTGATAAACTTCATCACTAAAGTACTTTCTAAGTTTTGTTAGATGTTGCTTAATCATCATAATGAGTTCTAAAAAAATTTCAAATGAAAAAAAAAACTTTTTTTTTTCACTGTGAAAAGTTTATTTTTAAAGTTTAAATAAAATTCTATAAGTTAATATTGCAAAAAAATGGCTGAAAATTGCTAATATGAACAAATGAATACAAAACAGTTCACCAAAACCTAATTTTAGCTAAGTAAAAAAAAAAAAATAGTTTGAACTTGACACTGTTTTTCGCATTATGCTGAAATAGTTTATATCTTATAACAGCTAAAAAGATACATAGAGTATCTAAATATATAGAGTGGTATATAAATTGAATTGTATTTCAATATATCCTTAGTAACAACTGTTTTGTGTTTACCCATACAGCATATAATCGATTTTTAAAGGTGAAGATTTAAAGGTTTGATAGAATAGGGAATGGAAATAAATTTTATGCAATTAAATTCAATAAAATATACCATGAAAATTTTTAAACAAACTAACATACTAATAAAAATGTAAAAAATTAGTTTGGATATGAATAATTATACAAAATAAAAATAGTAATAACAATGAGTAGTAAATATAAATAATGAATCCACTATTGCAAAGCTGAAACTAAATTTTTAATCAAATAATAAATAAAAAGGCATGCAAAATAAAACTAAGAAAGAATAAAGTAGGGGAAAAAAACACTGCTGAGCAGTAAAATTTGGACAGAAAAAAATAAGAAGAAAAAAAAAGTTAGTATCAAAGAAATCATAATTTTCTAAACATAATAAGCATTGTATTACACATAATTTTTATCAACAGTATTAGTAAATATACCACTTAAAATTAAAATTTTTTTTTTAAAACACACTCAAATGATGAAGTGATTGACACATCTTATCATTGATTTTGCAATACTCTATGGTAAAATAGATTTAAGAAATAGCATTACTTACTGTCATATTATCAAAGGCACAGCCAACATGATTGTGAAAATTTTCATTAAAGAGTGGTATCTTTGCATACCGTTGACTAAAATGAGTAAGTACGGTGTAGTTTGAGTTCATATCTGCACCTATCTTGATTGCTTGACTAGTTGTACTTCAAAAAAACATAATTGAAAATTAGTTAAAAATATGTATGCTTAAAATATTACATAATAGAAATATTTCTTTATATTTCTTATTATATAACTGATGCAAATATTGAAACTGTCAAATGTTAAATTTACATGAATTAATCAGTCATGATGAGAATAACTATTTTAACTGAATCATCAAATAATTTAAATGGAGTGGTTCCCATCACTTAAAACATGCATGCTTTTGTTTCAAATTCAGAACTAATTTAATATTTTATCAAAATTGAAAAACAAAATTAAAAATTTAGCAAATACCAATTAGAAAATACAGATTTAATAGTTCATGTTAAAAATTAAAAAATACAGTCTGAAGATGCATTAGTTTATAACTTTTCGCTAAGTACTTAAATAGTAAAGAACAAGAACAAATAATGAATACGTGACAAAATCAATTTTTCAGTGAAAGCTTTTTATATTTTGCCCCTATAAATTATAAGTATTCAATAAATTTAATTTTGAAAGATATTTTTGATTAAAAATATTTAACTAAAAAATAAAGATTAGAAATTCCCCATTTATTTCAATAAAAATAAATATTTGTTTTCCTCATTTTTCTAAGCGTAGGATTTATTAAAAATAAATTGTAAACTTATTCTTATTTTATCTGTTTTACACACAAAACTTATATGTGATTGCCATCATACAAATTTTATAAATTCAATACACAACCAGTTCTTATCAGAACTAAATTCAAATAAATCCGCTAAGACCTACCCTACTTTAAAAATTACATTGTATCATAGATAATAGCTTTACAACACAATTTTAAATGGTATTTTATTAATCTTATGCCAGGCTATATTATTTTTTTACTAAAATTGTTGTTGAATATATGAGAAAGTGTAACACATCATTACATCAGGCCACTTGCCACAGAACAATACAGCACTACAATTAGAACTTGAAATACCAAAACATTAACCCTTTCGCAACGGGAAGCGCGCTTACCGCTGAGGCCGTCAGTCTCTCTCCAGGGCCAGAGGGTTTTTTGCTGTTAAGCCTAATTCCATGAAATTACCGAAACATCAACGCGTTGTTTAATATTATTCTGTAGAATATTTAAATGACATATGCTTTATATATATATTTCTATGGATACTTTAGTTACTTAAGGGTGNAAATTCCAAAATGTTAATTAGTGACTATATAATGAGTAGGCTAAGAATCATATAATTCTCCATAGACTAACATGGAGGACGACGAAAGAAGAATCTCTCTCCAAGACACCCTTAAGTTATTTCTTGTTTAAATGTATATAAATAAATATATATTTGACACATTTTATTTTCATTATGTACTTATCATTTACTAACATTCAACATTACATATCTGAAAACTAAATATATGACTTAAAGTTCTTTTTTCGAATGAAAAATTTTAAAACAGGGATTTACAAGATCTAAATACCCACTAAAAACTAAACCGAAAATCGAAAGTAGCGAGAAAAAAAACCTCCCCTGCTTATTGTAAACAAATACCACATGCGAATTTAAAGAGCCATCATAAAACATTCCTTCCCCCTCCATTCCTTCCTCCTAAAAACCACGTGAATGTACTCTCATCTTAAGTAGAAGGTCAAATCTATATGTATCTGAAACCATATGGACATACAATGGCATCTTTTGGAAGAAATTTTATTTTTTAAAACGTTCCAAAAAGCTGGCACAAATGAGTGACGGCCGGGGGTGAACGAGAAAACGCTCTGGCACACGGGTGTGTCAGCCGGGAAGTGAGAGCGTTTCTTGCTGGCACGTACATGTGAAAGTCGGCGCGAAAAGGTTAAATGAACTTTAAACATTAAAAACATGATGAAACTATTTATTTAACGACTATTCATCTAGAGGGACATGATATCCCTGTCCAGTGCAGCTTCTAAACGGCCAGAGCTAATCTAAATTAGAGTCAAGGTCATGACAAACTAATGCTGTTCATTAATAGTGATATTACAAAAAGAGCATAGTTAATATGCTTATATTTTTGAGGAGTTAAGCTAAACAATCATGTCATGCACTCAGTTTGCAATTAACCATTTGCCACAGCATCTATACATGGACTGAACTCTATCCTTTATTTTCTTCTAGACTTAATGTTTCAATTTAATTGAGAGTTATAATATATGGAATATATTTTTTTTAATGCTGCTCACATCAATACCATTCTCTATGTCACATGATCCCTTATGTTAAATGAGTATCAGTTAGAGGTTATGGTTACTTTTTAATTATATGATTTTATGTAAATGACATTAACCTTTAATAATAAAGACTTTTTTTAGATAAAAATTTAAACTTGAATAATTAACTGTCTTAAAGGGCACATAATAAATAATTAGTATATATTTAGTATTTCTGCAGTATTAAATGCATTTCACAAATTACATAAAATATATAAATTTTTACCTGTGTTTTTTAATGACTGCCTCATCAAGCAAATCATCTTCCATAGTAGCTTCATGTATCAATACAGAACAATCTCGACCTTTAATAAAGTGTGTGTATTTATATATATTAATAAGCATTGATAGAATTTAATTAGCTTTTAAAGGAGAACATAAGTAATATGCTTGTAAGCATTTTGAATGGACAAGTTAGATATTTTTTAAATATACATAGATGAAGAATACCTAAAGGTGTTTTTCATAGCTATTTCGTTAAAAATAAATAATAAAAAAACATAAAGTTTTTTTTTTTTAAATTACAAAATATCAGCATATTAAATAAAAAATGATCTTGAAAGTGAAAGGTTAAAATCCATAAAATACCTATAAAATGCACTGTTTTAATCAGAAAATAATCTTTTAAAGTTTATGAATTCTTATACTATTTCTGCACCTCAGTGGTATATGTATATTACTTAGTTTCTAGTCACACATTTAGAAACAGTTAGCAAATAAACATATTATTAAAATAAAATACATACAAATGATTTTTAAAACCAGTTTTAGAAAACTTTGCAACGTTTGAGAAATTAAAAAACATATATAAAAGAAACACACAGAAATTAAATATGATCAAAGTTGCTCAGTTGTATAAGTGCATTAAATCATTTGATAAAGTAGTATACCGATACAATTTCACTAATTATTGGCTCTTCCCATTGAATTTAAATTATATCTTAGTTTTGAAAGAAAATATTTGTATATAAATTTGAAGAAAATTTTTTTATTATAGTAATAATATTATTGGTTTTGAGGAGAAATCTGAGAAAAATATGTACAGAAGCTCTAAGTTAGATGTTTGACTTTCTTAGGTAAGAAAAATAAATTTAAATAAATTATATTGTTTACCAGCTTCAACTAGTTTTTCACAAGGCATAGTATCTCCAGAATAGACTATTTTCCATTTAGAATCTTTGGGAGCTATGATAACACCATGAGCATCAGGGCAATGTTGCACAGGAACTGTTGATATCTAAAAATATAATTGGGTCAGTAAATTTACATATATTTAACATACATTAAGTTTATAGAACTATGAAATTTTAGGGAACTTACTTGAATATGTTTACTAATTTTTATAGTGTTTTCTAATTTTACCATCTGATTATGCTCCAAACAAGTACATTCTAAGAACCTAAAAGTAAATTTTTTGTTAAGAGAAAATACTTAAATTATTTTAAGTTGATTCAGATTTTAAGTTCAGTTTACCTGTAGAGATAAGTAATGGGCTCTATCTGCCTGTGATAGTTTTTTAACCAAAAGTTTAACTGTTTTGGTCCAATAAGTAAAAGAGGTTTATTTTGAATTTTCATATTTCGGTACAAATCTTCTCTGGTTTTTAAAATTTTAATTAAACCCTGGAACAAGAAACAAAAAGACATGAAAAGTACTAAATTGTACTCAAATTAAAGTACAGTTTTGAAGTTTAGTAGTTAAAGGATACTAATTCTAATGAAAGAAAAACTAATTGTAAATAATCTTTCATTAGTTTAGAACAATAGTACAAAACATCAAGTATTTCAAAATATCATTAGGATTAAGATTCAAGAACAATAAGAAATAAAAAATTTCAATTATTTAAAACCAAAATAATTATCATGAAATATTTAATACATAGCATTAAGATATACAAGCATATAAAAAATTAGTACAAATGAATGAACACTTAAAAGGCTGATAATCACAGACTAATCGACTAAGGAAAGCAATACAACAAAATAACTGCTGCAGCAAAATAAATTAGGAATGTAAAAAATATTAATTTATGAACTACAGTAAAATAAAATGCTGATTATTTAAATAAAGGACAAAACATTATTAAAATGAAAAAAAATTTTTATACACATATTATAAGACTTTTCTAATCTCATTTATTACTCACAAAAAATATACGACTAAAAAGAAACCCACATACTAAATTTTTTTCCCCCATTAATGCCATAATAACAGTTCTTCAACATATACCCTTACTTGGTTACCTTTTCTTTTGATTGCTTAAAACCAATGGTATGAATACTGTACCTAGGTAATATTTTTTTCTTGATTCATAAACTCATAGAGAGAGAGAGAGAGAGAGAGTAATTAATTATGAATTTGGAAGTTGGAATGAATTTGGAATCACAATCATCCATTTTACCAATTGAATTAAAGGCATTATTTTAGATGATTTGTTATACTCTTGTTAGTTCAATATTGATACAATATATTAGTTAGCTATGGGAAGAATATGTTACTAACTGAGTTAAAAGATAAATTAAATTATAACAATCTAAAAAATTATTAATTTAACCATAAGAGTAGTAGTTTCATACTTGTGATAAAAGTGGAAAAACTATGCTGTTCTTCAATTATTAGTATTTTATTTTTAATTTTTATAATAAAAATTGTTATAAAATGTAAAGTTTTAAGCATGACAACAGAAATAACTGTTAAAACTATATAAAAAAAATACATAGTACATGACCAAATAATAAATTTGGAAGATGCGAAAAAAGCTAAAAACTTAAAATGACTCCTTCTTTTACAAACACATTGTTGATTGGCCTTGAGTTAACTCTTCGTTACATCCCCAAATGTTGTTGACGACGAGGATTTAACTAGTCATTACACTTGCATTATCTATTTCAATTTATGCAATCCAGGGTGATATAGAATATTGCAAAAGCTTTGCAATATCCTTTTCCAAAATTTCATTGCATTTCATTCAAAATAAATAAAATTTATTGGAGTTCATCTCGTATGTTTAATTTTATTTCTACATTCAAATACAAAAATAATAGCTGGTGCCCTAAAATATTTTCTGTATAAAATTACTCACCAACAAAGAGTTAATAAAAATGTTTTGCATCAAGCATATTTTAAAAATTAATTCAAAATATGGAATTCAAAAAGAATCTTATCTGAAATAAATTTGTATAAATTCCACACATAATAGTATATTAACACCTGAAACAACACAAAATAAAATAAAATGATTATTACCAAATGGTGATCAGCATGCATATGAGAAATAAAAATACAATTTAAGTGTTCCAAGACTTTCTTATGATGTTTACCATGCAGCCTAACTAACTGGTCGTGAGTCCCTTCACCACAATCTAGCAAAATATATTTATTTTCACTGCAAAAAAAAGAAAAAAAAACATAGTTAGATTATTTCCATTTTCAAAGCCTATGTAAAACAGGAAAATTTTAGAATAAAAGTAAATGTAATGCTAAAATAAAAAATATTTTCAAACAATAACTTTTCAGTTTAGTCTTTACTTAAATTTATTCATTAACTTTTTTTTAATGTTAACAAGAATTTTTAAAGCAAAGAAAAAATATATGTGATTAGTCATATTTTAAAAATAAAATCTAAAGCATACATTTTAATTTTAAATTAACTTTCATGAAATAACAAGTATATATATACAATAGAATTAATCAAATTTCTTATTATAAATTAGAAAAAATTATTAAAGATGCTGTAACTGTTTAAATTTAATGCTAATAAGGTTAAAGATAGTAGTACTTTTTTTTTACGTCGTAGTAAAGCTGCACGATGGGCTACGGGTGGCAGTCTGGGAAACATTCCTGAGGATAATGTGAAGACATGCCTTCACAATTTTGATCCTCTGCGGAGGGGATGGTTCATCTTGCTTCTGTTGTCCAATAACCTTTGCGCAACTTCACGGTAGAAAAATTTAACAAGGACCACTCTCAGTCTCTTCCGAGGCTGCTCAAAGTGGTCACCCACCTGCTTACTGATCCCAGAATGTGATATTTGACTTCAGTAATCTACTAGGAACCAAACTGCTCAACAAGGTTAGATATACTCAAATTAAGGTGGGCTCACATCATTGATTACTAGTATTTTAAATATGAAAGTAAAACAAATTGCTTCTAGGTAGAAAAATAAAAAGTTTAAGCAATTTTTACTTTTAAAAAAGGTTGGTTTTAAAAACAAAACAGAAATGTACCTAAAAAAATTGCATAAGAAAAAAAAATTAGACGCAGGTCTATCTAAAGTGACTTGGCAAGTACAGTTTTTTTTTAAAGAAGGCAGAAAACTTTATATCTGAAATGTATGTTATTTTAAAATCCAATACACATCTTTTGGAGAGAAAAAAACTTCTGCTTAATGCAATAATTCTTCCAATTTAATAAAGCCAGTTTTAAATGTCTGGTTTAAAAAAAACCCATCTGAATTAAATTTAAACATATGTAAAGATTTGTTGATACATAATGAGCTTAAAGAATATATTAATTAATAGCAGATAAATTATTGTTTCAAGTTAGATTTTCTTCAGTTAGAATATACTTCAATATTAAGCTTAGTATCACCGTTCACTTTCTACCAATAGAGTTTATAAGAAAGTTTCTGAATGCTTATATATTATTGTTTACGGTTTTAATTTTGCTTCCGTTTACCTTGAAGTTTTAGATTCTTTATATTTACTCGAGAAAAAATATTATTTATCCTAATTTGTTAGAAATTACGTATCAAGATGAGATAATCGAATTTTTTCAAGTAAAAATAATAACAAATTAAAAAGATCAAAATTCAAAACTGAAAAAGTCATAGATCTGAATTCAGAAACCTTTCTCAAGTTTAATCCACTGACGGTTTTGTATGTAAAAGCTTTTTATAATTCCAGAATTTGGAAATTGAGCAGTTAGGGCTGGTATTCTTTTTTTTGCCCATCACGAAGAATACAACATTTTGCTTTGGTAAACAGATTGAGGGTGAAAGTACTTAAGAAGCAAAGTTTATTGCTAAAAATTAATGCACAAAACCATTACTGAATGTTTTTTTGTTTTATTTCAGAAAAATATTTTTTGTTTCATCTCATTTAATAATTCAGCATCTTCTAATAACTAAATTTTAATGGTATTGGGTCATTAAGTATGAAACGTCTGATTCGAGACTGAAAGTTTGGCTTATTATATCTCGGGCAAGAAATAATATAATTAATTAAAATATGCACCTTAACTATCAATACAACATTGCCAATTTAACGATAGCTTATTAATACCGCTAGTGAAAAAATCTGGAGAGCAGCTGGTGATGAAATCCCGAAATGCATTTTCAACCACAAGCTGGGAATTAAATATTTTTTCTTACAAAAAATTTACCAAAACTAGGAAAAAAGGGTAGTCAGTTGTCACGAGAACTCATATTCGAAAATAACTCGCATTTTTATCTTATCCACGACTTACAATATTTAACCTCCAGACGACAATACAATAGACTATTAAAAACAAAAAAGTGCATCTAAAAGCTAGATGGCGTACCTTCTCAATGCAAGAAAAATAAAAGACGATCGAAGTGAAATATCGGAGACATCAAACATAACTGGCATCAAACTAGAGACTTTAGGTAATCGGACACTTTATACTTTAAGACCCAATACTTTAATAATATCTTATCAGCCAATCAAGACATAAATTTAAAAAAAAAAATTTTTAGGAATGTGTAATAAAATATTTCTTAAAATAATATTATCAAGAATTAATATAATGCTTAATAAATAAAAAAATGGTAAGAGTTTTAATAAAATTTAGAATGTATTCCTAGGAGCATAAAAATGGGATGGGAAATATCATTTTATTAAAAAACATATTGCAATTTAAATATTTTGTATGTTAAAGAAATATGTGTATCCAGCAGAAAAATATATTTATTAATGATCTGAGAATGTCTTATTATACAACATTTATAATAACAAACACGATTTTTTTCATTATTATAACAACATTTATTATAAATAGAGAGGTATTTTAAACTGGTATGATTCAGTTTTCAAAAAAGAAAAAAAAGTACTTCACATGGGATTTGAACTCACTATCACTCATTTTCAACCTTAACACGGTTACTGAATATAAATTTTAATATTAGTTTAAGTATGTGTTTATACTAACTTCAATTGGAAAGCTTACTAAATAGGGGCATTGATGAACAAAATAAATATAGATGACCTATCAAAAAACTTAAATTACCATAATACAAATAATTGATAAATTTTGTAAGACAAAAAAATAAAATAAGAAGTTACCTTGTGTTTACTAATATTGCTGATACATTTCTAGCTTTGCTCGGAATACAAGAGCCTGTCCCAAGAAATGACATGATGGGAAAATGATCTTCTAAAAAATGCAAAAAATACTAAAATAAAACAAACTTAAACATAAATTTGTATATAAATAAAAATAAATTTTTTTGTTCCTTACTATTAGATTGTTGCAGTGAATGTTGTTGTATATTATTTTTCAGGTGATTGAGACTTTCTTGAAAACCTTCTATTAGCATAGCTTCCTCAATAAATTCTTCTGAATTCATCTTTATGCTAAAACTTCTATTTTTAAAAAATAATACTACATTACTTGCTTTTACTAACTAAAGAAATTAATAAAAGAAATCTTCAATATAAAAGAGACTGCTGAAAAAATTAGATTTAATGCAACATTTTTTTTCTGATAAATTGTGATTATTTTCAAGCTACAAAAAAATGCTCATTAATTCCTTTTTCTCCCCTTTAGATTTATATGTTTCTTCAACATTTGTCACAGAGACAATGATTTCTAAATTTGAATTAATAAACAGATAAAAAGTACTCTTAAATTAATACACTACACTCACAGAAGAATGGACTAGAAAATAAAATAAAGCATGAAAATAAAATATTGCTAAAATAGGAAGAAAAAAAATAGAAAAATAAGTAAAAAAAATTATTATCACTAATTTTATTAGATATCTTTATGATATAAAAGATATGTCTTTTTCAAACATTTGTTAGATAGAGATAGCGTTTTTCATTTTTCCTTGCTTAGATATTGGTAGGTGAAGCCTAATTGCATACTTTTCTAACCATATTTTAGAAAAGAAGTTTTAAAACATTGATTAAAGACAGACATTTTGGAAAACCCTGTATACAAAAAATATATATTTGTTATTATAAATTAAATAAAAAGGTTAATTTGAAACTCACCTATCTAATCCTCTAGGAGGACGCAAGTAATATCTATCTAAAGTGTTGGCTTGAATAATGTTTTCTTTTTGATATTCTCTAAATTCTTCTGCAGTCTTTCAAATAAGAAAATATTAGTAACACAAAATATAAATTATAAGTGCATGTATGAAACTATAAGAAAATAAACATACATAGATTGCAAAGGAAATCAGTGGTTAATATTTAGTGAAAACAAAATAGTAAATTTGATTTGTATTGAAAATAATTGTTAAAAACATTTTACAAAAGTTAAAAAAAATTTAAAGTGAAGAGTGCTAACTGATATTTTTAAAAATAAGTTACTAATTCTAAACTATACATCTAAATTGTAAAAAATATTTTTATAATTATTACATCATTTTCATGTAGTAAACTAAATATTCCAGGGTGCAACAAGTTTAGCTTGTGCTGGATTCGATGAACTCCTGCACTATTAAGAGTTGCATTGGTTTTGTTTAAAATCAAATGGCACGTTGAATCAGGAAACCTAAAGTACAAAAAGAACAAATCTTATCATAAATAAATTATTTAACAAAATAAGCTAAAAATATTTTTTTTAAAGGCATGTTAAAAATTTATAAATATATTTAGCATTTTTTTTTACATACAATTTTAGAAATAAAATAATGTGGCTTTTATTGCTTTTCTGAAACAATATCAATAAAATACAAATTTCTAGATAACAAATTTGCAAAACAGAGAAATGAAAAAATTTTTCATCATAAAAAGAATTTTTTATTATGAAAAGATTTTTTATTTTGAATAAAATATATATGTCAACTATGTATTTTGTAAGGAATCGCAAAGTGATAAATGAACGTCAAAAATATATAGATATACAAAAAAACTAATATTTTGTAGAAAATATAGAAAAATTTATAATTTATAGGTCTGGCATTTATTTGAAACTATTTAAAGCTACATCAAAAATTTAAAATGCAACTTAGTTTCATGACATAATAAAATCAAATGATAATAAAGCCATTATCAAACTTACTTGTGAATAAGAAACAAAATTACTTAAATTTGCAAATTCAGTTGTAACACTTACTAATACTAGTATTACTGATATACACTTTAAAACGAGAAACTATTAAAGAAAAATTATACTGATTAACAATATGATTTAAATAAATATTGTAACTGAGTTAGTAATTTTCACCCTGAAAATCATTATTAAATTCACTTAAATTTTGGAATGTTTCACCTACCGAACATTTTTTTAAAAAAATTAAAAAAGGAATTTCAAAATGTCTCAAAATGAAAAATTAAGCTTAAATGTATGTATCTGACTTGGTCTGGACAAATAAACAAAATTATTATTAATAAAAAATAAATAAATAAATGTTTACAGTTCAATATTAACACATAATATACACAGTTAACCTGATACAAAGATATACATTTGAGATACTATCCTCCAAATCTCCACAACTTAATGAAGTAATCAAAATAGTATACATACTTGTTCATCCAATCTTGATATTCTGGAGTTGTCAAAATATTTGGCGGGGTAAAATGTACAACAAGTGAGGCTGCTTCAGATGAAGGAGATGAGGCGTCTTGATACTGAGAAAACTTTTCCTCACTTACAAAAGGCTTAAGAAATTTAGGTAAAGGGCACTCTACAACTAAAAATAAAAAAAAAAATATAATAAAAAAATAAAAGCTTTTACATGAAGAATAGTGTATTTTGGAACAGTTTGATGCATAATTGGTTTGAAACAATTTTTATAACAATTTGGAGTAAGAGATTTGTACTTATGAAACTAGATATTAAAGAGTACCAGAATATTAGCAGATCTGGTGTTTAAACCAACTCTTTGTTCAAAATCGTGATTTTAGAGTTCATTGGGTGTAAATGTCGACTAGTTCAAATAAAAATTTTTAATCTATCATAAGACTTTATTATTTAAAAAAAATTTATAATATAAAAAATTTTAATTTCAAAAATTTATCTTATACTCAAAAAAAAATTATTAAAAATTTAAACAAGTAACTAAAAATGTTTTACTGCTATCTTACATCATAAAATATAAATGAAAACCATATGATCATACCTCAAATGAAGTATTTAAAATCAATGACATTAACAAGCTATAAATTTTTCAAATAAATAGAGTCATGTCAAACGATCTACGACATATTGTAAAAAGCTTTTACTTCTGTTCTATAAAAGTTACGATTCTTTTATAATTGTATTACTTTTATTGTATTTGAATTCGCACACTCGGAAATTTTTTAAGCTAAAGCGTCATTTGTTCCAGAAAAAAATTTCTTTTTATGGGTATACATGCATGGCCAGTGCTAAGCATTCGCCACCTCGCCAAATGAGACAAGATCCTAAGTTTGGCGAAAGAAATGTGTTTTAGGTAAAGTATTTATATTGAAAATAAAAATATATATTACACTCAATCATAGAAAAAAAAATCGAGTATAAAAGGTTAAAAGGAATTTTGTAGAAGAAATCTTGTATTCTTTAATTGATTACACTGATTTCCATAATATGCAGTGAAAAACCAATTATAATTATAATAAGTCCAGATAATGTAAGCATAAGCAACAGGAGAGATTACTTAAGAATGAGTAAAAAACTACAGTAAAACACAGATTAATATGCTCATTACTGGATCGCACAATATTGCGGAGCAAAATTCTTTCCTACAGTTTGTGTCAATAAAACAGATTAAATGGTAGCAAGATGCATATTATCATCCAAATATATTTGCAGAAAATATATTTTCTCATGCAATAACATATCAATAAGAAGACAACAACAAAATGTTGCTTCAGGTTTATCCTTATGTTACTGCTGTAGTAAGAAGACTTCTTATGTCTAAGAAGTAAACTAAAACTAAGTCTTAGACTCTAGTCTAAGATTAAATTAACCCCCTCAAATTAACCTATCCCTATTTTTATCTATTCATTGCTCATTTACTCCATCCTATCTGCAAATTGACACTTTATTTGAATTTTATAAAATAATTCATTTTTTAGTAAATTTGCATTTTGATTTTAAGTTTTTTACAGAAAAAAATTCAATCATAAAAATTATTCGAGTTTTGCTTTTAGCTAAGAATTTTTAAAATTAGCTTACTTTTGATATTTGAACTTACTGGCTAATAATTTGAAGTGCTTTGCATGGTCCTGGGTATATAAGTAAAACCTCTAACTATCATTGCTATTTAGAATTCAAAAGGTTCACTTATATCTTGAAAACTACACTAATTTCTATTGCTCTAGAATCATAACTATAAAAAAGTTGTTTGTTTTATTTCACTTGAACTAAAGCAGAAATAATTTTAAGATGATACAAATTTAACTAAAACAGCTATTTTATAAATTAGGAGCTATTTTATGTGGAAATGTCTATTTTAAGCAACAATCATAACAATGCAGGAATATATAACGGTAAAATTTAATTAAATACTATATATATATAGTTGTTTACAGCTTATAGAAATTAAACTAACCTAAGAAAACTGGGCAATGCTGAACTTCAGACACAACATCTTTTGAAAGAACCTATATAATATAAATTTCATTATTCAATAATATGATTGAATAAAATACATAAATTACAAAATAATGATAATAAATAAGTGGAGTGTTTAACTTCATTTAAGTTGCATATTCAAAAGCAATTTTAAGACTAAAAAAGCTATATATTTCAATCTAGTAAGCTGACTAACTCATGTAAATATTATTAATAGTAAAGAAAAAATTTTTATTCATTACTTTTTTACAAAACTCAGCAAAAAATAACTTGCACTGTTTAATCAAATTAAAATTGAGAATAAGTTGTCATTCAAATAATAAAAAAATAATTCATTTTAGAAACAAAAATACAAAGTTTTAAATCTTTGCATACTCTCCAACTTATGAGGATTTTGAAAATAATTCTTTCTAGTGGTAGCGAACCAAAGTAGAAATTTTTAAAGCAAATGGATCTCTCATAAAACTTTTATCAGAACTTAAGAATCTAGCCATATGGCCTGCACTTTTATAAGTAATAGTGGACAAGTTACGCTAAAATTAATTTTTCTTAAACATTAAGACATTAATTTTGCTACCGTCTGAAAAGAAGATTTCTGAAACTACGGAAATTCCGTAGCAGTTGGAGGGTATGTCTTTGAAAGCAAAATTACATTTTTTGTAAGTTTAATATGCAGTACAGTAGTATTATGTACCGTACATCATATTATACTAAACTTTTAGGTTGTACCCATACCCATTAATATATTTTAAAATTAATGGTTAATACTAAACGTGTTCTTAAAATTACAGCACAACATGTAAAACCACCAAAATAATAAACCCATATTAAAATTTTAAAATTCTATATTATAGTTTAGAATTATGGAGCATTATAAATTGCATTACCTAAAATTATAAGTTATTTCACAATGAAAAGAAAAGCTATGCTTTCGGAAAAAATTTTATGAAGTGGTAGAAATTTTTTAAAAAAAACTTCAGAAATACATGGAATTTTTCTAAGACAATTTGTGCAATAAAATGTGTTATTTAAAATAACAATTGAATTATTTATATGCAACGGTGGTAAAAACCATTTTGTTTCAAATGTATTAAACACAGAATTACTTACATTAAAACACAAATTTTGAATTCCATAAAAAAAAATTTTTTTCATGCAGTGGAACAAGTCAACATCCCAAATTGACTTTGTAAAACTCTTTTTCTTTCTACCTCCCACCAATTTTGAGAAAGGAATGCTTACTCTCCAGATTTTATCTGCTTTGTATTGCATGGGACTTTATTAAGAAACGAATACATTATTAGTATACACTATTAGACACCACTTTCATAGCTGAAACTGCTTGAAAGTTAGAGAGAAACGGATAACTTTGTTATCAGACCATAAATGCAATCCCCAAATGGCAAATGAATAAAAGCATAAAAACAAAAAAGCATATTTTCTCATAATGTTCAGTACAAAAATACACTATAGCTTTAAAATTACTAATAAAAAAATTTTAATTCTAGATGATGAAAAGAAGTATTATATACAGAAAGATAGATTAGAGATATAGCTATTAGTAAAATGGATTTAGATTAAAATCTGGATGTATCTTCAACTAAGATTGTTAAAAATAAAATTCAGAATTCATTGAGATTAGGCTACCGCACACAATAAAAGTAGGACATTAGGCACAAAAATAAAATAACAAGGATGAAAAAAATTATGCATAGTTAATATCAAAATATTACTCACAACTTTCCCTGTAGGTAGACAAACATCTTTGCCATTTTTTAAATCTCCTAACAAAGGACCCCTGACAACAATCAAAATACATTTATGCATTTCATTGTATGAAAAATTGAAATAAAAATATTTATAAAATACCTTCTAGATAAATTTTAATAAAAATATTCATCAAATAAAAATAACTTTAAAGAAAAACTGAACA
Organism: Parasteatoda tepidariorum; assembly: GCF_043381705.1. Lineage (NCBI taxonomy): Eukaryota > Metazoa > Arthropoda > Arachnida > Araneae > Theridiidae > Parasteatoda > Parasteatoda tepidariorum. The sequence goes on along the minus strand of NC_092208.1, from coordinate 46,255,475 downwards.
AATGCAAATGTTGCAAAATAGATGATATTTTTCATGTGTTTGAAATTAAAAAGTGGTATAATAAAGTACATAATCTAATAAGTTAACTTTGCAAAATTACACAACAAATCACTTGAGGTGACTCAATTGTTTTGATGCCTTTCTTCAACAACTGACAATTCAGAATGCATTTACTTATTTTTAACAGACTATCTTGTTCTTATACAATACAAAAATAAGAAATACAAATTATAACTTACATAACTGGATTTTAAAAAATAAATTATAGTCAAAACAACTTTTAAAAATAAATGCTTTTAATAAAAAATTTGCAAAGAATTGTGCAAATTGCTGAATATTTAAAAGGAATTAAAACCTTAAGAAGGGAAATGGAAACAGATTTACATCATTTGTAAAAATGAAACTAATTGCAAAAAATATTTTTATAGAACAACTGCAACAGCTCACATAATAATTATTACCAAGATCAGTAAGATTTGACTTTTAATGTTGCAAGATGCTATATATATGTTGCAATTAATTAAACATTTCTTCTTTTCACTCACTCATTCATTANGGTGGACCATGTAGAGTAATTTCAGGAACACCCATGTCTTGCAAAGTAAGAGATAAACCTGTAAAATATGGGTAAAAATTAATGCCAAGTAAGATATACATTATAAAAGAAAACATAAAATATTATATGAAACTTCGTAAAGAATGCACAAATATTATGCAAGAAAATATTTGCTTAAATAAATAAAAAAGATGTATAGTCCTCATAGGGACAAAAAAATATAAAAGATGCTTGTTATGAGTTAAAATATTTGTTTTGTTCATATTTTCTCTTGACAGACTAAAAGTTTATACTTTTTCTTTTTCTTATTTACATTCACTTAATATCAATTTTTGTGATGAAAGTTTCGTATGAAACATAGCAAATGAAACAATTAACTGCACTAAAACATAACAATTTGGAAAAGTACTCAGTTTTGTCATACTTTTGTAAATTTTACTTTATTTTATTTTATTAATAATGGTATCTTGTTTTTTGAAATTAAGTTAAAACAAAATTCAAAGAAGAATTTGTCATAAAATAACTTACGGTGGAACTCCCAAATCAATGCATTTCTCATATAACAGTTGACCAGGTTTACTGTGACCCTAAAAAAAGTTCATGCAAAATTATAATCAGTAATTAAACTTCTTGAGGAAGAAAATAAATAAAGAAGTTATATTTGATGAAACAAATCATATTTTTGCAAATGATTTAAAGGTTAATAATTTTATTGTATGAAAATGGCTTTTCATTCTAACAAATTTTATTCAAAATATATCAAAAGAAATTTTAACATCCAGAAATATCAAAGTAAAATTTTTTTTATATATTTATATAATTTCAGTTAAAAATAAAAATAAGATTGAAAAAACACTTTCTTGCAAATCTGAAATAAATGAATTTCAAAACAACTACCTGCTAGGCTAAATGGTTTTATACAAAAAATTTACTATCAACTTAACAGTAAAACAATAAATCTTACTAAAAATATAACGGATAATTATCCAAATATTAATGAATCCAAATAATATAAATTAATTCAAACACTACTCATCTCATTGTCAAAAAACTAATACACAAATTTGTTCTTTTTTTAATATTTTATGTTCCATTTAATTTGTTTCATATAGTTAGTTCATTCATTGCTTAAAAAAATTAAAAATAAAAATAAATAAAAAAACACTTAAGGCATGTAACTAACTTGACATAACAGACCATCATTGCAACTTTTCTGTAAATAAAATTTTAATAATAAAGAAAATTATTTAGACATATAATTACAGACCTTACAGGCATATGCAACAACCATATCTTGGCATCTTTTCTTTTGTGAAGAATAGCGCACTTTCTTTGGTTCTGCAATAAAAAAAAATTTGTACAAAACATTTACAGAGTAATTTCAATCAAGGTTGTTTCATTGTGCACACAGTTATATAATCAAAAAATAGATCTTCTAAATTTGAGAATTTTATTTATATTTTCAAGCAAAGAAATAAATTATGCATACTAGGCTCATCAATATCATCAAATTCTTGAGAGCTGCTGCCTGAAGAATCAGAATTATAGTCATCACTTGAATCTTCAGATAAAATAGGAATGTAAGAAACATCCATACAATCATCTGAAAACTTTTCCTCGCATAAGGGTTTTGCTCCTAAATGTAAATAAAACATTAATACTTATTTATAATTTACTAACTAACAATTTTATCAATAATAGTATATTTAAACTATAGATTACTTAGATTTAAACTAACTAAGAATAGATGCATTTTAATGCTTAATATAACGATCCTCGTGTTTTGGACAAAAATAGAAGTTAGAACATAAGGCCATTATATGGTAAGTGCACAAAAATACTGTAAATATTACCTCACAGCTAAAAAAATACTTTTACTAAAAAAATAGACCAATTTTAACGCAAGCAAAGCTTTACTTTAAAAATAATTTGGTAACTAACAGAAAAATTTGCACCAACACAAATTTCCTTGCTTCAGAATTGATTTGCAACATCCAATTAGTATACTTTATTCATATAATTTTTGACAAGGTTTCAAAAAATTTTAATAATAAAGGCAGTGATTAGGAAAAACCCTTTTTATTAAAAATAAAAATAATTTTCTTACCAATGTCAAGGCTTTTTAGTACAACAAAAGATCTGGCTTGGTCAAATAATGAATCCTAAAATGAAGAAATTTGTTTCTATTTTAGTAGACTCAGAATAAAAGGGTTAGCAGTTTTTACAATTTTTGAAATGAGAAAAAAATGTCCAAAATTAATTAATATTTACTTTGATTGTATTTAGGAAGAAAAGAAAAAAAATACCATTTTATTATTCAACTATGGACAGAATTTCTACAGCCAAAAATTAATTATATTCTTTATGAATGAATTTTAAAAGAAAATTGAGGGAGAAAAAACAATTTTCCTAAATCTAACTACTTAGCAGTTCTTTCAAAACTAGCATACTGATTTCATTTACACAGAGAAAAAAAAAGAAGAGAAATCTGATTTTAATTTAAATCACACTTACCTGATTCTTAACCATTTTTATTCATAAATTAACATAAATTTTTTTAAAAAATTCTGAAATTTTATAGATATTAGTATATATATCTTTAAAAAAAAATCTCTTTTTTGGTATCTAATAGTTTTAAACACTATCTTATTGATATGACATGTCCGATTTTATTAAATAAAGTGCATATTGCTAAACATGAACTATAAAGATAAAATTTTATGGCAAAATTAAATAAGTTTTTTTTCAATTGATTTTTTTAAAAATATTATAAATTTGTTTTCAAATGTCATAAATATTAGAAACTTTTCTCTAAACTACATTTAATGCAACAACTTTTTCACCTCATAATTATACATTTTTCTAAATGTCTGCACTAATATAAAAAAAAAAAAATTTTAACATGTAAAAATCTTTTTTTCAACCTTCTTAGAAAAATATGCATGTGCAAATAATGTAAAAATATAAATAGTGTAAAAAAACACTATGAATATTATGTAAAAGTATGAATAGTTATGTTTATAATAGTTATGTTAAAATATAAATAGTGTAAAAAAACACTATGAATATTATGTAAAAGTATGAATAGTTATGTAAAAATTTTTATGTATTAAGAAAATTTGTCTGAAGGGTAAATGTTGAACTATACAAAGAAAACTATTTCGAAGATTATGCCACTAAGGCAGAATGAAGCTGGTTAACCCATAGAGTTATTCCAGAACTAGTCACAGAGTAAATTAATGAAATGACCTATTTTTTAAATTCAAGCTGTGAAGATTTGTATTGGATCATAAGTTGATTTTAAGAGCATGAATTCCCAAAATGGCTAAAATATCTGACTTTGTTTAATGCTCTAAATGATATAAATATAATGTCATTAACATTTTAAGATATAAATGTGATACAATAAGGTAGAATAGAAAATATACATTTCAGTTTTAAATATAATTTCTAACATTATATAATAAATTAAAAAAAAGTAATTGTAGGCCTACTATTTCAGGTGGACCATGTAGAGTAATTTCAGGAACACCCATGTCTTGCAAAGTAAGAGATAAACCTGTAAAATATGGGTAAAAATTAATGCCAAGTAAGATATACATTATAAAAGAAAACATATGAAATGTTCCTTACCTAATAAACCACCAATATTATCCCAGCTTTTATGAGTAATAAAGATATTATCTAATTTGGATAACTTTGTCCTGAAATGATAAAGATTAACTTCAATTTTTAAAAAATAATTAAACAAGTAGATAACATAATCAAAAATAAGTAAATGATATTACTTGTGTTCTGATGATAACCTTTGAGTTCCTTCACCACAATTAAAAAGATATCTAAAATTAAAATAAATTTATAAAGAACAATAAAAATTTAAAGTTCAGGAAACTTAGTTATTTTTTTAAAAAAAATATACTTCTTTAATCAAAGAAGAAGGAAAGATTTCAATTTGGAACTTTACCAACAAGCAGTGCCCCCCCTCCCCCGCAAGCTCTTGGGCGAATTCATCCCTCCCCCAAAAAAATTTGCTAACTTCCCCCTTCCATGTTAGGTTGTTCGAAATAGTGCTATGTTGCTTCTTTTATTTATGTACTTAAAAAAAAAAATTCTCTGGTCTAAATTCCCCCCCAAAACTATTTGTTTTATTTAGTGTAAAAATCCCCCCAAGCTTTAAAATCCCCCCACCTTCCCCCCTGATGGGGGCCTTTGCCAACAAGGGTACCAAATTTCTGTCTGTAATACCCAAGAGCAGAAGTAATAAGAACTATACCATTAACATTTCTAGGGATTTCAAAACGAACATCAAAGTGCTAAATAGTTTTTTTACTTAAAGAATAATTTAAAAAAAGTATGTTTCAACTTGCTTCCTATTGGCCAGGAATTCAACTTAGTCTTTTTCTGTGATTTTATATTTTTTAGTTTGACCTGTCTCTCTCCCCCATAGTGAACGTAGGCAGCAAGAGGGCAATTGGTTTATGTTCTCTTCAATATTTCAGACAAAAAAAAAGAAAATATTTCCGAATCATCAAAGTTAAAAATGAGAAAGAGATAAAAAATAATTAACCTTTTTGCAAATATTTAGAAGTCTTAAGAATGTTTTTGAATTTTGAAAGCTATTATAACTGTGTATTTTAATTTCCTCCCCCCTGTGGTGCTCATTCACTGCTCAGTTGTCACCAAAAATAGGGGAATATTTCGAAGCAAATAATAACAATGAAATTTTCTGCCACTTCAAGAAATATATATAGGTATAAATTATTAAAATTATTCTTTGTTTTTTCAAGGCCCACAGCAATCAAAAAGATAACAATTAGAGAAGGCTTAAAAACTTTAATGAATAGAATGAATAGGTCATTTTTTATTTTTAACAGTAACAAAACAAATTCATTGACTAATGAGTAGCAAGCACACACAACATGAAGCCATGAAGTAAGAAAATGGCACGAAAGTTCAGAATGCAAAATAGAAACATGATATACAAGTCAAGCAGTTTGACAATCTTGTAGTTCCTCACAATCTGTCAAATCTGGTATAGATTAGTTGTCAAAAGTGTAACTATCTTATCATTAAATTTAAGGATGTTTTCGCATCGAAATCTGTCGTGCCAACTACAATCTTGGGGAGATTTCCGTATAATCACAGAAAGAGAAAAACTCAAAAGGTATAACTCGCAGTCACCCCCAGGCATACATCTACATATTTTTTTTTATAAAAATTTTGAAAGTTTAAGATCTATTTGACACTTTGGCAATTGTAGTTGGCATGTCAGATTACGATACGGAAATATCCCCACAATCTCCAAGACCAAATGGATTTTTAAATTGCAAATCGGAAAGAAAAAAAACATGTAGAGATTTGCGGAGGGTCGCTACAAGTTATATCCCTCCAGTTGGCAAGATTTGTTGATTATTATTCTGCCACAGATAACGATACATAAAACTTCTTTTAAATTTTACACTCGAATTCCATTTCTTAATAATAAATTGTAAGATACAAGTATAAAAATTTTTGCATATTTTTTTTTTAAAAAAACCAATTTAACATTAAGAAATATCCAGTAAAATTATAGATAGAGCAGAATGATAAAATTAGTTTTTACCTCTCATGATCGGTAAACATATAAAGAGCTTTAGGAGATGAAATCGATCCGTTTCCCAACACACATAGATATATTTCACCAGGTGGGAAACGAGCACTTTTGCATTGTTTTCTTTTTTTCATCCTAATTTCTTTTAAAGCTGCGATTTCGTCTTTGTTTCGAGGCATTTTAAAAATTGCTGGATATTTTTGGAAACTATGATACACCTTCTGAGTATGTTGAAGTTTTAAACTTAAAAACTGTCGACTTTTTATCAAACATAAATTAGTTATCTTATAACTAATGTGCATGAAAAAAATAATAATAAATTATGAAATTTACAATTATTATTATAATACAGCTGAAAATATTGCTTGAGAAATCAAAAATTTCTAATTTTTATCTTCATTCATTCGATAATTACTGTCACTAACCATCGAGAAAAAAAGATACCATGCTAATAAAAGTAAACAAAATTGTAAATAAACACGCTTCGAAATGATGATGAAATCACGGCGACTGAATGAACCGTTCAAAACTTTTCAGTTGAAACGGTTGAAATCAAACACTATTTCGAACTGAAAACTTTGTAGCCACAATTGTCAGAGTCTCAAGGCTGAAGTCACTGGTGAATGGACTTTATGAACGATTTTATAAATAGACTTTCAATTCATGTAGTTGGTTTTGAGTAAAATGTGTATTTTGATTATTAGAGAAAGTGTTTATTTTCATTTGAAGACATGAGTAGAAGATATATCTAAAATTTTAAAAATTCTTTGATGTAAATCCGTTTTTTTTTCGATTTCTCTGGCGATATATTTTTCAAGCATTTTTGCTTTTTTAGGATGGAAATATTTATTAAATTGAGAACTTATTCTAAGTTATTGAAAACTCTAAAGATGAAACCACCTTCTGTTTATAAGTCATGTAGTATCTTATATTCAAATGTAATTCCTATCGAAAGTACTCGAAGAAATATTTTGGTAGTGACACCTCTTCAATTGAATCATGTTTGCTTTGCAAAGAAGGCTCAAGGAAAAATGTCTAAAGGTTACATTCCTTCACATTTTATAATATTTATTAATTTGAATAAAAATTTCCTTTAATTTTAGTTTCATGCAGTAAGAAAGCAATTAAAAAGAAAAGAAACTTAACTAACAAAACGTAGGTAATGTTTTAAATAAGTCTTCAGTTATAAATATTGATAGTTATTCTGCCATAATTCTTCACATATTTTGCACTCTAAAATATCACTAGAAAATGGTCTATGCATTGTTTACCACAATATTTCTAACAATCATGAGAAATAATCTAAATTAAAATCTGGAGAGGAAATTAATAAAATTTCTTCATCCGTAGCTGTGCCAAAATAATCACCAAGTTTGGGTAACTTCCGAGCAGTGACCCTTGAGAAACTTTAAATAAAGTAAAAAAATCACTGAGGAAAATCAACCTGGGCAAAGCTCTATAAATTTTTAAAAGTTAAAAATACCTCTGGCGTATGTAATGAGCGCAAACAGGTAATAATATGAAAGCAGAGCTCATTCTAGGCAGAAAAAAGGGCAGGATGCAGAAGTTTAAAAAAAGGGCATTATTATTCTAAAAAGGCAATAATTTCTTTCTTTGGGCTTTACACGTTCTATTAAAAAACATTGTCCATTAGTAAAAGAATTTTTTTCTTCACTTTACTAAAAGTAGCAAAGCAATCATATTAATTACTAATTTTTATTAATAAATTAACATATATATTGAGTGTCATAGTGAGTAACATATATATTTTTAAGTGTCTGTAGTTATGATTTAATAATTAAAATAAATAATTATAATTTAATGATAGTGGAAGTAACTGCAAACTTTCAAAGACAAGTGCAACAAGGGGGTGTGATGGCTATTTTTCCTTTCCCATATAAATCTATGTATTGACAGCAATGACAAACTAATTAAAAAGAGTTGAAAATAACAAAAGTTTAAGAAATCCATAGTAGAGTTTGGGGAAAAAACAAAGGGTTGAGGAAAGAAAGCGGAAAAAGGGTATGGAGTCTATTATATCGGAGCACTAATTTACTTCAGGGGCAACAGGGTGGATTCTTTTGATCAAAAGGGCAGCAGGGTGCTGCGCCCTGTTTACCCTGCTTAGAATGAGCTCTGATGAAAGTATCCTTGAGAAAATTTACTCTCTATACTGGTTTATAGATGATTTATCTACTAAAAGATTTAATTTGTCTGTGCACATTTTCATTGGCTCATTTGTATACTTCTATTAGATTAAAAAAAAATACATTGGAATTTATTATGCAAAAAATTAACAATATATTATTAGAATTTTTTAAAAAAGAATTTGAATGTAGCTTCAAAATTTTATCATTGTGTTATAATAAACGACTTAAGTATTATATATTTAGACGAATATTGAACATATAAAATATTAAACTGAAATTTAACGAAAAATATTGGAGAGTGTGTGATATTTGTAACTATGATGATGTATGCTATTTTACAACAAAACACTGACCAAAATGATAAACCATTAAAATAAACAGTTTATACTTTGTTAATTATTTCATGATGGCCTGAATAATGTCTTAGTAATCCAAAATCAGTGTTGATTTCAAGTCCTGAAAATGTGTCTCGAAGTATTAAATATTGCAAATATCATTGTTTTGAATATCTTTATGCTAAAAAGAAAATGTTTTTCCACATAAAATTATTTTAGATATTTGATCATTATGCTTACAATTATTATTGTGAGTAGTCTTTTATTTTCTTATAGAACTAATGAAAGAGTGGAACAATGCATGCATAATAAAAAAAACAGTTACTATTTCCTAAGTTTTCCATTGAAGTTGAAAAAATATTATTATGTTATTTCAGGTGGAGGAAAATCTAAAATTGCACAGCTATCTGATGAAGAAATAAAAGAGGTCATTGATATTGAAGACTACAGAAATCAATTACTTACTGTTAAAGAAAAATTAAAGAAGGAATATGTTGAGAACCTTTCTCTTCGCTCAGCTTCTAGTATTAATTCCTCATTAATTTTATATCTAGCATTGATTTATTTTATAATTAGCATTGTTTTGTGTTTAAAACATATTAAATTTGCCTTTTTCTCTTCTGTTATTATTTTATCATAAATTTTATACTTATTAAGTTAAAAAATTATTTATGAATTATACATTTGATTACCATTTATTGTTTTTTTCTAGAAAAAATCGCAAGTTTGTTAACTGCATTACTTCCTTGCTGCCTCTCCATAACATATGAAAATGCATTTTACTATGATTTTTTCGCTCTTAGCCACAAGTTTTTCTTAGTTTCTATTCTCTCTCGGTTAATGAGGTTTTTCTAGTTTTGTTACTCACCTTTATTTTACATTTTTATTAGCAACTTTACATTTTATATTTCAATACACTGTTGTTTCTCCTCATTCACATCTGGTCAATCTTGAAAAATTGGCGCATATTTTTGAGCAATTGAAACGTGTTGACTATTATTTCCAATCTGTATATTTCTGAAGCAAATTAAAGTTTTTTAATCAAATTGTATGAATAAATATGTTTTAAATAGAAACTTGAGATAAGTTATTGATATAACTTTATTATTTAAAATTCATTACACTTTGATTATCATACAATTTCAATATTCAAAATTCAATGCATATTGTATCTGCTTTAACAACTAAATTCAATTGTTTGACAATTTCGCAGGAACACACTTTGCTTAATTGTCCCACTGTTTTGTTTTATTTTTAACTATTAGTTTTAAGTACTAAAAACTTAGAATATTCTTGTGTTTGCTTATACCTGATATTTTGTTTCTTTCTTTAGTAGTTTATATCTTTGTTTACTTTTATAATAAGAATTGTGCATTTTTTTCATCTTAATAATTAATTTAGTTAATATTTTCTACAAATTTTAATTTTGAATTGTATTTACCTTTTCTTAAACATAATTAGATAAATTTTGCAACTTGCATTAAATTTAGTTTAGTTACTTTTCAAAAAATAACTTTTTCGTTAGAAAAATATTAAATATTTTGTTCAGAAAAACTTATTTGCTTACTAGGAATTTTTTAATTTAAAAATATTTTGTTTTCTTTTTATAAATAAATTTCATGTTTGTAGATGTGGAAAATATTATGGTCAAAATTGATGATGATGAGTACCCTCTACACGAATTAGCTCAAATTTCAAGGAAGAATCAAAACTTGATTGCCATCAATTTGATAGATTTTCCAGAGGTAATGAAATGTTTACATTTATTTTGTCAGTCATTTTTTTTAAATTTTAAATTTGTAGATTAATTTTAAAATTGTAAAAAGAGTTTTTTTTAAGCATAGTTTCTATTTTTATTGTGAGATTTGTAAGTTATAAAACTTACTCATTGGTAATACAATGTGTACCTGGTGGCAAAGTTTTCTGATTTAATCTGCAACAACATCTTCATAAATCAAAACTTGTCTGCTATCCAAACGTAATTAAGAGGAAACTAAAATTTAAAAATAAAAAATTGCTCACTTAAACTTGTAGCAAAATTTGCAAATAATAGATAAAAACTTAATAGTGCAGGAAATGTATGGTTAGTTTGAAATTTATAATAATGCTTGAAAGAAAGAGAGAAATTTGAAGAAAAAAAATTTAAATTTATTTAATTGTTAATTTCCCCTCCCCCTCCCCCCCCCTAGGTAACGACGAATTGAAGGTTACATGAACAAATTGTATTCATTTAAAAAAAATTTGCTGTTAGCCTGTTAACAATCTCTCAGTCAGAAGTTATCTTTATAATAAATTTTCACTAGCTGATATTACTCACTTAAATTTTTAACAATGCATATAAAGGACTACTGAACTGTTTATTTAAATTAATAAATCTTAATTGAAAATATATCTTCAAATGTTTCAGATTTTATTAAGAATTGCAATTTTGGTGTTTATATATTTCAAATTATAATTGTTATTTTTTTAATGCATTTTTTGTGTGTTGTTTTGTTTTTTCATATTTAAAGAATTTCAATAGGCGTTAAAACCAGCTATACAATCTATTATTGATTCTGGTATTGGCATAAATCCTCAGCAAGATGGCACTATGATCTACTTAACCATTCCTAAGTAAGACACCAGTTTGTTATCAATTTTCATTTTTATTGTTCATCTTATTTCTGTCATTGTATCCTTTTTATTTATGCCTTGCTTGTAATCAACTAACTTGCTTTAATTTTTATTTACTGAGAAAAATTCTATCTCAAATTCTTTAGCTTTATGAAACTTACCAATTTTTTAGATCTTTCAAAATCAGAATTATGAGTATTGTTTGCTCTATAATTATCTTTTTATCCTGTATATTATAAACTTACATTACTTAAATTACCTAATTTATTTATTAATGAACTCAGTAAAAGTATCCTTATCAATTTCATTTGTGATCTAGTGTAAAAAAAAAAGAACAACGAAAGAAAAATAATAAAACTTCCAACTTTGCATACCTGTTTGGCTTTTTTTTTCTCCCATCAAGAATCGAATTGAACAAATTTGACAGTCAGACCTCGATATAGGGTCACCCTAAGGGACATCGCAAAACTGACCTTATAAGCGGGGTGACCTTTTAACCGATTCATTAGCAGTTCGTAACTAAGCACGTAAATAGTACACATCAGGATTTTTTTTTAATGGTAGTGCAAATGAGAACCATCAGCCGTAAATTAAATATTTGACCCCTTAACTGCCGCGGGCGTATATATACGTCTCAGTCAGACGATGCGTTAACTGCCGCAGGCGTATATATACGCTTTCCCAAAGTACGATGCATTGCATTGCGCTGCTATAAATAGAACTACACCCCCTACTTCAGAATGCAGTAAAATGGCCTTGAAAGTGTTTGCTTTGCGAATGTATTACTAATTTCGGAGGAGGGGGAATGGGAAAAGGATGTTATGGAGAAGTGATGTCGTATTAATCGCTTGTGTGTATTTATTTGAGTAAGGTCGGGTTTATTCTTTTTTCGCTTTTGTTTCCCGTATGTATTTGGTGCTTTTTATTCTTTTCATAAACGTCTTCAAAGAAAAATGCATCGCGAAAATGTGCTGTTTGTTCAAGAAAAAAAATTCGGCGTGGATCCCGCTATCAGTGCGATGAATGTGATGTTGGTTTATGTGTCCAACCATGTTTCAGGATTTATTATACAACAGCTAAGTTTTAACATCTTTTATATTGTATTTTTATTATTTAATTTAAATTTTGTATTTTCTTTCTTTCCCTTTTCTTGTCTTGTAAAATTAAACTGTTTTTAAATTGCAAAGAGTGCATCATTTTCTCCCACCAAAACACCGTGTAAGAAAGTGCACTTGAGCGAAAAACGGTGGCACTGGGGAGTGAATCACGTTAATTTTACTCGGCAGTTAAGGGGTTAAGTCAATAAATTTTAACAGAATTAGTAAAGAATTAAAGAAAGTTAGATTTTTTTTTTAATTATTTAAAATAAAGTTGTTTGAAAATTTCCTCAAAGTGTACATATATGCATTACATCTTACCTTATTTAAAATAATCAGTTATGCAGGTCTGTCTCGTTTTTGATTTCATTTTTCGAACAATGTTTTCTAGATTTTGTAACTTTTCAAAATGTACCTCAGCTCCCTCATGGTTTGTAAAAAAATTTCGTATGACATTTATTGCACGGAGGGAAGCCTTCACTTGGGTTACAGCTACAGTCTCAGGATCACTGTCATTGTCCTCACTGTCCACAACTTGTGAAACGATTTCAGCAATTGTAGCTTGTTCGTTGGCTGCAACAATTTCCTAGAACTCGAGAGGGGTGATTGTCCTGTAAGGAAGTTAAATATGCTTTTGTTAGAAAGGAGCTCCCCTCGCCTCAGATAAAAATGACCTTATAAGCGATAATGATTTTTTAAACTTGACCTAAACTAAATCTGTAACAAAGAATTTCTATTCAGTGAGCCAGGACTTTGGAAAAGTGACCTTATATGCTGGATGACCTTATATCGAGGTCTGACTGTATTAAGTCTTAATATATGTACAATCTTCACATTTACTGTCTTGTTTATGCATCTTTTTTATGTTTCAATATTTAATGGCAAGTTATATAATAAAAGTCAATTTAAAATTTTAATAAAAATTTCTCTTGACGTTCATTTGGCGGAAATATATTTTTGTATGTCTTTAGCACCAAATAGTGCTGTTGATTTATAAAACTTTGTTTGTATATCTTTCCTTTCTATTTGATTTGCATGCATGTTTTTAAATATTAAACAAAAGAAGAATAAATATTTAGTATGATAAGAATAAATATTTAATATAATAAGAATAAATATTTTTCTGAAGTAGAAATTTTTTTTTATTCCAATACATTGTTGGTAAAATATCTGTCCTATTTTTTTTATAGAAATTAGATTTCTTTTGATAATATTTAGCTTTTACCCCATTTATTGTTTTAATTAAATAATTTGATTATTTGTTGAATATTCATTTAAGATAACAAGTTAGTTTTATTTGATATCTTAAGATAATTGTAAATTTTATTGTAAGTCACAATTCTAGGATGTAATTTTCTATGTGAATTTTAATAATTCTTGTAATTCATCCATTTTGTATATGCAACCACTAGCAAGAAAAAAGTGAATAAAAAAGTTGTCAGACTTTTTGTAACTTATAAATATGAACTAACTTACAAGTTATGTATCTAAAGTAAAGAGTAATAAGTGTACTTATAAGTTAGGTGAGTGCAGTAAAAACCTTTAAAATAAACAAAAGTTTATCCCTATTGGAAAAAAAGGGTCTTAATTGTAATTACAAAAAGTTCTATAAAATTTTTTATTTTTTAACTGCTCTCTTTGTTTACTTAACCCAAAAACTAACTTTCTTGGATAAAGTTTGATGGGTCAGGAAAAACACATAAGTGTTAGTGAGTGTAGTTTTAGAACCAGAATTCTTGTGATTTATCAGGAAAATTACCAGTCTTAGAACTTAAAAAAATATTTAAGCAGCTATTTTTATGCACATTAGTTAAATTCAATGTCTATTACAACCATTGCTTTTTCAAAATAACACTGCTGTTAATTTTTACATCTTATCTTCTTTGAGTGATAACTCATTTCACAGAAAAATCTAGTAATTTTCATATTGAATAAAACTAAATCTTGTCCTGATTAATAATTGCTTTATATAGCTGAAATATGATTTGAAATTTTTCTGTAAAATCTATAATAGTCAGAAATTTTTTTTTCTTAAATTAAGTCAGAGCCTCATATTTTTTCATCATGGGATATCATGCTACCAGAATCAGGAATTAATTGTATGAAAGTTCAAAGTTATGAAAGCCATAGCTCCGAAGGTTGGGCTTTGGCTGATTGCAAGTGATCCTTCAGTCAATTCTGGTATTAAGAGATGCCACTGTATCTGTTTAGCTTCTTTTTTTTAAAAAAAAAAAAAAAAAAAAAAAAAACTTTATTTATATCATTTTCTAAATCATTGCTTGTCCATTACTTTATACCGATCTAGAGCACTATATTATTATGATCTGATATGCTGGAATCTTCTTGAATAGACTTTTTATTTTTCATATTCAATTAGCTTCTTTTTATTTTGTTGTAATCATTTCTAATAATTACTCGTTACAGTATGCAAAAGTTTGGTCTCTCTTACCATAGCTCTTTTATATAGTAAATTTATCACATTACAAATTAATGAGCTTGCTTTTTTAATATTATGCATGTTTGGAAACTATCTTAAGTAGCCATTGTTTTAATACATTTTTTAGTTCTAAGTGTTTATAAGTTAATTATATTTCATTTCTAACTCTATTTGCTAATGTTACTTACTCTGTATTGCAGGATGACAAGGGAACATAGAGAACATATGGCAAAAAGTGCAAAATCCATGTTTATGAAAGCTAAAGATGAAATTCGGAGCATCCAGAATTATTTTGTGAAAGAAGCTAAAGGAAAAACTGATCTGTCTGAAGATCTAATTTTCAATGCCTCTAATATGGTAAAAAAAATTCATAATAGTGATATTTTAATTTTATTAAATATTTCTTAAACCGAACTCAAATTATTTTTTTTAGTTTTTAAATGACATATATTAAGTTGCTATTTATATTATTGACATTTGACATATCTATGGTACATAATTTAACTGTAATTATATTAAAAAAACATGTATTTTTTTATTATTTGTATGATAATAATTAAGTAGAAGATCTTTATAAAGCAATCCTTTAAACCCGGGGCTATGCGTTTTACGGAATTTTGTGTTGTATAGATCACTTTGCTTGTCTTTAAATTTACCTACTAAATAAAGCAATATTAGTCAGAAACACATCAATAGTAAAATGCTATAAAACAATTTTTGGATACAAATACTTAAAAATACCAGTAAGTATTTTTTATTAAAAAAAAAAACAATAAATAAGTAAAAAAATAAAACATTTTGCAACTTTAAAACTTTTTTTTGAAATTACGTCCATCATTTGCTCTCTCGAGTGAGAAGTCTTGCTGTCCAATATAATAAAGAAATATCTCCAGGGGCGGAGAGCGTCGTGAAACTAGACGAATTACGGGCCTCCTGGAGGGCAGAGCAGTTCCATAGATGCCTGCCATTCATATGAGACCTATTTGCACATAGAGTACAGTAGGAGAGTCAGAAAGACCAACACGGTGCAAGTGCGCCTGTAAGTAATCGTGCGCTGTCAACAATCGGAAACAACTTTAAAACTAGGAACAAACAATTTAATAAATTTGGTTTGTTTAGCTTTTGAAATTTTAACCTTTTAAAATAATTAAGCAAATAATGTTAGTTAATAGTAATTATAGTTAATAGTTCATTCTTATGTATAGAAATTTTGTTACTGCAGTTTTCTTTGTTTACTGCCACAAAGCTAGTGTGGTTTATAGAGAATTGCAGTTTATAGAATTGTGTTATATAGATCTTTTAATGTATTAATATTGTATTCGATAAAAACATGGGATTATAACCTGGACTCATCCCACTATAGACAATAATTTAGGACATTAAGTTCCCTTAAGATCCACAAAACTGATTTGTTTACTTAGGTTAATTATTTAGTTTCTTAAGATAAAAAATTTTATTCTGTTTACTAATTTTAATAAAACTGTCATTTGTAGACTGTAATTACTTTTTTTATTCATTTGTTTTAGATTCAGAATGTAGCTGAACTAAATGTCGCAGAGTTAGAAAAAGTACTCAAGATTAAACAAAAAGAGTTGTTAGGAGAAACTTAAATGAAAACTTTTGTTTTTTGTAAGTTTAGGTAGTTTTTTAATGAATAAAAAGTGTTTATTATTAGGTGTAAAGTCCTTGGAAATGATTTTACTAGTTGTTATGAAACAATAATTGAAGAAGGATGAATTTCTTTAACTAAGTTACTTTACCAGTACTTCAAACTATAATTGCTTAATTATTAGATCTTGTTTGCATATGTTTAAATTATTGATTTGCTAATGTAGGTTAAACAAACTTTTTTGAAACTTTAAAAACCAAGATTTTTACAGAAAAACATACCATTACAAATCCTTTTCCTCACTGGCTATATAATTTAGCAGTTATGGAAATATGCAACACATAAAATATTATGATTTAAAATAAATCTTTTAAATTTTTAATATATCTTAACAAGACCTGGTATCCTTTTTAATATTTTTACTTATTAATTTAGTTAATAGTTAGCTGAAACAAATGAAATAAAAAATAAAAATTGTGGCAAATTCTCCAAAAGAATTATAAACTAACACTCTATATAACGTGAATAGAAACTTGTATACAAATATATTTTGTACTGCTATTTCATGATTAAAGAATATCCCTCATTGTATAAAATATAAAGTTCACACAGTTAAAGAAAAAAAACTTTCAAGTTTAATTTAACTGTTTATTAATTTTTATTTTTAATTAACAATAGATTTTCTCAAAGTTTCTGGACTAATACATCTTATTTTTTCTGAAATATCTTGAACTTGCTCCTTTTTATTTAATTTAAGTTTGAAATTTATTATAATTGGTAACATTAACTTCATAATAATAATAAAAAATTTTGTGTTTCAGTTCAGTGAAATAATAATCGATAAAATAAATTCATAATTATGTGAAATAAAATTACAATGAAACATTTTCCTGACCAAGCAATAAAAAGTTTATAAAAAAACATACAAAATATCTAATTACACCTCTTATTTCTCTTATTCTTATATTAAAAAAATTATATAAATTTAAAGCCAACAGTTTATAAAATTTTATTTCAATTTATTTAATACAACTCAGTAATATCGTTAATTTGATTGTTTTGTAATCTGTGATTTTTATATTTACAAATAAATCTTACTTCAACAGAAATATAGGCAGTTATGGCTATAAACAACAAACTAAGCAATATGTAAATTTTTATATCTGTACATAAACTGTTACTGTAAGCATAGGCTGTTGAAAATCCTAAAGAACTCCAAAAATAGAAATTTGAAAATGCTGGTTCTTCATTGTCTTTGAAAATGACACCATAAAGTGCTGAAAAATAAAATGCAATCTATTTTAAAATTGTGTAAAAAGATAAATTTTAATTAATTAGTCATTACATTTCGGTAATTTAATTCTTATTGGTGCAATATTATTGTTATGATATGAATATACTTCTAAACTTTTTGTGCATTTTATTTTAATAACATCATTAATTTTGAAAATATGCATTTCTGATGTCAAATTTTTTTGTGCTGCACTGTTATATTTAAATTTTGAAATATAGCAATTAAAAATTAATGCAGTAGGCAGTTACATCATGAAAATTTTTTAAAAAACAGTTAGATTTAAAACTTACACAAACACACAAAATGAAGCAGTTTTATCTCAGTTTGTGTATCTGTCTTTTTTGTAATGAGTACAGTAATTACAAGAAGACCTCATGTCTTGCTGAAATAACTATTCTCTACTTGTTAACCTCAAAGAACTTTTATATGTACACAACAAGTATTTTCTTTGTACACTATTTTCAATAATTACATAATTTCTATTATATGAAAAAGTGTACTCTATTCAATATTTTTTTGTAACTATTCTAAACAGCATATTTGTCTTTCCATATTTTAAACACATCCCAGAATGTTCTCCCTGATAATTTAGTTTTTTCTTTCAAGGTTTCGAAAATTATACAAAAAGGGAGGTGATTGTAGAACACTATATTAAATAATTTTTTGTATTACATTATAATATATATATATATATATATATATATNTATATATATATACACACACACATTGCAAGTATTAGTGGATAGATCTAGTTTTTAAGATTTTGACTTTTCTGATTTATGGGAATTATTGTTACAATAAAATATATTTCAACCTACATAACTGGTAGCTGTAACTTGCTGCATTTTTTTAAGTTCCTTAAAGGAATTTTTTTTTATTCTGAACTTACTAATACTTCTACAAGAACTAATACTTCTTAGAGTAAAAACAGAAATACAAACTATAAATTTAAATTATATATTTTTTTATTACTTTTTTTATTACTTTTGGTACTCTTTATCGATTACTGCATGTGTTATTTTTAAAATCAACAAATTATAATGGCATATAATTTATGTGAATCCGCTATTTTCATTTTACTTTTACTTAAACTATTGCTGCAATGTTTTAATTTACTTTTTAGTTTTATTTTCTAAAAAAAATTCTTCCACTAAAATAAGACTTTTGTACTTTTTTGTGTAATTCATTTCCTTTTTTAATTCTGTGTAATTTATTTCCTTTTCCCTTTTGTATAATTTATCAATAGCTTGAAATTTTCATTTATAAACTAATCAAATCAGTTTTTATATTCAATTTATTTGGAAGGCAATTAATCTCACCTATTATTTGTGACCACCAAACACTTGCACCAATCCCATAAACTCCTGATAATATGAAATAGAGGTTAAAGTTGTTGGCATCTGGTCTCCATAGCAAAAGTGTTAGCATCATGGCGAAATGTGATGCTGCAGCTAATAAAAATACTGGCATACGTGTTAAATATTTTACCATAAATCCTAAAGAACAGTCCATCACAGCACAGACAACACCATAGCATATAGTAACATAACCAACTTGAGATATACCCCATGCACATGCTATATAAGACTGGAAAAAAAAAGAAATGATAAATGCTTTAATATTCTATAGGGAAAAAATATTGTCAATACAAATCATTTGAATTTCATTTATCGTAATTATTTTGAAATCTCTATTAATTTTAAATGATAATTTAATAATTAGTTTAATTCAGTGTTTTCTCCAATGTGTATAAAAATATACAAAAAAGATATTCTCTGATCTGAATTATTCAATTAAATAAAAAGTTATATTAATAGAAAAGATTCTGTCATTCCTTTTTTTTATTAGTATTACTTTTTTATCAGTTGGATTATTAAATTCAAAAGCCTCATTAATTAAAATCAAATATAATTTTAAGAACCGTTCATGGTAGATTTTTTTAATGTTGATTTGGAGTTACAAAAATATGTTTGCCTCAAAAGTATTTTTAATTCACATATCCAGACTGAGATAAAAACTAACATACTAAACTATCTTAATTATTAATAAGCTATAGTCATGACTGCACAGTTTAGACAAATTTCACAGCAATAAAAATCTCTGTTAATCGGTACTGAGAATGCAATTTTTTTCCCTCCATATATAATTTACAAAGTTAGGTTAATTAAGGTTTTATATCAAACTTTTTAACGCTTTTTTTAATTCCTTCTTATTCTTATTTACCGAAGTCAAGTTGGACATATATTAATAATTCATAATCATAAAATTTCACCATCATCAAAAAGATGTGCCTTTTTTATTTTAACCCTTCTTTCACAACTCTATTTAAAATTATAACCTTGTCTAAAAGCAATCCGATATCGAATGCTGTATTATAAGAATACATTCCTCTAATTTTTCAGTGCAAATAAAATAAAGTTTGATGTTCTTTTGAATTCGATTTTAAGTATCCTCTATGGTTCAGATCTTGCATCCTGCGACTTTCTTTTTTTTTTGGACAGAAAAATGTTGAACATTTTTATAGAATGGTCTTAAATTTATTGATCTTTTTTGAAAGCCTGAAAAAAAAATTAAGAGAAATGATTTAGCACTAGAAAGTTTTGCGATCGAATAAAGATTATTTTAGTGGCAAAAGACTGAAAAATGCTTAGGCAAAGTACAGAATTTATTAGTAGTAAAAGATTAACGTATGTGTATTTTACAATAAAGAGTATGTTAGTTGTAAAAGACTAGGAAGTGAAGATATGTATAAGACACAATAAAGTTCTAGAAGAGAGGAAGATGTAAGGTAAAATAAAATAATTTAGTAGGAAGTACAAGAAAAGAATGTGTAAGATGCAAAAAAATTAAATAAAAAAGAATTAAATTGGTAAAAGAAATTAATTTATGTATAATTATTAAATTATACTTACTTTTGTGAAATCGCTGTTGTAAAATCCATCAGCTAAACCACAGTAGAATGACAGAGGAATCAAAAGCAGCTGATCTTTGTTTCGCATATGCTTTAAAGTTGCTATAAGAAGATCGGCTGATAAGCCTGTTTCTTTAGACTTTTTAATTCTAGGATCTGTTTCTTTTTCTAGTGGATCCACTATGAAAAAAATTACAATCCCAGCCAGAATTACAAAGCAACTGTATATTATCACAAGCTTTAGCCACTTTTCATCTGGAGGTCGTTCTAAATTAGGATTAAAATCGTCTGCACTGACACCACAAAATTCCGCTCCACATTGAATTAAGGTTTCGTTTTCAGAAGCAATCAATGTTTCATTGGATGATTCTCGAAGCACATAATACGATAGTACATTTCCCCAAATTTCAGCGTTTTCATGGAAAAATGAATAAATACCAAAAAACCAAGCATTAATTACACTTGTTGAGGATTTCGTGTAAGCTGAATATTGAAAAGCAATTTCATTAACGTATGTGCTTCGAGCAGCCCATAGTGGTCCAAATGATATACCACTTAGCATCGCTGTTGGTAATAAAGTTCCCCAATGTGGGAAAGCATTTGCAGCTACATAAGGACAAATACTGAACACTGATATAAGTAAAGTTTTCTTGCAACCAAATTTTCTAATGAGGTAGGTTGGTAGAAAGAAGGATGAAACAGTGAAAAATGCATAGATGACAGACTGGGAGATGATTCCTACGCCTTCTTCGTGATTGACTGTGCTTTGAAGATTGCTCAAAGAATCGAATGCTGTGAACACGAGGAAATGGCCGAATGCTAAGGCCGTGAGATTTTTCAATATCTTCCTTTTGCTGTGCATTATTAGTCTTGAGTTGACTTTATGTGCTTTGAATTTTTGAAAAATGAAAGACTATTTTTTTTTTCGTTTTGTAAACATTTATCACTAATATACCTTTCTGATGTGCCTGCATGTAGTAAATTCATATTCTCTATCATTGCATTTTCTTTGACTTTTGCATTTGAGCCTAGGAAATATAAAATAGAAATTCAAGTAATTATAACTATCATTTTAATTATTAAAAGTTGAATATAAAGATAAAGCTTCTGAAAGAGAATAAAATTTTATTAACTCAGGAAGGTTTACTTCGCAGTCTTTGCTATTGTGAAAATTAACTCAATTTTAATTTTCTGAAGAACTTTTATTATCTAATGATAAGATTGGTTTAATGTAAAAAATCGAAAATATATACAAATACCTCATGTCGGTTCCAATCAAAAAAGGCACCGTTACATTGATTTTCTTTTCAATTATACAAAAGGCGAAAAGAAAGAGAAAGAAATAACCTGCATAACTTTTGATCTTATTAGATTTTCACGTTCCCCAAATAAACTTAATGCTTTACGAGGCTGACCTGACATGTGCTAATCAATTAGTGCAGACGATTTTTTAAGTTACGAAATCAGTCACAAAAACCTACTTTCTTTGAATAAGTACACCTATTTCTGGATGGATTCCTGACCCCCTCAAAACATGGAAAATTACTATCTGGAAAATATGGTCCCAACAGTTTGGTCAGGGGTGGGGTTATTTGGTTCCTTATTAATTTTACTTTTTCTGTATTTCGCTATATCTCGAAAATGTTTTTAACAAACAAATTTTTTTTTTTATACAACCATAAAATTGGTTTATCCGAATTGCATTCAAAAACTAATTTTTAAAAATTATTATTAATTAGTTTATTTAATAAGAGAAGAGTCTAAAAAAATTTGGAATTGTAAAGTATAAATTTTTTTATATCATTTTAACGAATGTAGTTTTATGTAGTAAAATCTAAAATTTGAACTAAATTGGTCGAATAGTTTCTGTGTAAATGAATTTTAAATATTCGACTATTTTTAAATTCAATTTCTCAGGAATTATTCAGCCAATTTCGTTCAAATTTTATATTTTGCCATATAAAATTACCGTCTTTAAAATGATGTAAAAATTTGCATAACTTAAAATTCAAAACTTTTTCTACTATTTTTAAGCAAAATAATAAATAATTATTAAAAATTATTATTTATTTATTCAGAAATACCTTTAGGTAAGTAAATTTTATAATTGTGTGAAAAATTTTCAATTCGCTTTAAAAGTTTTCGAGATATAGCAAAATACGCAAAACGTAAAATTAACGTTAAGAGTTCCGAACTTGGTACCGATTTCCTCTGACCAAAGTATTTAGACCATATTTTCCACTTTGCGACCACCCTCCCCCCATATTTTGAGGGTAAGGAATTCAATTCTGTCCAAAAAAAGGGTATGTTATTCAGAGAAAGTACGTTTTTGGAGTCTGATTTCGTAGTATAAATATCGCCTGCACTTATGAGCATATGTGAAGTCACCCCTGTGAACCATTGAGACTAAGTTTGACGCGTGAAAACCTGATCATTCGATCAAAACTTATTCAAAATATTTTTTTTTTTTGCTATGTACAATTTTTTTTTTTAAATTATTGCCTCAACATATAATATCATAAAAATGAAGTGTTTGATAAAAAAATGCTCTTTTTTATAATTATGAATTAGAAAATTCCAGATTTTCAGAATAAATGGAAAAGTTTAACATGCACCTCAAATAAATGAAAAGATTTTTAGGATTTTCTATATAAATAAATTTAAATTATCTCAAGTTGTAGTGAGAAATAATGAATCAAATCCGTACTCAGAATTTCTAATTAGGAGAGAATAGAATCCCCCTAAATAAATGACAATGTCATACATTTTTAATTAATTCTAGATTTGTTTATTTATTTGATATATCATCTATATTTACTTATTGAATATTACAATAACTTCATTACTAGTTTAAATAATATATCCACTTGTATAAATATTGTTTTTTAAACTTAACTTATAAAGCATTTACAGGAGTGATTTGTAAAAGAAGAAGAAAAAAAGTGAAATAAAAGTTACAGAATGAGTATAAAAAACTTTTGCATATCTATCATGTGTACAGAAAATTAATCAACTTACGATAGTGGATAAAAAGTATCAAATTTAATTCCATATAGTAAATATAGTAAGTTTTACAAAACTGGAAGATTGATATATCATATCACTAATAGAACAACTGGTCACAAAAATAAAGCTTTTGTAAACTGCCTAAATTATTTACAAATAATCGTATGTTACTAAAAAAAAATTTAAAATAAATAAAGAGCATACTACAAAAAAAAAAATATAAATATGCATGATCTAGCTATTATAAGTAACCAAGTCATTGAATAAGTGAATCCATAAAAGGACGAAAACTGTGGGTCAAAAAATCCACGAATCAACGATTAAAAGTTAAAAAACGAATTTGTAATTCAATTAACCCCTTGACATACGAAGACGTCTGGGAGACGTCATTTGTTTCTTAAGTCAAAACAATAATTGACGTGTCTCAGACGTCTTCAACACAGAGATGCCAACTTGCTCCGGAAATCAAATATATATTTTATAGTGGTAGTTTATCAATTGTGATTCTTGGTTTAATAAATTCAATTTAGTAGATTTTTATCCACCACTATTTCTAAATAATTCGTAGGCTTATATAATTCACCACTTTATAGTAGTTATATCATGCTATTATACCTTTTGAAAAGCAAGCAAAATTAGTCAAATATTAGCAAAATTTAGTTTGTAGTTATTTGCCGTTTTTTTAATTATTTTGGCGTGTCCGGAGCAGTTGGCATTTCTGTCAACATTCCGTTGCGAGCTGTTGTTTACAGTGCAATCAAAGATCATTTCTATATCAAGAAATTAATAATTCCACAAAGTTTAGAGTTTGTTTAATCATATGTCAAGGAGTTAGTGAACGAATTACGGGTTCTATGATATAACTATTTGCCATGTCCCTGTGATGCGGGAGAACTGCATCACATGGAACTCTAGAAGGATGTTCGACCTCTAGTCGAGAAACTGTAGTTCAAAACTGGTTATGGTTCAAAAAAGTAAAGTTCAAAATTGCTGAGAATACGAATCCAAGACGTCGATCTTCGTTCAAAAATGCAGGTTCTCTCTTAATATTGTTATCGGAAAAAAATGAGGTATTGATTTCTGTGTATTTTATACAATGAATCACGATAGTGATTTATATATTAAAGTGCAATTTTCGTCTTGTAACTGTACATATATGCAACTGCCTGCGATCTAGACAACTGAAGCATTGTTTCTTATGTACAGGGTGTTTATAAAGTCCCGGACCCATTTTTATGTTTAATAACTCATAAAATAATAAAGATAGATTAAAATTAATAACATAAATGGTTAGATAGACACAAAAAGTTTCATGACCCTTGTCAATGAACTTCCACGTGTGCCCCCTTCGTCGCACGGAGAATATCAAGTCGATAGTCAATTTCGCGCCAGGTAGCGGCAAGCATGTCGGCATCCACAGAGGCTATTGCGGTTTTCTGTAGCACATAATGTTCTCCGACGAAGCATCCTTTCATGTTTCTGGCATTGTTAATCGCCATAATGTGTGCATATGGGGATCTGAAAAACCCCCATGAATACCGTGAGACACAAAGGGATTCATCAAAGGTTAATGTGTGGTGTGGACTAATGCACGACCGAGTCATTGAGCCTTTCTTTTTTGCAGAAAAGACGGTCTGATCAGTCGTATACTTAGACATGTTGGAAAACTTCGTATTTCCACAACTAGAAAGTTTCAGCCACATGTATTTTTGCAACAAGATGGTGCACCACCTCATTGGGGTATCATCGTTCGTAATTCTTAGAATGACCATTTTCCAGGAAAATGGATTGGACGAGGAGGTACAATTCCTTGGCCACCCAGATCACCTGATATAACGCCGCTGGACTCTTTTCTTTGGGGATTTATAAAGGACAATGTTTACAGGAGGATCGTGTCGAACATTGATGACCTAAAAGCCAGAATTACAACCGCAATAGCCTCTGTGGATGCCGACATGCTTGCCGCTACCTGGCTTGAAATTGACTATCAACTTGATATTCTCCGTGCGACGTAGGGGGCACATGTGGAAGTTCATTGACAAGGGTCATGAAACTTTCTGAGTCTATCTAACCATTTATGTTATTAATTTTAATCTATCTTTATTATTTTATGAGTTATTAAGCATAAAAATGGGTCCGGGACTTTATAAACACCCTGTATTTTGCGAAACAAATTTTGACTTGCACTTACTATTACGCCTGACATTGCTATATAGACAAATGAGGTATTGTTTTTAGTATTTTTTTAGGCTAAATGAAATGAGAGCGCGTCCATTGGACTAAATAACTTGGAAGTAATAAGGGATTATTATTTAACTCAACGGTTTAATATTTATCTTAATAGCTTCTTAACTGCAATATTATATGAATAGATCTGCTATAAAATTTTAAAAAGGAATTGTTTCTTTATATATTTAAAAGTTTTTATTAAAATTTATTTTCCACTGCCAACTTTTATTTTAAAAGTCCTGTTTGACAGTGAATTTTAAAAAAGAATATTCAAAAAAACATTTTTAAGTTATAAAAAGACAATCTTAGTTATAAAAAAGTATTTATTTATTTAATAAAAAGTGCATTATAAATAAAAAGTTATATAATATTAAAAAAATAACAAGGCTATTCTCTGGCCTTGCGATAAAAAATTACAGCAATAAGTTGATAATTATGTGATAACACATTCAAGTGAAAACAAAAAAAGTCAGCTAAAAATTTTCAGTGTGTGATGTCATTCCAGAGCAATTTATCACAGAAAATTTTATCACCTGATCTGAGAATACTCATTTCAAAATTTCAGACTATGACCTATAGTTTATTACTTCTAACTAATTAATTATATAAAGTGTGCAGGGCAGGGCCCGACTTACAGGTACCGAGACCCTGGGCACAAAACCACTTAGGGGCTCTCTAAAAGAGTCGTTAAAGTTTAAGTTAACCTGCAAGGTGTTTTAATCACAATATCAAAAGATAATCTTTTACACAACAGCAGAAATAGCTTATTTAGAAGTATGTTCTACATTGTACTTACATGGAAATGGAAAATTTAATTTAGTTAAACTGTGCAAAAAAATCCTAAAATTTAATTGATAGAGTTGTGTGAGAATGATTAAAATTATGATAAAAACAAGATAAATAGCAAAGCATCCATAGCATTCTAAAAAATGATTTGTTATTTGAATAAGAAAATAATATTTATCAAATTTATTTTATGAAATGAAAACAACTCACATTAAATGTATTTCACATTTTGAAATACTTGCATTAAAGTTGACGTTATAATATTAAAAAGTAAAAGAAAAATTTGGGGGTCCTTACAAGTTAGTAAAAATATTTCTCTTTCTTATGCATTTTGGGGTGGGGTTCCTCACAAGTTGGGGGCCCTGGGCATGTGCTCTTCTAGATAAACAAAGCGCTGTTTCATATGTATCTTTACGCTAAATTGAACGAGATCAAAAATAAGTCAATAGGAGTAATAGTTCAGAAGTTAAAAAATTTTGTCTATCAAAATAACTATATTATTATTTCCTTACAAGTTTGAGACCAAACTTTAAGAAATAAAAATAAATAATAATATTTCTTTTCCATATGTAATTTAGTGTGGGAACGTTCACTAGTTCGGGTCCCTGCGCATATACCCCGAATGCCCTCTCACAAATCAGTCCTTGAAAGTATGGGTTAAAATACATTAAGTAGAATAAGTTCGAGCGAATTTTATATTCTCAGTTAATTAAGAAATTAACCAAAAATTCACTTTAAATAATTAATACTTTCAATAACTTATAACAAAATTTATTATATTGTATCAAAACAGTCCTTACCTTAAGTAAGATAGCTGTATAAGTTGAAATATTTTGAACGGTCATCTGATCATGCATCTCACACCCGTTTCCTTCTTTCAACATCTTAAAAAGAAAGAAATTAATTCTCGCGAATTTTGGCGAGACAGTCTGATATGTGGCAACTGTTTATTTCAAAAGAGATGTATGTGCTTTGGATTGTGATTTCTCTACTCGTAGACTAGCATCGCGCAATGAACAATTATCGAATATAGAAAAATATGCCGCGAGATTTTCAGCTTAAAACTAATCGCTTTTTTGATCAAGAATTTAATATTGTTCAGCTGCAAGTTTTAGCTCAAATTGAAAGCATCGCGCTGTTAAAAGATGTGAGGAAGCTAACGGAAAAATATTGTAGTAGTCTAAAATATATATAATAATAATTCTTAGTTTTACATCATTGTTTTTTTATTTATTTATTTATTTTTTAATCAGTTTTTATTAAGTTCACAAATTGAAACTATTTTCAATAATTGAATAAACTAAGTGATAAAACTAATAAAACATTTAATTGTAAATAAATTTTTTAAAAAGTTCTTTTTGTGTTTATTTATTGCAATCTCGAAAATCGTTTGCACATTTGAATCGTTTTAAGTAAACAGATAAAAATAAAAACTTTTTAATTTAAACTGACACTATTTATGAAATTTTAACAAAGATTAAATTTCTGAACAAAAAATTTAAAAAAAATAATATCGCAAAATTTTTAATGTTATCTTTTTTTACTGACAGTTAAAAATTGTCAGCAAAATATGTTAGTAAAAAGTTTTAAAAAAATGCTGTTTCTTAGTACTTTTCAAAGTATATAATTACAGAATTAATTTTAAACAATATAATTTTAAGTAGCAAGATCTAAAATTCAAACGCAGTCTGGATAGATCTAATACTTGAGCAACGAAATTTCAAAATAAGTGACATTTTAAATTTTGATTTATTGAGAACGATTTTACGAATTCATTACAAAATTTACATTTTGTCATTTAAAATTACACTGCTTAAAAGAATGCAAAATTTTATCATGGAGAAAAATTTCAATCAGTCTTAAAATAAATAGTAACTAAGTTTTTAAAAATTATTTTCTGCTATAATTATCTTCGAAAAAAAAACGAGTTTATTACAGTGAGTGCAAAATTCGTTTTGATTTCAGTAATAGTTTCGAAGACATGGCGAAATACACAAAAAGAATATTAAACTTTCGACCGCTATCCTTACACAGGAATAGTTCCAGATTGCGTCAATCCTTCATGTTTTTTGGGTCAAATATTCGAATTCTTCGAAACAATATAGGCAGTGAAAATACGTTTTGAAGTTCGAATTGATTTTCGAAATCAAAATATTCTACTCTTACTTACACTTATGTATTATATTCCTTCTATATCTTACCATTTATTTAGAATAACAAAAGTTGTACCCCTTGAACAATTAATCTGATTATTTAATCAAAGGTTATTTAAGATGTTTTGTATTAAATTTTTGAAACTGTTGTATAGTTACACATTACCGTAAAGTTATAGGTAATTTTAAAGTTATGTGTCGCATATGATAGAAATGGATCAAAGAAATTCATAAGCATTTCTGATATTGAAAAAAGGTTAAGGAGAAATTTTTCACGTTTGTATTGATAATGTATTTCGTAGTTACTGCCTTTAATACATAAAATCTAAATCCTTTTTTTAAAAAAGTAAATAAATATATACATAAGAGGTCCCAAATTAATAAAATAAGGAGTAATACGTTATCAAAATTATGCACATCGGAAGATTTCAATTAGGATAGGATGAAATTCATTTAATTATTTTGAAAATCATTTAATTATTAAACTTCATAGTGTAAAGCGATTACTAGAAGCATATTTCATTTTCACTCTACAATCAAACTGTTTTTTTTTTTGCATTTCATTAACTGGTTTCGATAAAAATTGGATGCCTTCACTGAGAATGATTTCTATAATAAATCGTCAAATTTTGATACTGTTTTTTTTCTATCTGTTTAATATACATATTATTAATATGGGACTCCTTATGAAAGCTTTTTTTGTCTTCGTACTTTTTCTCAAGAATTTCTAAAATAAATATATATGAAGGGAATGTGTAGTGCCCAGGCATTGAAAAATATTTACACAGAAAAGATGTTCAAATAACTTAAAATAACTTTTTATTCATTCATTATACACAATATTTCCTGTTAAAAAAACTGCATTTCTACATTCTTTTGTTTAATATCTTGCCAACATACAAAAACATAGTTGTTTAATAAACTAACAAAGTTTCGCATTTTTTTCCACACATACTTTCAAAGGAATAATCATATGACGTACACATCATTATTATCATGGTTTTGTTATTTTTAGATCACTTCCTCTTAAACTGTCAAGAGATATTATTTATATAACCTCTCCTCCTTTTCCTCTATATTATACCGTTATCAGTTACCTTATAGTTAGTTTCATCATTTCGTTTTAACCCCAAATAATATTCTATGTTAATTTAATTTTGTAAGTTCAAAAATTTCAAGACATCTAGTTTGATTTATTTGTTTTAATAATAACTCAAACAACAATAATAATTTTTTGTACATAGTTCATCTGTTTTATGTATGTGTTTACAAAAGAAATAAAATGTCTGTTGACATACATTTTAAATTGGTGTCAAAAAACAACTTCCAAATTAGTAAACAAATCCAAATACAAATGTAATTAGAAAATAGTAACTTTTTCTATTAGATTGAGACAGATACCACTTCCGGTACTTCCTGCTGCTCATTATCGAATTTGGAAAATTTTTTTTTTTAACTATACTAAGCTAGATCTACAGCCTAAATAGACTATATAAAAACAAATATTCAGAACAAAGTCTAAGGAGACATAAATGTGTTTTAATTATATTTAAAGGAATCCTAAAAATAATTTTTTATTTTATTTTTGTTGCTAGAAACTTAGTGTCAGAAATTAATGAAAAATGCAATAAGAAATATATCAATTTAAATCCATATTTAACTACGCCAAATTACAAAATTTCCTTGCACTACTGTTTTTTTTTNTTTTTTTTTTTTTTTTTTTTTTTTTTTTTTTTTTTTTTTTTTTTTTTAAATAATTTTTGGACACGAATAAGAGTTAGAAAAACTTCCTTAAACAAAAAGTTCTCCTTAAACAGCTCAAAATCTGCAATCGGGCCATCCAATCAACCGTAAAGTTTACGGTTAGAACCTTTTTTTTTACTTTTACTTTTTAAAACCGTTTGCAACTGTTATGTTTAAAAAATATATTAATGCAGACTATACCGTTATGTAACCATTTACAACTAGCATAATGTCAAAACAGTATAAATGATATTTAACTGGACTTTTGAGACATCTGAGACTCAACTAGACATTTGAGTTAGGTCGAGGTTAAGTTTTGTCTTGTCAAATGAACCCAGGAATTGGGCTAAACTAGTTTTTTTGGTG
Source organism: Parasteatoda tepidariorum (assembly GCF_043381705.1). Taxonomy (NCBI): domain Eukaryota; kingdom Metazoa; phylum Arthropoda; class Arachnida; order Araneae; family Theridiidae; genus Parasteatoda; species Parasteatoda tepidariorum. The sequence goes on along the minus strand of NC_092208.1, from coordinate 46,224,599 downwards.
GTTCCATCGATCATGAAAGATAAAAAATACTAAACTTTTTTGTGTTAAGCAGCTCTGTACTGTTGCAATCTATACGTGAATGAGAGTTTCGTATTCTGCTAGTCCAGAGTCACCAATAGGGGAACGCTGGGCATTGGAAACTCCTCGTGCGTTGAAGGAATGGAAGAAATATTGCGGTATCAAGGCTGGCATTCATGAGATTGGTAGATTAATTAATATTAAAGCTTGCAATGCATTTTTATGAAACTTGGCATCTTTGATATGTTGCATAAACTTAGCTGACACTAAAAAAATGAATTTTTAACATTTATGTCTGTATGATAAAATATTAAAAATAAGAAGCTTTGGATTACAAAGATCATCAATCGTTCCTTAATTTTAAAAAAAAGATTTGGAAACAAAATTTTTAAAATGTTAGAAAAGAAATTAAGCTCGTTTGTTGAAAAACCAGTTAAATTAGCATTATTTTTTTCTATGTAAATGAGATACGATATTAACTCTACCAAGACTACCAAAACAATTAAAATACCTAAGTTGTTTGCATTGGTCAGATGTAATATGCATGAAGATATAAGGAAAGAAAAGCTATAATATGTTAATACAAATGACATTAAACTAATTTCTGTTAAACCAAAATATCATACAAATTTTCTACAACTTTCAAAAGTTGTGCACAATACTCTTGTGTAAAATTGTTAAGGTTCGTTCCCTTACTTGACAATATTGTTTAATTCGGACGGAAATTTGCTTTAACTTGCTTAAGCTGCAGCAAATTCAAAAGATATAAATAGCTCAACAACCTAACATATTTCAACAGTAGTTCAATGTGAACCATTTTTGTGACTGTACGCAATCACTGTTCAATAAATAACTACATCTAATCAGACGTGGCTGACAACCCCGATCTCAGAGTAAGCCAGCCAGGGACCATCACATACATTTATTTCATTTAGCATAACTCTTTAAGCATTCTCTAAAGACCTCCTTCTTTCAAAAAGCAGAAGAACTTCGACAGTGAGGTAACCAATTACTCCGACAGTCAACGAAGCCAAAACTATATAAATTTTTGGACCTATGCATAGAGCACTGCTATACGCGAATGCAATTGTGAACCCAGCAGCTTCCCATAATCTGTAATTGGCAAAAGCTGCTTCTTCATCAGATCTGAATAGCACACCATAGAAAGCTGAAAAGAACAAAAAATATTTAATTGATGAAGCTCAAGAACACTGTTTAAATAATTCAGAGATAACGGATAACTAACCTCCTATTTATTATTTTATTTTTATAAATACTTATTAAAAAGCGTATTTATATTTATCAAATCTCTGTTGACAAAATTTCTTACATTGCATTTTAGTTATTCAATGTATGGAGATATTACTAAATTATTTTAAAAAATTATTTTCACCGTAGTTTTCAGGGATATGGGATTTTTTGCATCGTCAAATTTTGCTCGACTCTAATTTTAATTCAAATCTATTTTTTCCTATTGCATTATTGATTGAGTTAACGCTTCATAAATATTTTTGAAAAGGCTTTTTTTCATTTAAAATTTTTGAGAAATAATATCGATTCTGATTCTTAAATTTCATATAACCAGTGTTCGGATGTGTGAGATTCTACTATATAATGGTTTAGTGAACATGATGTCAGTGATTGCAGCGTCTTGATAAAAACACTAAGAAAAGTATGGTTAAAACAATTACTATGAGATTTTATAAGAACACCAAAAAGCTTGGTAATTCCTACCGAAATGTTTTGGTAATGATTTTGGTAAAATTAACAATAAAGCATGGTTTTTATAATGTGTAATAAAATTTTGCAAATGATGTAAAATTGGGTATTTTTATCATGACACCTTAGAGAATGGCAAAAAAAATTATTTATACATTTAAATGTACTTTTCAGTTTTGTGTTTTTTTACCAAATGTGTGGTAATTAGAACTATAATTTTGAAAACCAGAATTTCTTGTAAACCGTTATCATATGAACGGAAAATTATCAAACGAATGGTTGAAACACCGTATATTATAGTTTATTAACCAAAATCATGTTTTTTTTGTCCTTTTAAAAAAAATCTAGAAATGTCATTATTATACATTACGGTAATTTTACGAGAATATTTTTCTCCGTGCACTAACAACAAAATAAGTTTTATAACACTCATTTTTACCTGTTCTTAAAAACAGATTTCTAAATTAGTAAGAACTGGTTATAATAAAATAAGATTTCTTAGTAATTCTTGTTTATCCCGCTAGGCTAGGTATAAATTTCAGAAATATGTTGTTCAGAAATATTAGCCTGTCTTCCCCGCTAGACTAGGTATAAATTTCAGAAATTGATTTAACGATTTCGTGGTAAAATTCTTCTAATAAAATCGTAGTCACTTACCATTCACCATAGTTTGCCATATTCCGTCACCAAGACCCCATATTCCGGCTATGAGAAAGAATACGATGTACTGCTCACTGTTTGGTTCCCAAAGCAAGAGAATAATATAAGCTGTCAAACTTCCCAATCCAGCAGTCATCATGATTATTACTCTAGGAACGTACTTAGCAAGACGTCCGGCAGTAAATGAAATAAAAGCATCCACAATTCCCAAGAATACGAACACAAGGCCTACATGATGAATTCCCCATGCACATCCTATATAAGCCTGCACAGAAAATAAAAGAAATGTTACATGCTGTGACTTTGAATCTTAAGTTGAACATTTTGTAGGCATTCCTTGATTGAAATCTTCATTTGCTTAAAAAATATATAAATGTGAAATAACATTCGACATATTTCAAGTGCTCAAAAGTAGGCGTAGATTTTCAAGACTTGCCGGACGTGAATGAGAAGAAACAAAAATGATTTGGAAAAAAAAAGTGATTTTTGAGACTTTCAAACATGTAGACTGTTATTTCCAATTTGTATAATTTCGAAGTGAATGGAAGCTTTTAATCAAATAATATCTAACTACTTTAGTTTCTTATTATTACATTTCGCAGATACGTTTAGAACAAATAGTTTTTAATTGTTTTAAAGATATTTTTAGCAATATAACTAAGCACGAAGCCAATGCAGGGAAAATAAGTGAAATTATTTGATGAAGTGATAGTTTGGTGATAGTAGATTTGAAGAGAAATCAACAAAGCAATTTTTTATGCTTTGGCTCCTTTCCAAATGAAATTTAGAATAGTTGATAACTTTAATTATGAATTAGGTAATTTAAACAATGTATCTAAAATTGATAAGTATAATACAAAATGAAAAGAGATTTTTGATAAATTAAGGTTTGAATTTCTTATTTAGAAGAATTGTTGAATTTTAAGAAAATACAATTAATAAAATTTTTTTATATTTGACTCTTTACAGAATAAATTTACGTTTCTGTATTATGTTTTTAAGAACGCACGATATACTTTTTCTATATTGAGGCACCCTCAAACACTTTTAAGTTGAATTTTAATTTAATATTATCTGCAAAGCCCTGGTTCATTTATTCGCTTGGAAGAAACTTCTTCATTGAACGAACATTTTTTAAAACTTTATATCAATTGATATTGGCTTTTAAAGGCTTTAAAAATTATCGAGAACTTTTTAAAAAGATTATAAATATATTTCATAATATACATATTGTATTATTATAAATCAAAGACGTGGAAAAATATAGCTATTAGGAAGGAAAAAATGATTTTCCAAACACATATTTGTTAGGCAGAAATATCAGATAAAAGATTGGCTGCCATTAGCATAAGATTAATAAAAGTTATAATGGTATTTACTTGTAAATTATTTATTTACCCATTATTTAATGGCATTAATCAGCAATATTATTTATATTCCCTTTTGAATATTATTCATTATTATTGATATTAATTTTGAATATTATTACTCTAAGTTAAAGGCTTAGACTCTAAAGTGTTCTTCTAAAGTGTTCAGATCTAAAATGTAAAATCTATTATTACATTTTAGTAGAACCTTATTACAAACACATTTAGTTACAGTGTTACAATTATTGGTAAATTATATTTACTTTTTAATATGTGGTTATGCTTACCTTTATAATAAATATGTGTGAAACTAAATTCAATAGACGTATGTAATTCAAGTAATAAATACGAAATTTATATTTAAAACTCGGTATCAATTTATATAAGATATCTTTTGACTTTTGGCACATCTATTAACTTTTCTCACAAATGCAAAATAACCTCTATAGCGAGTTTTTTTAATAGTAATAAAGACATAATAAGAATTTAAGAAATAAATTTGTGGATGAAGTTACAAAATGCAACAAAATTATTAGGTTTAAGTTTTATCCCCAATAAAATAGGTAACTAAGTCTATGTAACAAAATTTGTGGTTGTTCAATAAAAAACTTCAGAGTTCTTCAAATGAATACTTTGTTAAGGCTTAATTCTAGTATACGTTATACTTTGTATTTTGCTACTCAAGCGATGTTTAGAAGGCGGATAAATTTCGCCATCTGTAGTTGTAGATTTTGTGAGCAGTACGTTATCGATTTTTTTCTTGCATTTATATGCTTTTTTTCATGGTATGTTTATTGATTTGCCATTTTCAGGCTCCGAATTTCTATGTTTTTGCCTACGCCAACTTTGCGACAATCGTAAAAACGTGATTTCTGCGTTGATAAAAGTCTGGAGAAATTTTTCAAAATCGCGCTAGCGTATAATGCATACTAAGATTTTGCCCTTTTTAATATTGGTATAACAATTCGTTTTTAATCAAATGAAAACGAAACTTATTGCGAAGCAATCATGAGTTCCAAAGTAAAGCCCCTATACTGATACAAAAAATAATTGATACTTACTCTTGTAAAATCTCCCAGAAAGAAACCTTGATCTAGACCACTAAAAATACTTAAAGGCAACAATAACATTTGCTTTGGATTCTTCAAATGTTTAAGAGTAGCAAGCACCCTAGACGACAGACTTTCTGCTTCATCTACGGTTTTTCTTTCATAAGAGTCCAAGAACAATCCCATAATTAGAGCAGCCATTGCAGCACACATCAAGTAAATACTAATAAGAATATATCTTTTATCATCGCTTGGTGCAACTAGGTTGTCATTAATTTCAAAGCAAAAATCAACCCCACACGTGATAGACTCGTTGTAATTGGACATGGCCACTACTTCATTGCCTTCTGACGGTTTCAAAACGTAAAAAGACACCAAGTTACCAAATATCTGAGTGCTTTGGTATGTCATGAAGAATATTCCAAAGAAGCGAGGTGTCACAACTTCGGTCGTCTCTGAAATATGATTAGCATACAGCTCACTGATTTCATTTAGGTAAGTGCACTTAGCTGACCACAAAGCGGGAAATGCCAGACCTAAGATAACAGATGCAGGTATAAATAGTGGCATAATTGGATAGAAGTTTACAGCTATGTATGGAATAAACATCAAAGCACTTAATACCAAGGTGGTTTTGAGTCCATATTTTCTAATTATGAGTTTCGGAAGAAACAAACATGATATAATCATAGCAGCGTAGATGACACTTTGAGAAATCATTCCTATGTTGTCCTCTATGTTCAGAGTGCTTTGGAGATTTGCTAATCCTAGGTAAGCACTGAACAGAAATAGAAATCCGATGCATACTACAAACAGATTTTTAAGAACGCGAAATTTTGACATAGGTGGCTGAGGTAAATTCATTTTTAAGGAATCGAGATAAACTGTTGTGTTCTTAAACGCCATCTTGTTCAGACAGAGGTTTTCTTAAATTTTTCCTAAAAAGAAATTAAGACCTATTAATACAGGATAAATATTGTAGTGAGAATACTAAGAAATGAGTATCAAAAGTAACATGGATAACTTGATTCATTTCATGGTTTAGGATTAGAAAGTGAGTTAGCTGACTTAAATCATGTATAAAAGTAGCAAAATAAGCTACTTTTATTTTAAAAAACATGCTTAAATAGAGAATTCTGATCTGGAATTTAAAAAAAAATTCAAATAACGATATGAGGGTTAAAAATATTTGTTCATAAGTAATATTTTAGTGCTGTTTACTCTCCTTTTTATGAGGAAAGACAGTTATAGATTTCTCGGAATGTTTATGTTTTTTTTTCTTTTAATATAAACTGCAAAGAAAATAATTAAATTCTTATGGAAAACTTAACTTCATAATACAAATCTAATGGAAAACTTAATCTTGTTATTATTTTTTGTCATTATATCTTTTCATTATTTGTTCAATTTTCTACTCACAACCAACAAAAACAGAATTAATAAACAAAATGCAACTCCAATTAAATTTCCGTTAGGAATATTTACAAGTAAGGTGTTTAGAAATAAAATTATTCTTATATATCGCCATTTAAAAAGTTAAAACCATTTAAAAAATCAAATCTGCTTTTTTTTTAAGAATAAAATTAAGAATTATTTTTGAATTTTTAACAGATCTAAGTTTAAAATGTTTGTTAAAAGCAAACTATTGAAATAATGAACAGTATTTAACAAATTAAAAACTAACATTTGCTCGAATGTTAACTAAACGAAAGTAAAAACTGTATAAGAAATGTTAATTTTGAGTAATAATATTGGTAAAATTAATAAATCGATACATTACTTCCCTGAAAGCGGAGAACTTTATGATAAATTAATTTTCATTAACTGTACAAAAAGCATCGTCTTCTATAAGACCGATGTAATTAAGAGTACCTCTTTATTAATCAAAAAAGCGGGAGGATTACGTTGGTTAAATCTTGTGAAAGAGTAAACCAGGAAATATTTCAACAATGTAAAAGATTTTTTTTGAAATATAATAGATAAAAAATTACTGTAATCTAATAGAAAATTTGTTTCGTAAAAACAAATATTAATAATGTGTTTTACTTTTACCAATAAAATGTAAAAATATTTAGTTGATTGTGGCAATTCTTTTAAAAGTTTTTATAAAACGTACAGTGAAAAAAAATTTGGATCAAATTGCAATAAAAAGTATCGACACTCAAGGTGCCAGTATTTTTTACTGTAAAGTCCATTTTTACAGAAACCACTACTTATCCACTTTTACATGTACAGAACAAAAAATTGATGTACCGTAATTTTTACTGTAATAAGTGCCGTTAAATCACTGAATCACTCTAATTAAATAAATATTATTGTAAAATTTACGTTATAATATTTTACGGTAAAAATGGATTTTACGGATCATGCATCCAAAGTGCCGGTATTTAACATCGTAATTTGATCCGTAGTTTTTTACAGTGTAGAGAATTAGTTATTCGAAGAACCAAACAATCACATTATTCTTAAATTTGTTTAAATTAAATACAGGGAGGTATCATTATTTAAATAATATTCTTTAGTACAAGGAGTTTTAAAAATGTATACTAAATATAAAACATAATGAAATACTATCGATGATAAACATACTTTTATTAAATAGAGTAGTCCAATCCATTATTCATTTAAAAAATATTCCTTTTCAAACTTGTTTGAAAGGACAGACGCTTTGAAAATATGCGCAGACTGTTTGAAACATACTCTAGCTTTTTATCAAGTGTTTCTTAAAATAAGTCACATCCTTTACATATTGGCTTTAAGGAAAATTTCTTTTCCTTCTTTTATTCTTATCGTATCAAAATTCTCTTCATAAGTAGAGTTGAGACAACCTCCATGTAGAATATTTTCAAAAGTGATTCCGGGAATTTATATTTTTGTGTTAAAAATATTTATAGCTGAAATTGGTTTCATTTTTCTAAATTCCCCTATTTAGTTGTTTTTTTTTTAAATAAAAATTATGGGCCAAGAAATGTACGTTATTTAACACCTGTATTTAAAATTATTTTTAAAAATACCGAAGCAACTATCAAGCAAATGCATCGATAATTGGCATTTTATATGTCTACATTCTGCAAAAAGAAAAGTAAATCACTTCATAGAGTTTAATATAAAGCTAAATGAGAAACTGTATATGTTTTTTGTATTTTTGACGATTAATATAATATTGTAAACAAAATATACTTTTTATCTTAAAAAAATAAAGTTGATCATTTTATTGAGTTTAATATCAATAATAGTTTATAGTGTATAATCAATTTCTTTATCATAAGTTAAGTGAATCATTCTATCGAATTTATTTTTAATAATTAAATGAGTAATACAAATTTTTTCGTATATTTTCTGATTAATAGCTAAGTGTATAAAAATTTTAGTACCTGGAAAATAAATAATTGACAGCTTATATATTCAAATGCATATTATAAAAAGAAGGTGTTTCGAAGAGAGGTGATCCACTCTTGATGCCAAACTTTTTTCCAATATTTTTTACTCCTCCCCCCTTTTACACAAATTGTACTTTTACACAATTTTACAAATACTTCTCCCCCTTGGCATTAACATTATAAACATTAATTACATATTGTGTGTTTCAATGTTTAACTACGTATTTTAATGGCATTTGTGTGTATGCATAACAATAAAAATTATTATATGTATACTTATTTTACATGAAATAAGATTTAAGTTTGCTATCAGAAATACAATTAATTAGTAATAAAATATTGATGTAAATGAGAAATTCGATGCAGTATTGTTTTTGAAATTCGAAAATATGCTTTACTTTAAACCTTATTTTTTCTTTATAAATACCAAATACTCTTAAACACATTGAATTAAAAAAGTATCATTAGTTTTACTCAATGGTGTTGACATCTCATTCCATAAATCACATTATTTTAAAATAAAATTTTTAAACTTATATACTCAATCATAGTTTTTTTTATTATCGTTTTTAAAAGGGATTTTAGAATAGAATTTAGAATAGATAGATGAATTATAGAATATATAGAAAAATAATTCGAAAATATTTGATCTGCTGATTTTGAATTTTAATAAAAATTTGTGTTCCACTTAAGTTGTTATTTCCCCCCTCTTGGCATAAACTGTCACAACGTTACGAAAACGTCTACCTTTTCCAAGCATCACAATATTTATGGATTTATTTTAATTTAAAGTTTCGAAACTAAATATTGTTTTGACTTTTTCTATATGATACGTTACACTAATTTAAATTTAAATAAATAATTAATTTAACAATTTAAACTACCTAGCAGTTATAAAAGTAATACAATAAAAAATAGTAAAATGCTTTTCCTTCAAAAATTTTGATATTAATCATTTAAAATTTTCAAATCGCAGAATTTATTTAACAATAAAAAGAACAAAATTGAATTTTTTTCTCATGCAGTAAAGAAGGTTTTGATTTGTGGTCAAATTTTATTTCTGAAAAAAAAAATGATAATAAAAAAAAATAAAATAGGTAAACTTGAAAGAGTATTGAAAAGATATTATGGAAAAATCATATCGAGAAAAAAAATGTTTTTTTTTTTACATATTTTTTAAAAACTAAAAATTTGATTTTATAACAAGTTTTTTAGAAAATGTGGAAAAATATTATTTCATGAAGCAGCCGTTTTTTAAACACCCCAAGAAAAGCCTCTTAGTCTTTTATACCTCTCAAGAAAAGATCTCAGAAATTGAAATTAAATAAGAATGAAAAAAAAAAGATAATTCATTTGGAAAAAAAATACGGATAAGTGAAGTTTTGAAAGAAAGCTTCTTATTAGAGTCAAATAAAATATATTTTAGCTTTGATTTAACAAGAGTAATAACTAAGTTTAATTTAACAATACAAAAGAAATGAATTTAAACTTTAAGAAAATGAATGTAAAATATAATCAAACTTACTCAAAATATGATTTTGTTCCTTTGAAGAAAAAAAAAGCAATTATGTATTTAATTTCTAAACTCTAGTTTTCCTTTAACAGCATCAAAAAAAAACTTGGAAAAGTATGTTTCTAAGTTGTCGCATTTTAAATTTTTATCTCAGTCGCGCTTTGATTTATATGCTGTGGACACGTGCTTTAAATTCTACATAAATTAGAAGTAAATTGATAAACTAACATCGTTCAAGGTCATCCATAATACTTTATCAAAAAAAAAGAAAGAAAAATTCAGGGTCTCAAACAGTAGCACGTTGAAACTTCTGTATCAAGTATCTCAAGTATATACTCAAACGCAAAGATAAATATTAAACAAGGCGAATTGTTGAAATTTTGCATAAACACAGTATTAATTGCTATAGAGGAAATCAAAATTTTCTAATGATTTTACGTTTCCTCACATTTAATTATTGGTAACCCCTGTTGTGACCCGTATCTTGTTTATCAATAATCAATTTTCACATTAACTTGACGCTCTTTTAATTAAGTTAATGAATGATTTTTCGTTTCGTCTAAAGTAGCGTCTCGAAAGTACTACGCCTTACGCTTTCAAAAATAGTGTGGTCACGTTTGAGACTTAACGCGTGATACATGTATCAATGAAAGTTTCAAAGTCTGGCAGCAAAAAAAAAAAAGATGTGAATGAGTGAGTGTGTAATGAGCATTTTTAGATATAATAGATGAGACTATTACATCATGAATAAAACTTAAACGGTTATTTACAAGTACGTATGATAACTCATTGTGATAACAAGAAACATTTGTTGGATATATCAGTATACATCATTAAGAGGTACCTTTCGGAAAGATACAGTCAAGTTGTTTCGTAGTGACTTCCTTCGGGTTAAACAGAATTTGCAATTGTTTCAGAAAATTTCCTGATATTTTGTGCATCTGTCTGGTGTGACTCCATGGGCAACATTCCAAATTTTATTCACAGGGCTTATCTTAATCCTTTCTTAAGTAGTGTGTCCTGTTTAGGACTACACCGAGAAAAAAAGCATGGCCAAAACTAACAGAATATAATAAAATTTACCGTGCTTCTGGCTCTATGGGAACACCAAAAAGCTCAGTAATTTTTACCAAAGGACTTAGGTGATTATTTTGGTAAAATTAACAAGAAAATATAGGTTCAATATAGGTTCAATTAACAAGAAGTAATAGGTTCAGTAAAAAATGTGTGAAAATTTGGTTAATGTGGTAAAAACATAGCGTAATAACCATTTATTCGGTTAAATTTACTATTCAGTTTTGTGTTTTTTACTAAATGTGTGAGATAATATGAAATATAATTTTGGAAACCGGAATTTCCGGTAAACCGTCATCATATGAACGGAAAAATTACCAAAAGAATGATTTAAGTGCCATATATTTAGGTTTTATTAACCAGAATTATGTTTTTTTTACCGGAAATGTCATTACCACACAGTATGGTAGTTTTAGCAGAATATTTTTTCCGTGTACTTAATCCATAAGTTTTACTAATAATTATCAGTAACAGGATCCGATTAAGAAAGGATGCGGCCGTGTGTATGGTACTGACTTGGAGACACAATATTTTCTGACTGATGAGTCCTTTTAAAAATAATTGTATGTAAAGCAAAAAATATAAATAAAAAATAAAGATTTTAAACTATTTATTTATTGTAGAGAAGCAAAACTTTTTATTCAGCAAAGCTGTCGTAGTTTAATAAGGACATTTAAATACTTATAACTGAATAAAATAACATGTAGGTTTGATTTCATGTAAATTTTATTTATATTTACCGAAAAAATCTTTTGTAGGGAAAATAGTCACTTGCTACTTTTGCTAGTTATGGATTTACCAATTTACCAAAACCATTCGCATTTCTGATATTCTACAAAATGAAACGTTTTTATCGTTTATTTATTTGTTTATTGATACATTTTATAAATATTTTTCACAGTTTTAATTAAAAGATGATTTTCCTCTGTGATTTCAGTTTTTTCTAACGCTCTTTTACATATTGGTTGACAATAAATGTAATTTTTAGCACTTTATTTGAAACATTCACGTGCGTTTTAATTTTAGAATGAAATCTATCCTGAAAAGGGAATGAAATTTGCATTAGACCATAAAGTGGTAGATTTTGTTAAACCATATAGACTTTCATTACGTAGTTTAAACAATCAAGCAATCTTTCTCGAACAATCTCTTTCAGAATTGTTTGAGAAAACATATAATTTATTTTAAAAATGGTTTTCCAGAAGAAAAAATTGAGACGGAAGTAACAACTCATTTTTTTTTAATAAAACTAAAATCATTGAAACAAAAATTTTTTTTTCTGGACTTAAAAGAAGTAAATGAATAAAAAATAATGTGAACACTGATATATTGATATTAAGAAGCAATATTTCCTCTCAATAAAGCATCTTTGGAAAATTTTATTTATGTCAAATTTGTGAACATGGTTTAAAGGATTATGATCAAAACTTTTAAGTAGTAGCACATTGTTAAAAATAATTCCAGATCTCAGGGTGCCAGTACTTTTTACTGTAAAGTCCATTTTTACCAAAAATTTTACGGAGCAAAATATCTGATATACCGTAGTTTTTACAGTAATATTTAATTATTGACAGCTATTCAGTGATTTTACAGCTTTTTTATGATTATTATGATTTTTTGCAGTTAATTACAATTATTCAGTTATTATACAATAAATATTACAGTAAAAATTACGGTATAAAATTTTACGGTGAAATGGATTTTACGGAAATGCATATGCTACATGCTGTACTCAAATTGTCAGTTCTTTTTATCCGGATTTTTTTATCTGGAACTTTTTACTGTGTTATACGTGTATCCATGTAAAAGAAACAATGAAATATGAAAAAAATGGAAAAATATGACAACCGAAGCTGACGTCTTCAGTGGGTACCAGTTCCGGAAGTCATAAATATATTAGTCATAAAAATAATATATATATATATCCACATAAAACTTTCACTGAATCTTTTTGATCTGATGCTATGAGATCTTTTTTTAATAAAAGTAGTTGTATAAATACCAGTTTTATTAAAAAACTAACCACTTAATTTATAATAGTTCCTGCTAAAATTTCAAATAAAGTTTGCTCATTTTGCATATTGTTTTAAAATGATACTTAAAACTTTGAAAATTTGTTTAAAAAATGATTTGAAATTGCTATTAATGAGAGCGAAAACTCAAACTTTAAATTTCTTCTTCTGAGTATAGTTGTTGCAAAATTTGCTTAGATCCAAATGTATGCATCGCAAGAGCTATAATGATTTTTGAAATATTCTAATTTTTTGTTTCATACTTTTCTTTACTTTTATACTATTAGAAGAATGTTGCAGCTATAAAAGTGACAAAATTCTAATCTAATTATTTTGCCCATCCCCCTACCCGAACAGAAATAAAAGAAGATTAAAAAATAATGTTAATTAAAGTATCTGTTTTTGAAGCTCGCTCCAAGGTATAAAAAAAAGAAGCGAAACTAGTCTAGTTTATTCAAATAATAATTGTTTTGGCAAAATTTACATAAACGCGCATTTCGAATAAACGATTGAAACGGTAATGATGTAAACTAGAAACTGACTTATATTTACCATTTTTTGAAGCCTGTCTTGATAACTTTATATCAAAAATTATAAAATGGATATTTTCTTATTACATGAAATGAAAATATTATGCCCATGTTCAAATGGTAAATGCGCTCGATATATTGATTTTTTGAATCAGCTAACAGCTACCATCTACTGACGATAAACGATATCATAATGTAAAGACAGCTTAATAAAAAAATAAAACTCAAAAGTTCATTTTTAATGTGTTCTATAAGTTTAGATATTAAAATTAAAAATATTCCACTTTTAAAACTACATAAAATTAGTTTAAATAACATACATAATTGTTCAGCAAACAGTTCCATTTTTCTATCTTAAAATAGTTAAGAAAAATGTTTTGAAAATTATCTATAATGATGTTAAAATAAAAGTATTTCATAAATTTCAAATTATTTTCCACATGTAGTAAGAGTACTTTAAGTATTACAAGCATTTTAATAGTTTATAGCTAATTTAGAAGCGCTGCTGTATTAAATTAAGTACAAAATTATTACTTTCGCATTATTTTTTAGAAACGTTAGACTCTTCCGCAGAAAATTTTTAATGCTTTCCTAAATGTTTTTCTTAAGTTTATTGCTTTTAATTAATATTCTTAAAATCAATTCGTAGTTATAAGTACGGCTACATTTCCGTGGGAGATTCAACTTCGAAATGTAAAAATGCAGTGTATTTAAATACATTTCACCTTAAAACAATTTCCCATAAAAGAGAAATTGCAAAAGAGTTTCTTTAATTTCTGAAACTAAGGTTTCTTTCAGATCTTTATTGAAATCATAATGTTAAGTGTATAAAGACATAAGAAAATGAAATCTGTTATAGTTATTTAATTTAATTTGTTTTCCAGTTCTGAAACACTAAAATATTGATAAATAAAATAATATGTTTGAAGACCATTTTATGATAGCAAAACTCTATTTCAATCATTCGAAAATAAAACCTAAAACAGGTCTTTAATTTAATATCATTTTCTAGTTTTAAATTTTACAATGCTGTAAAATAAAATAATCTGTTTCAGGACCAGTTTTGATAGTAAAATTCTATGGAAATCGTTTGGAAATGAAATCTTAATCAGGTATTTTATTTAATATCGTTTTCAAGTTTTAATCTTTAAAATGTTATTAAATAAAATAATACGTTTGAAGTCCATTATAGATAAAAAAATTCTTTTTCAGTTGTTTGGAAATCATCAATGAAGAATATTAGGAATGCAAATTCGTATTAATTAAGTACATAATTAATATTATTGTTCAATTTTATTCTTTAAAAGGTGTTCAATTAAATCTAGTTTCCAAATTTCAGATTTTAATGATGTAAGTCCTTTAAAATGATTTCAAAACTTTCATAATAATTTTGAAAATGTTTTAGAATTATTTATGAACTTAAAACATAAAATGCAGTAGTTTGGTGTACATTTCAACATACAAAATAGAACCTAAAATATTTTTAAAATATTAGCTAGTTACTAACAAAAAATTGTGTTCATAAACTTCTCACGTTCCTCGTTAGAACAACATCTTTAAACACTTTACAAATATACATTTTGAACTAACATCCTCAAAATTTTACTTTCATTTTATTGGATTAAGATAGATTTTTTATTTGAAAAGTTTTGGTAAGTGTTTTTTTTCTTTATTAAAAAAAAGTTATTTTTGATTTATTTATAAAGTAACGATCATAAAAAAATAATCTGTAAACTTGACACAAGAGTTCCGTTGTCTTCTGATTTAGATTTAAATTGCAAAAACAGGAATTGGGTACTTGTACTTCAAGAAGAAGAAGATCACGAATACCCACACATGTGATCTATGACGTCAGCGTTTATAAGCGAAATGGCGTGTTAAAGTTGAGCAAAGTTTCTCCTCATAAGCTCGAATGTTAATTAATGTGAAGTTATTTAACTACAGCTCCGTATCGCGCATCGAAACTGCTAAAATATAATTTTTTCTCGTCTACGTCTTTTACTTAACTTAGATTTATTACATGTTTATATATTTGTGTACCTAGCATTTTCGATACATAATTAGTTTGTTTATGTTCTGCATGGCTTTGCGCCTGTCTTTGTGTTAAGTAAGAAATATATAGAGAAAAAATAGAAATATTTGTGATCGAATCTCATTGTGAAAGAATATAGAATGTGTCACATCAAAATTAATACTTGACGGGCTTTGTTTACTTGAAATAGAATGGAAAGAGCAGTTGAAAATGTTAACAAATTCCACATTTCAACAGCCAATTAGGATTGAGATACCCACACAACGTCACTTGCAGGTATCCCATTAAAAATCCATAAAGTGGATAGATTTTTTACTGATGGAGATTTTTAAAATATAGCTACCAAAAGTTTTGTTTTAGTTACAACCATTAGGAATTTTTACAAGCTTGAAAACAGATATGAACTAAAATCTTACCTTCAAGCAATAGGTGCCGCGAACAAGTCAAGCAAAAATTTTAGAAAAAACCATTAATGTCTTCTCCATTTGATCAATAAACTTTCGCATTAAATATATCCAATAAAATTAATAGAATGAATGCATCAACAGATAGCTATCGATCTTAATTCATCCGAATATCGTTGTTACTATGGCAATGGTATTATTCTCTAAGTTGTTATTGTTTGAATATTCTTAGTAATGTTTTCTTATTGTATTCAATTATAATAGACTATTAGTTGAAACTTTGACCTTTTCTTTGTAAACTTTTACATAATGCTTTGATTACAAAAATAATTAATTTCTGTTTGTTGAATTAAGTCTTTTTTTTTTATCGAAGTAAATTATCAAGTATGAAGTAAACGAATTAGTTTTTTCTAAAATTATTCAATTTACGTTATTTAAAAAATTCAGATCCTTAAAAAACAAATTTCAGATTTAAATTTTAGTTTAAGATTTATTTTTTAGAGCTGTTATTTAAAATGAAAATAAATGACTTCATTAAATTTGATTCTTACATTTTAACATACACTGTAAGAAATTCCCGATCTAATTACGATAAAAAGTAGTGGCACATTGGGTGCATCATCCGTAAATTCCATTTTTACCGTAAAATGCTTTACAGTAATATTTATTTAATTTCAGTGATTTTATAGTAAATACTACTGTAAAAATTACGGTATGTCAAATTCTTAGTTACATAAAATATTACATTTAAAAATGGCAAAAAGTAGTGCCGGTACTTTTTACTGTAATTTGATCCGGAATTTTACACAAGTGATATTAATTACGTTACTGATAGTTAACGTAACTGTCTGTTCATAGTAATCAATAATTAAATATATGTTGTCTCAAATAATAAAAATAAATAAAAACAAGCTTGAAGTATAATTTTAGTTTGTGACTGATTTCTTAGTACCGAACTTTAAATTACAAATAAGTAATTAAAATAAAATTGACGCTTACATTTAAATAAATATTGATATTAGTCACGTTATTATAAATGCACTATAAAAAATTCTGGGTCAAATTACAATATCAAGTACCGACAGTTTGAGTGCATCATCCGTAAAATCCATTTTTCCCTAAAACTTATTTTTAATGTAAAATATTATACCTTAATTTTTACAGTATAATATCGATTTAATTTGAGTGATTCGTTGACTTTTTCTGTAATTATTACTGTAAAAATTACTGTTTATCAGATCTTTTGTTTCGTTATATGTTCCGGTGAAATAAATTTCACTGTAAAAAGAACTGGTTGTAGCAGTACTTTTGAACCCTGAGGGCTGATACTTTTTACCGTAATTTGATACAATATCTTTTACAATGTGGGAATACAATGCTCGCATTTAGAATTTTATACAAATGTATTAAATAGTATATTCTAAATCAGTTCTTAACCATGGATGGTTTTTTTTTTATACAAAACTAATAAAATCAAGTTTTAGGCTTTATTCTAGTTCAAAACTAATTTGTAAGAAATTCAAATAGATTATTTAGTTACATTTGATACTTACATTTCAGTAAATGTTGACAACTTATCATGCAATTAATTGAGCAATAGTGTTAATTTTTCAAAGGGGTGTTTTTATCTAGTTAGCTGTTTTCAAAAATATCCACTCATCTCGTAAACTTGATAGTGTCCCCACTCAAATAATCATTCCATTTGGCGGAACTAACTTCGTGTTTTCAGACTCGTATAAATGTCAGCAATTATAATAATTTATATCCTGATTTATATGTGACTATAAATCTTTTTCCTGTTTTTTTGAGATACTGATGTATACTTTGTTTACATTTTTAGAGATATCTGAACCCCATATTCTAAAAATATCCAGACCCCATATTCTAGAAGTAATCAGACCCTATAAGTTTTAAATGCCTATAGTTTAACACGCACCTGTCAAATTTTACGAATCATATTATTCGCACAAGGTCGAACTGATAGTGTGGGTCGTAGACGGGCACTTTAATATGCCCTTGAAAGAAAGATTTTTTCTTCGTTTTTTTCAGAAGTGTAAATGAATTGTTTTGATTTCATTATTTAGAAACTGGATTTGCATAATTAATTATTTATTGACTGAATTGATGAATTTATTTACATAATTCATATTTTTTTAAATATTTACGAGTTTGAACAAAAATTGGTAAAAATTTACATAATTTTTTTTAAAAACACCTTCAGCGAGGGCTTCAGATCTGCCCTGAGCAATGGCAATGAATTTACTCAAAGTTATTGAGAATGATGCAAACTTTTTTTACAAGAGTTTATAAGATTCCAATTTTTAAGATTTGTCGTTAATAAAGTTAATATTATGTCTGTTTAGCTTGATTTCTATTTTAAGTTAAACTATTAAACGGAAATAAATAATGCCCACTTGCACCCTATCTTAATGCGTATAGTTTTTGTTTTGCTTCATAATTCATAAAAACGAAGATTAAAATTTATCACACTTATAAGTATTTCTTCTTTTTTCCCCCTCACCTTTAAAGGGGTGATCTTTAAAGGACACACTGGCTTTAAACATTTTGGGGGTATGGCCTCAATTTATTACCTCAGACTCTGCCCATGCATTAAGCTGAGATAAAATTAACTTTAGTTATTAAATTTATTATAATTATTTATTATATATTTAATAAATAATTTATATATAATTAATATAATGTTGTTAAGATTTGTGAAGATTGTAAATGGAGTTAAGAGACATGCTTATTTAAATTGTAAGATTATTGAAAATTCACTATTTTAGATTTTACTTGCTGTTTTATATACGCTTACTATTTACAATGACGTATGTTAAATGGACAATGAGTAGGGCCCTATTTTCAAGGAGGGCCAGCTAACAAATTCTGAGTCACAGGGACGATCACATTTTCAGACCTATAGCCATTTTTTTCCATCGAAAAGCGACGTAGGTGTTTTCGAGAGAGTTTTGAAAAAAATGTTATAAAATAGTAAGCGTATATAAAACCTCAAGTAAAATCTAAAATAGTGATTTTTCAATAATCTTACAATTTAAATAAACATGTCTCTTAACTCCATTTACAATCTTGACAACATCGGTAGTTGAAATTCCAGACTTAAATCATTGGCTGCATACCGCCTTCAAGAACTTATGATATTTTTTCCCCTATTCCATAGATTTGTTTGATTTGGAGTTGTTATTTTATTTCGAACAGCAGTAAAAGAATCGACTGTTATGTAACCTAGTTAATTGTTATGTAACTTTTAACACGATGTAAATTTAGGGCTCAATAAGCAGCACATTTATGTATAGGAACGCTATACACAGCAAAAAATTCCAGATCAAATTACAGTAAAAAGTACTGGCATCTTGAGTGCAACATCCGTAAAATCCAATTTCACCAAAAAATTCAATTTTTATCGTAAAGTTTTATACCATTATTTTTACAGTAAATTTTTTTTAATTACAGTGATTCAGTGATTTTACAGTAAATATTACTGTAAATCATTGTAATTAAACAAATATTACTGATAAAACATTATTTTTACTGTAATATTGATTTACTTACATTGATTCAGTGATTTTACAGTAAATATTACTGTATTCTGTCAATTTTTTTGTTATCTAAAAATTTAAGGTAAAAAGTACTGGCACCCTAAGTGCGGGTACTTTTAACCGTTTTAAGATCCGGAATGTGGCATTTGCTTTACTTTCTACAAATAGTGATTGATTAATTGTACAAGCATTAACAGTTGGAATAAATTTTAATCAGGACAATCTAAGAAGACGCCCGAAGTCTAATTTTCTACATTTCGATGAAGTTTTTAGATATTCAACTCTCAACTCCTGTTCAGTATATGAGAGTTTCTCATCTCCTTTCCTCCTCCGGTTCCACTCCAGTCTTTTCTTATATTTATTGAAGTAATCAAAGCAACACAGGCATAAATTTTACTAGTCCAAGAGGCTATTTATACGATAGCGTAATAAATTAAAATAATTTTGTTCTGTTAGATTTCCGCCTCTAAAGCATTGCTTTCGTGCAGATGGATCCTTTCCCCAAAGGGAATGAATTTCGCAACTTCACCCTTCTGTCAAACGTTTAAAGAAAAGGGGACAATTTCAAGAAAAGGGGATCTTGGCGTAGCATCGCGTACGCGGAAGGACACGTACCGCACCCATATTTAGCCCAAATACAAATTTTTCTAAAGTTGATTTAAAAAACAAAAACTTTTTTTTTGATAGCTGAACAGCAAAAATAGATATTATTTTAACCGCTATTTTTTTATTCAAATCTTTTCCCGCTTATTATTATTATAATTACTGAGTTTCTCTCATTCTAATGCGTTCATCAAAGATTAAAGGTCACTTGTAAAAAAAGGAAGAGACTTTAAATTATTGACTTAATAATCGTCTGCTTCAAGAATCTATTTTTGTTCCAAGTACTAACTTGCTGGTTGCTGGTGAAAGCAGCTGTTTGAAAAAGCAGGTGAAGAGAATATCTTTCTATTTTTTAAAAGGGTTAAAGGGATTGTTGATTACTAATTTAAACTTCGGCAATGCAGCCATTTTCTACAATGTACTCGTCCATAAGTTTGGTCTTCAAAACATGATGGTTTGTTACTTTTAAAATTTGAATTTTAACACTCGTAAGAAAAGAAAAAATTCTTATTCTTATAAAAGATTGCTGCTTTACTGTTTAAAAAATTACATTAACTCAAGGTAAGTGAAATATTTTTATTTTAAAATTACACTACGATTATTTATTTAAATTATATTACTTTTTTCTGACAAAAATCAGTTTTCTCCCCAACCTTGGTTTATTGAATCTTATTTTTGTTTTCTTTAAATTTTGTATTTTTATGTTTCTTATATTATTATGCCCTAAAAGTTCTTTAAATATGATTTAATAAAATACCCACAACACACAAATAGTAAAATTAAAAAAAAGTAGTTATTAGACTTTGTTGAATTAGGGATCCCTGGCTGGCTACACTGCACTGTAAAGGGTATCGTAATCCATATCCATAACATAATAATCATATATCCATAACATAAACAAAATAACTAGGATGTTGTGAAGAATCATGTATTTATTTAATCGCTATGATGAATAAATATAAAAATATTTTGTTAAACAGTCAGGCAATTCCATGTCAGAGACTGTCAGAAAACAGAATATTTTATGCATTTTTTTTATTAATGCGAAAATAGTGCTTACATGTATTTTTATTTGGAACAAAGATATTGCAGTCATACTTTGAAGATTTTCTTCAGATTATATTTTGAAGATTTTCTTCTGATTCTATTTTGAAAATTTTCTTCAGATTCTATTCTTAAGAATATCTTAAGTTATTTGGTCCACATAAGCCTAAATCTTAAGAAAATCTTAAGTTTATATTTTGAAGATTTTCTTCAGATTATTTTCTTAAGATTTTCTTCAGACAATATTCTTAAGAAAATCTTAAGAATAAGTGGACCAAATAAGTTAAGATATTCTTAAGAATTTTTTTAAAGAAATTCTTAAGATTCTTTTTAGTGGGGAATATCTATTCACAGAATGTTTTTTACTTAAATATTAGTTATTTGGGCTGTTCATTTGCATAATGAATTGCCTTTTATAAATCTTGATCATTCGTCAATATCGTGATTGTTCACTTGATTGTAGTAGCTTTCTTAATGTATTTTTTTTTAATTGAATTGTTCTTCAGAGAAATGAATAGTTTTGATTTGAGTGGATGTCAAAAAAGAAAGAGAGCAGTAGCAGAAATAGAAAAAATCAGCAAGTTGCCCAAACTTACTTCATGGCGAATATCGAAGGAGAATAAATTGCAAAAATTGGCGGGGTTAATTAAATTAAGTTTTAAAATATGATGTAAAATCTATTAAAATTGTTTTAGAAGTCGAGTAATGATCACTATTGCTGTAATTGAGTCCTGATGACTCAGGGGATAGAGCTTTCGCCTTCCAATGAGGTAAATCACAGCAATGGCTAGTCTATACTAATTCCGCATCCGGTTTGCAAAGACCACAGTGCTGACGTAAAATATTCTCAGTGGCAGATGGATCATGGGTAAGAGTCCCCTTGCCGTCAGACTGGCTAACCGTAGGAGCTTTTCGTAGTTTTCCTCTCCATATAACGCAAATACGGGTTAGTTCCATCAAAAAAGTCCTCCACAAAATGGCAATTTCTCCCAATACTTGATCCGGGAGTTCCTTTGTCCTCTGTATGAGGTTCAAAATTACAAGGCTGCGGAGTTGAACGTTAATAGTCGCAAAAACAAAAAAAGATGGGTCGGCTGCTCAACGATGGTTACATAAAAAATAGCAGTGGCTCAAGGGGTTGAGCGTTCACCTCAGAATGATGTGAACCGGGTTCGAATTCCAGCGATGACTGGTTTGTACTAATTCCGCACCCAGTTCACACCGTTCACAGTGCTGACCTAAAAATATCCTCAGTAGTAGACGAGTCATGGGTTAGAGTCTCTTTGCCGCCAGGCTGACCTACGAAGATTATCGTGGTCTTCCTCTCCATGTAGCGCAAATGCGGGTTAGTTCCATCAAAAAAGTCCTCCACGAAGACAAACTTCTTCCAATACACGTTCCGGGAGTTCGCTTGTCTTCTGTATTGGGTTCAAAATTACAAGGCTGCGGAATTGAACGTTAATAGGCGTAAACCCAAAAAATTGGGTCGGCTGTTCAACGACGGTTATAGATATTTAAAAAAATGAAATAAAAAAACAAAATAAATGAAAAACAGAAAAAACAACTAGAAGACATNATATCATTGGAAAGAATGCTATTTGCTTTATTGCCTTTTATTAAATTGAACTCATTGCTAAATGGATGAAAATGCTGCCGAGCTCCTAAATTTGTTGCTTCCGAGAAATTACACTATTTGTCAACAAGTCAAATATTTCTTTTCGTTGTCATCACTTGATCTCATCTAATTTAACTCAACATGAGGAAATTTCATTAATCTTGTTATAAATTTCGATTAATTTCACACATTTCGCGAATTATTCGCAACCCTAAATGCATCCTTAAACCAATAAAATAATGAAAATTTCCTCAAATATAAATAAATAACTCAGTTAATATCAAAATAAATAAGTAATGACGAAGACGAATAGCGTTTTTAGAGTTGTTTATAAGCTTTTTATAAAAAAAAAATTGCTAAAAACCGAAGTTTTTTCTTATTAAACACGACGCGTAAAGGAGAAAATGTGTATGTCAAAGCAAAACTCATTCGATAGCAACAAAGATCTAACTTTCTAAATAAAATAAAACACATTTCACATTATTTAAACGCATCCTTAATAATTTTGCAACAATTTACGTGAACCATTCATAAGCATTCACAATTTAAATGTTTCGTTAAAATTATACAACAAGTACAGAGATATTATAGGACATATTATAGTCTGAAACAAGTACAAAGCATTAATTCATTCCTCCCATACTTTTTAAAAAACAAAAAAAACAAAGAGAAAGTATGTGAAGTATTTCCATGCATTTGTAAGATTATTTTCTAATCATTTGAAAAGATTATTTACTTTTAAAAAAGCAAAATAAATATTTAAAAATAATTCTCGGTAAAAAAAAGAAAACTGATAAAAAGTTGAAAAAATTATGAATAAAAAAGAAAATTGCCAAACGTATTTTTCAGATGCAGGACTGGCGAATTCCTCAAAAAATATCTTAATACTGATTTCAATTATTACTGTGAAAGTTTAAACAGCTGTACCGTTTAAAGAGGGTCTATATTTGTTTATTTGAAAATTTTGGGTGTTCAGTTTCATTAAAATTATCTTCTTAATTAAATTTGAAGCTGTGATTTTTACAAATTAAACTGAAACAAGATAATTAGATTACAAATTTCAAAAAAATTATTACTAATGAAATATTTAAACAATAGAATTATATGTCTGAGAAACATTCGTATTTAGTATTGGGTGTGGTACAAAAAGATACTGCAAAAACCAACAAAAATTGGACACCAAAAAAAAGTTTACTCCTACAACAAACTATTAAGTACCCTCCTTAGAGTAAGTGTTAAAAAGTAATCGCCTCAATTCTTACAAGAGAATAGATTTGGAAGAAAATTATATAATGCTATTTAGCATTTTGGGTATTGTTTTTGATGTACTTTTTTACGTTATCAATGAAACCAAACATAAGTCGATAAGCCTTTCAGATTCAATCAGCATTTCAAAATTTACAAAAGTTTATTTACATAAAAAGTTATGTTTTTAAATTATACTTTGAACTAATAAAACTCTTAAGAAGCCTTAACTATTTATCCTAACTATTCATGGTTTGCCTCATTATATTCAGAATTTATTTCATTACCGAATAAATACCTTTTCTGTAGAAAAAGCAGATTATAAGTTTCTCCCTCAATTTGTTCCCCTTTTGGGAAACTTTTCACCACTAACTAGGAGGAGGGTGCTTCGCAGTTTCCCACAAATTAGAACTTTTTTTTTTACTGTGAAATTATTTCAAACTAACCATAATTCAATTATTGTGATATTATTTCAAACTGGAACAGACATGAGTTCGCACAGTTGGAACTGCAACGGCACTGCTTATTGATATAAGATATCAGAGATCAGTTAATTATAACTGATGTATGTTATCTTATATCAACTAGTAGTATCATCTTCAGTCCTGGTCATCAGTCTTCAAAACCTTCCATAGCTTCCTTAGGAGAGACGCTCATAATTACACTATGTCCGTTTTTACACATTTTCCTCTATTAAAATATAATTTTTCGAAATTTGCGTATTTGTATTCATTTGCATTGTGCTTCAATCTTAACATAATGTAAGCAATTTTTAAGAGTCCATGAATCATTACACATAAATTTAATATATTGGAAAACAATAAACATGAATAACATGGTTAATTAAACACTGTTATGTAGTGTTATTACACTCATTAAAGTATTGGTATCAATTTAGATGATTAAAAAATTACAGTACAAGCTAAAAATAGCAAAAAGGTTTCATCTACAATAAATTTAAAAAAATAAAAATATCTATTTCTTATTTACGAAAAATGTATTTAATTAAAAATAATATTGCGTAAAGGTGTGGAATCGGGGTCCTTCTGGTTCGGCTATAATTTGGGTTCAATATTGCTAAAATTCGGCTTCTGATTACCATAATATTGTTTGCTGCCTTTGACTTCCATGATGTTATTTTTGGGTTACCTTTATTTTAATTGGCTCGTGGTTTATTTTCATCTAAATTAGTTTATTTTCACATAAATTAGTTTATTTTCAAATCGCCAAATGGAAGAGGGGACTGCAAATAATATATAATATTTTTGGTTCAAAGCATATACTTGAAAATTAATTTTGAGAAATATCTATCTATTTGTTTCCAGTTTGTTATCTGAAAACTTGTAAATTATTTTGTGATGCAACGTGCAAATTAATCATGCATTAAAATCATAACTTTAGAAATATCTATATCAAGGTCACGAATGAAACTTATCAACTGAAGTCATCGACAGTAGCGTGTTTACGTTTTAAATAGTACGCATCACTATATCACGTGCAAACTGAATGAATGAATGCAACAGAAAGCTGAAATTTTGTTTCGTCATATCTATAATTAAATTCTAAACATTTTTATTTATCATTTTGCTCACTTTTAGTTCCCACAGACAATAAAGGTAACAATTTTTTTTCCACACCTATATTTATTTCCGATCTCTATCAAAACTCGACAAGATGCCCAATACAGTGAAGAATATTGGAAAAAAAATCAAGAAGTGCATTGTCAGTTAGATATAAAAGAAATAGTGAAGAAACTTAATGCATTCATTGGGGTCATAATCTGAAGTTCAATTCTCACTGCATGCGATTCACGCATCTCCGATTGCCGTCGAGAGAGAATGAGAACCTGCTGATTGACGAGTTTTTGGCGGGAAAAACATTGAAGAACCAAAACATTATGACCAAATACTCAAAAATGCGTTTTGCCACCTTAGACCTTCAAAACAGCTGTAAATCTCATTGGCATGGATGCTGCAAGTTCTTGGTAGGTACAAGTTGTACCAAATGTATCAGCAGCGATTTGGTCCCTGAGCTGCCTTTCTATGACATCCCAAATGTACTGCATCGATTAAGATCAGGTGAGTAAGATGGACATTACATTAGTTGTCATTACATCATTATGCTCTTATTAATGGAGCATTTGGAAAAACAGACGTAATGGAGCATTTGGAAAACAGTTTCAGGTCCTGTTCTACGCCACTGTGATTAGAGCTGCCCATGAGAACAACCCTAAAATCATAATACTGCCACCACTAGCCTGTGTAAGACCTGCTATATACTTGCAGAGAGCAACTATTAGCCTGAAAGACGGTGTCCCTGACATGAACATTGAAGTGATAAATGAGAAACCGTGATTCATCAGGGCAGGCAACTGTCTTCCACTTATCCACGGTTCACTATCGATGTTCCCGGACTCACTGTAGGCATAGTTGACGATGACGCTTGGTAAACAGAATGGGACATCTGCTGGGCAGTCTCATATCCAACAGTGTATGTTAAACTGTGTGTTCCGAAGATCTTGCACTTCTATATTTTAAAGTTGTTTTTCGAATGCTCCTTCGTGATATGAAATGATGCTTTTTAGCGAATAATATGCTATTTTTATAACTGATGTGAGTTTGCAACACGTTTAGCCTATCTAAAGTCAGCGCTGTCTTAGCTTATTTTGAAAATGGTACAAAATGTCAAAACTGCCGCAAAAGTCGCAGTTTTGTGAAAATAAGAAGAGTTTGTTGTCTAATTTTTAATATTTAAAAATTTACTCCAATGCTACATTACCTGGGCTCTTAAAAAATGGCAAAAACTGAGAATACGGCAGTGATTTTCATAATTTTCATCTAGGTGGGAAAATGTTGATGATTTTTGGAAAAGTTCAAAAACTTTTAACATATTTAAGTTATTTGTCTCTTATAAAGCCCAGATAGTTCTTCATGGCAAGATTATATATATAGTTTAAAATCATCGCATTGCTACAAGTGTAATGCAATTAAACTATGGCTTTTTTATTTTCCTTGGAGACAAAGCCTCTCAAAACAGCGATAAACAATTTGTACCCCATTTCCATTTGGCAATTACAGCATCAACTATATTCGCAATCGCAACACTCGCATTTGCTTTTTGGGGAAAAGGCCGGTTCCATTTTAGAGCTCCACTCCTCCTCTCTCCACCCGTGCACAGATTCAGAGGAATATTCTATTTTTACAGCCTCAATATTATTCGCATTTGGATTATCAAGAAAATATATTAAAATTTCCACGGTGCTTCAATTAAGCACTATGTTTAATGCAGTTTTGTGTCCCAAATAGTTTCCAAACTTTGATTTTTTCTAAATCGGTTTGAAAATCAAGTCGGAAACTAAATTACTCCCCTCTCCTAAGATTATCCATACACTAATGGTGAAAGTATGCATAGTGTTATCATAGGAAAAGAGTTCTGGAATAAGTCACCTATAGCCAATTTTAATGGCCAATACATAAATTCAAAAACCTGTACATTTTTTTAATGGAGAATCCAAATCTGCAATAACAATTTCGGGTTCGCATTTAATATTTTGAAGTTGTTTCATCCTAAGTAGGTATTCAAGTATATCAGTTAATGCGTGTTTTGAAAATATTTCACTAATTTTTATTTAAAATTTTGAAGCGATTTATATTTCTCGAGGTGTTTGATAGTTTCCATACTTTTCGCGCACCCTGTATGTGTAATATATGGTGTTAAATATTTATAGATCTAAAACTAGAGTAAAGTTGATACATTGAAGCAAATACAAAACACGCGGTTTGCAAAAAGCCGTCTATAAATAGTTATGATCCGTGACAAGTTAACATTCATATTGCACTTTCATATTCATATTGCACAATCAGATTCAAAACGGCTATTTTCAAAGTGACCAGTTGTCAGACGGGGAGCAGGAGGCGCCACGAGTCTGCGATTGATATCCTGACAGTGACATTCTGTAATATGGGTAAAAAATATTGTAATGACGCAGTGGCGATTCGATAACTCACTCAACTTCTTTTATCTTATAATTAATTACTCAACACTTGCCGAAATTTAATAATGATAACACTTTGTTATTCTTGATTATTTCTAGCTTCCATCTCAACTGAGTTCTAACTTTTATCTCAATGCAATCATTTGAAACTAACTTTCAACCCGATAGAGATGGGAGCAGGCAATGAACTCAAAATTGGTTTAATACTTATCCTGATATTTATTTTTAAACATTCAACGCTCCAACTTTTTCTTATCTTTTATTTTTCAATAACAGTTATTTCAGTTCTTACAATAAATTGATAAATTTATTGTGCAAGTCTTAGAGTTCGATATTCCTTTAAAAAATTAATATCTAATTTATATTTTGACGTTTGTAAAAATTTATGGTTCTAGTAATGTGTTGTAATTATCTATTATAAAAATGTTTGCAAGTTACTTTGCTCTTAAAAATCACAAAGTTCAAGGTCTTAAGATCGTCATAGCAAATTTAAAACATGAAAGTTGTTGTACTCGAAAAAATGATTGACATTGTCAAGTGTACATAAATAAAAAGATTATTTCGAGACATTTAGACTAAACATCAACATAAAACAATTACAAAAGCTTTTTGCAAACCGCGTGTTTTGTATTTGCTTCAATGTATCAACTTTACTCTAGTTTTAGATCTATAAATATTTAAATGTGATTATAAATATTCCGATATCAGATTTCCTGCATCTGGGAGATTAAATAAATATTTTTTTTATTCAACTTTTTATTTTTATTCTGCCAACTACACGTGTCTAATGAAATTGTCGGCTTACACACGGCTGTTTGATAGTTATTAGATATTTGAGTTTGATAGAAAACTGAGGCTAAATCACATAATGTAGAATTAGAGTTCCTATATCTAGCATAGTTAGAGAATTAGATAGCATTCCCTGATTGGTTGAAAGTCAAAATTTACCGGAAAAAAAACATTTTCTTTGTTGTCTTAATATAAAGTCATCGGCAAGGTAAGTCTATCCTGAGAAATGTCAAAGTTATAGGTATATATCCCATTTTCTTATTTTTAAACTTAATCAAAATTATTTAAAGTATTATTTAATCATGACAAGTTGACGGATGGCGGAATAGTCTAGTGCAGGGATGGGCAAACTACGGCCCGCGGGCCAACTGTGGCCCACCTGAAAGTTTCATCCGGCCCGTGTATAGAATTTCAACTTGCCGATCCGTGACGAATATATAAACAATATACATCTATTTTCTTGTCTACTTTGCTTAAGGCTATTTTTGTTCTTACTTTTTTAACAAAGTATTGATGATCTTTTTACTTTCTCTATTTTTTTTCTACAAAACATAAATTGATGGCTAATGGACAGCTTCAATTGTTAAAATGTTGAAAGTAAACGTTCTTTATAGAATAGTCGTAGATTGGCGCCATCTGAAGCAGTTGTTTCTAAATATGCCAAAGTTAGAGTTTTGCAAATCATTACCAAACCCTAGTTTCCCAAATTTAATATTTCACGCCCAGAAAATCAGTGCTAAGTTTGCTTCATCTTATATGTGTAAACAAGTGTTTTCAACTATAAACTTTTGAAAAAATCCTTTCAGAAGTAGACTAACAAGCAAACATTTAACCTTAAGCATTAAAACAAATACATCTCACTTGGAACCTCAATATAAAGAACTTCTAAAAATGAAATCGCAATAGCATTCATCTCATTAAATATTTAAATTAAAACTTGCATATCGTTTTTCTACCTTAGAAGTTTTTACTTGGCCCACCAAACTTTTTTTCTTCGTTTTTCCGCCCTCGACCAAAAAGTTTGCCCAATAGTTTCACTTTTTTATAGTTGTGAGAAAATAAAGCTCGCCGCTAAATATAAATGCTTTTTTTATTTATTTTTTATTTTGAGAATTTTAATCATTCCGGTTCTTTTGTTCAATGTGATGACAGAAGGCTCTTTAAACAATTTAGATTTTTTATTCATTTATTTAACACAATA
Source organism: Parasteatoda tepidariorum (assembly GCF_043381705.1). Taxonomy (NCBI): domain Eukaryota; kingdom Metazoa; phylum Arthropoda; class Arachnida; order Araneae; family Theridiidae; genus Parasteatoda; species Parasteatoda tepidariorum. Next base: position 46,194,793 of record NC_092208.1, on the reverse strand, counting down.
CACTACATAAAGTGCCTGTATTCACCTTCCGACACTCCGTTTCCCTTTCGCTTCGACTTGCTTTGCCATCTTCTCCTAAATCGCAGAAATAAACTTTAATGGTTCGCTTTACTCTCACTTTGCACACGCTAACTCCTGATGAAAGACATATACCTAATGTTACTAAATAACAGTATACTTTGCGAAAGAATTAGAATTTTTGAATTACTATAGCTCTACTTGGAATTTTTATAAAGTTGCTTATGACAAATAAACAGTTATTTATTTTGATAAAGCACTCGTTTTCGTGCTAAGAAATTATTTATTACAGAAATTCCTGCAAGATAAAGAGAGTAATATTTAAAGAACTATTTTAATATTTAAAAGAACTGAATACGCTGATAAATATTTTGAACACAATGAGGACGTAATTTCGTGTCTCTCTGCTTGAAAAAAAAATTTAAATGTTTATTTACCCCCTAACTTTAATTAATTCTGTCGATAGCTTTTTTTTTTTTTTTTTTTTTTTTTTTTTTTTTTTNTTTTTTTTTTTTTTTTTTTTTTGAATAACAATAAAATTGAAAAAGACATAATTAAAACTCTAAAAAGATCAAACGGCAAAAGCAGATCTTCAAACAAGTTGGAAGAAAATGGAATTGAGAGAAATTTCTCCAATTACATAAAAGCCAAATTTAACGCTTTTTGCAGAGGATCTGGTAGAAAACAAAACTTTTCAATTAAGTCATTGAAAGGTTTTCAACGCTAATTATGTGTCCTGCGATTTTAGACAAAAATTAAAATAATTTCAACATTTTTGGTGTTTTCTTTTTAAAAATGCTTCCTGACACACAAGTTTTTTTTCATTTTAATTCTATAAAATTTAACATAATTTTTGATTCAAACTTACCGGGTGTTCCGTAGTGTCTTCTAATGTGCTTTTCAAATTTTTGGCAAAAATATTTTCACTGTGGTTCTCAAGTTATTATTCATGTGAAAGGAAATACATAACTTGAACGACTTTATTATGGAGATTACAAAAACATACAAATCAAATAAGTATTAAAACGGAATTAATAATCAATGAAAATTAAAAAAAAAACTTTTTTTTATCACTCAGATAAACCTCAGGACACCTGTGACAGTTCTCAATTTATAAACGTTTTCTTATTATCTGCAACATTTATTATTAATATTATTGACGGAATTAACTCGCTTTCATGTCAATAACGATGGTAATTTGGTAACTGCCCTTCTCCGTCTTTAGAAAGTGATGCGTTCTTTTTCTTTTCTTTTTTTTTCTTCTTAGGTGTGACAAAATAGAATAATTTTCTTATTTTTTCGCCCACTTGAAAACAAGTAGTGTTCAAAATTTTATTTTACATTACTATTTTCTTTATTACAGCCAATTAAAAATAATAGTATATACATTTAATATGTTGAATTCAAAACAGTTAAAGTTTCGAAATAATTATAAATTAATTCTATAATCAAATCGTTATATGTTGCTTCACTTTGATTTCATTTCTGTAAAAATTAGCAACAAAAAGTGAGTTTTATCTATAAGGGATAAACTGACAAGAGCGATTACTTTAATAACGCATAATACGCTTTCATAATGAATTGTACTGAACGCTAATTTTATCGCAAATTCACAAAAAGTCACAAATAGCTGCTTAACGAAAAAATTTATCAGTTTTATTTATTTATTTTTAATATTTTACTTACATAGTTTATTGGCTTGAGCAAAACGATTGTTATTTGCCTGTCGGTCTGGAAAAGTGGAACACCATGAGTAACTTTTTTTGACTCGGACTTTTTTTTCTAACAAGGACTTTTAAAAACTAGCACTTTTTTTCTAACTAGGACTTTTTTTTCTAATGGCAGGTACTGAACTTTTACGTCCTTTATTTTTCAATAAC
>NC_092208.1:46152245-46192518 GCF_043381705.1 Parasteatoda tepidariorum | reverse complement strand
GAGACGGACCCAACGCGGATTAGAATAAACATATCTCGTTTCAGCCAATTTGAAATTCTGACACTCAAAATATGGATGTTAGCTAGTCGCAATCTGGAAAAGATGGTTGCAATAGTTTATGAAGAAGGACAGTTGAAAGTTTGGACTTATAAATTTAAAACCTGAACCCCATACATAAAGAGTTAAAATACCAAATCAGTCTAAAAACAATTTTAAAAAATGTTTTTTTTCTGAGAGAGTACTTTTTTGTGTCTAATTTCATAACTTAAAATATAGTCACAGTTAATTAATTAACATATTCAAAGTTAAGTCTTCGTAATATTATGGTTGAGTACGTAAAAATCCAATCATTTGATAAGATCAAAAGTTATTCTGAGGCGTTTATTTTGTGCACAGTATATCAAACTTGGCCATTTTAACGTAAGCTGGATTAGAACACACGACTCTTATTATAAACAAATTATTTATTTGATCTAAAATAAAATTTAACTCATAGTACAATATAAAAAATGCTACCTTTTTCACATTAATTTTGAATCTAATGAAATTTTTCCATTGACAAGTTATATGTATTTTGCATTTGAAATAATCGATTTAAAATCAATTAAAGAAATTCACCGTGTGATAAAAAAAACATTATCCTGTAATAACATTTATAAATGAAATGATATCTATAAATGTAAAGAGGGAACACAAGTTAAATTAACTTAATGAAAATAAATAGTTACTTTTTATGTCCGTCGTAGTCTTCGAAGAATCTCTGGGGGGTTCGTGCTTCTTTTTTCTAACCTCCTTGCATTCTTAAAAAAGACGAACACTTTTAAAAATCTAACAGGTCTCCTTGAACATGAACCTAACAAAACACACGCTCAATCAAGATAGAGTTGCACTCCAAAATTAGTTTAAGTTTTAATAAATGTTCAATTTTCTCTTATACGCCGAAAATTTGTAACTGATGTAGCTCCTAATCGTGTAATTTGTTTAAAAAAATATGTCAAAGATCCTTTTTCTCATTAGCCCCTCCCACTTTTCTGTAACAGAAGTTGCCCCCAAGATGGGGCAATTTTAGGATGATCACAAGAAACTTTTATTTTGGTGCCACGCGATCTTGCAAATGCTATCTCGCACGTGTTTTTGACCACAAACAAAGTGCGGTAAGAGATCCTGCCACGTGTATAAGAGATTCTTGGGGGATCTTATCTTTTGGTTGTTCTCCCCTTGTCGCGTGGCTATTTGAATGTAGAATCTAGTAACTACAATTTGTTTATGATCAAAAACACGTGCGAGATTGCGAGTGCTAGGTCGCGTGGCACCAAGAAAAAGTTTCTAGCTAAGAGTAAACAACTTTGATTCTAGCAATGAAATTTAACCAAATCACAACATTTGAAAGCTGCAAATCGTTTGTTGTTGCCTCCTTTTACATGGTGGACGCTACCAGGGCTAAAGAGAATAGAAGGGCTAGTTCACTCCGTTCTTAGAGCTGAAGCTACGATTTCCCTCCTCATGACGTCACTGTGTCCACAGATCTCGGAAGATCGCACGCAAAGCTATTATGATAACTTTGCATCTTTCTCTTTGTAAAAATAAGTTAGACTTTCTCTGGTTATTAGGTTTCAAACTTTACGTAATTAACACATTATTTCCATTCATAAACATAGTTTAAAAAAACTTCCTTGGCCATTATAATAAAAAAATACCATTTTAAACTTATAAAAATATTTTACTAGTTGGCGAAAATGACACTATAAATACTTTATTTTAAAAAGTTCAGTTTTAACTTTAATTATTAAGAAAAATGAAAGCATATATCGACACTTTTTTATCTACATATTCTTTTATAACAATAAGTTGAGTTAAATTTAGAATCCCTGATTTTAAAATATGCCGTTAATAGCAATTTGTTCATACTTAATCATTAGGAAACATCAACCTTAAACGCTAATTACTGAAACAAAATAATAATTTAGGTTCATAATGACATTAGAAATTTTACAATTGTTTATAGATATTTAAATTTACGATGATATAATTTATAGATATTTAAATTGAAGAGAATATAATTTTTAAAAAAAATCATAAATATTTAGAATAACTACATTAAAAAATATGTTATGAAATTAGGAGAATTTCAACTATATACTATATATTTTATTTATACTTTTTATTTACATTTTAATTTTCTTTGACTTTATCCATTTTTTAATTCTTTTCACCTGCCTTTCTTTATGAAGTAACGAGGCGGTTTCTATTTAGATAATGAATTTTTATAAAAGTTCTTTACGACAGAATAAACGTATTGCTGTTTTATATTAACTGTGTCATTTCGGAATCCATTCTTTACATAGTTGTTCATTTACTTTAGGGAACACGAGGAAAATCATATTTTTTCCTTTTGTTTTTCTATCAGAATTTTTGCAAGTTGCAATCGCGTAAACTTGTATTTCGTTAATAGTTTTAAAATTTTGTAAATTCACGGCAAAAACTGAGGAAAGTCATTATAGAAAATAACAAATGTCTTAGAATACGTCACAGCAAGAAATGCTCCAATATTAGTTAGAGCTAGTAAGGCCGAAAGCTCAGTTCTTGAAGTAAAAGTGCGAGCTTTGCGCCAAAGTGACGTCACTAGAGAAAATGGGAGGATTGGCGTGGCGAGAGCTACTTGAAAGGAGTGAACCAGCCCTTCTATTCTCTTTAGCCCTGGTGAAGACCACCCGTAGGGAAAACAGAGGTGGATATAAAAATTGATGGATCTTATGAAGAATTAGAATGCAGAAAGCCTTATCTTTTAATTTGTTCTTGTGGATTTTTTTTGGGTTATTGCGATACTCCCAGTTAACCTCTCGTCCATATTTCTATTGACGAAAAGTTAACCGAGAGTGTCACCTAAGGCCTCCAATACTGTGAATGTAACTGCATTTTGTTTTGATGGTATGTTTAAATACAATGACATTAAAACTATCAAATGAGAACCATCTAAAATATAATTAATCAACAGCCCTCAGCGGGTGGCAGAAAAATTACTGATCAGCGATAGAAAAGGTTGGAGAGCACTGCTTTAGAACATAAGCACTGGCTTTCTTTAAAAGTAACTCAGTTTCGAAAACCGCTTCTTGCAGTTCAAACACTGCCAACTTATCGCTACCAAAAATTTCTCTTAGTGCAGAAAAAAACAGAAATTGGATTTCATTAACTCCTGAGCCAGTATTAGAAGGTTTTGTTCTCTTCAGTAATGTATGGTTGTGCCGGAACGACTGTCATATTTCAATGTGTACAGGCGTAATAACTTTATATTGGTTACCTGTTATGGAGTAATGATAAACTAAAATAAATGTATGCCTGATTTCGGAAGTCAAAATATCATCTGCACAAATTAGTTATCATATTTAAGTTTAAGCCGTCGAACTATAGAAACCTAGTGGAGATGAGACGGACCCAACGCGGATTAGGACACATTATATTTTTTCTTTTGCTACTTTTAAATAAACTCTTGGTATAGTTACTAAGTATAAAAAAATTTAAATTTTATGAATTAATTGTAATAAAAAGGTTTTAATGACTAATTTTTTTGTGTTTAGACATTAAGGGCCGAGTAGTTTGACAGCGAAATACGACCTTTACCCGACCTATATCTCAGGTTTGGGTGGACTCTGGATTGGGTGGACTCGTATTAAAATTTTTCGGGATCTACTTTCTAAAAGCGATTTCATACTTATCTCTAAGTCCTAGTACGCGTAAATCCAATCATTATAAGTAGTAAATCCAAAGTAGCAAATTACATTAGTAAATTCAAAAGTAGTAAATTACATTAGTAAATTCAATCATTACGTCAAAATTTATTCAGAGTTTTCACATTTCCTTCCTTTTTTTTCGGACTGTGCATTTTGAATATAGTTGATAAAATAATGATGTTTCCACACGTTAAAAACACTTTTATTTACAATTTAACTACATTTACATACATGCATGTTTTAAAAGAGATCTTCAAATGCTCTTAGAAAAAATTTATATTATTTTTCTTCCATTTTTGTTTTAAAAAAGACATAAAAAAATAGAAGCAATGCATTAAACTTCGATGTTTAACACAGATATGATATTGTTGTTTAAATTTATGCTAATTTTACTCTGAGTATTAGTTTTTCAAGCAAAATTAATGTGTTGTTAAATAAATATATTGGAGAAGATTATTTATTTAAAAGAGATGCAATTATCTAGTTTTTTTTTAATGTTTTGTTAAAATATATGAAATATTTTTTTCTGAGAGTAAAGCGCCTTCTTTATATTTAATGATTAAAATTAAGATTTTATTCCAACATAATTAACACGTCCTGGTGGATTACTTTTTGCATACTTTCAATGTACAAGAAAATTTTGATTTATCCTAATAATAAGAAGTAATATACGACTAAATACACGACTGAGTGGTTCCCTTATTATGTCCAGCCGCTATCAGCAATTGTTTCACATTGTTTTAATTGTTATTAGAGAGCTCGTGTTGTACTGGCATGTTTGCTGGACTTATATTTCGTATGCATAAGAGTCTATTAACCTAAACATCGTTATTGGATAAGTGCATTCTATAATGTTGATATACATATCAATCATTTAAAACCTACAAAACATTCTTTTGATTCGTCCTCTTTTATATCTATAAAAACTGTCAGCATTCATATATGAAGCCAAGTGAGAGTAATAAAAAACGCGAAAATATCAACCCACGTAGACGTAAAGAAATTTACACTACTGACAAGTGAACGTACCATAAATGGTCAATCACGTGCCCCTAAACAATCCAAGCCAAAACAAATCAAGATTGTAATAAAATAAAAAGATGGTCTGATGAGATATCAGGGGTAGGTCATAAATGGCAGCTCAATGCACTATCGTATAGTATAAAGGCCACTGTAATTACGCCAGTAAAAATTAGTGCATTAATTTACATTTTTTTCTTTCATAATTTAGAAATTGTTTTCTGACTAAACCTTAATTTTAGCTTCAACCTGATATAAAGCGTAATATAAGGGGTCTGTTTAGATGAAATTTGTGTCCGTTAACGGACCCTTTACAAAGTAATTTATCTTTTAATCGGACCCTTCACTAATTTGTTTATCTTCATTACTGTTTTGTTAATTGATTAAGCCCTTCCCGGGGGGGGGGAGGGATAAAGACTGTTTGAGACAAACTAAGTTTCCCTAAGTTTAAATTTCAAATGTAGTATTCCAAGAAAATATTTCTACCTTTACAAACATCGTGTGCGCATTCTTATCAATATTAAATCATAAATTTTTTTTTTGTGTAAATAATTGATCAATTTACATTTATTCAAAAAATTAATTCATGGAATATTGTGTAAATAAAAATTTATTTCTGGCAATTTTTTAAATAAAATATTTTAAATTTAAGAATTATTTAAGTTTACTTAATGCGCTATACATTAAAAGTGATACATTACTAAGTTGTGTTAGTTAAAATATGTCAATTGAAATTATTGAAAATGTGAGTGATTTTGCTTCCATTATTCGTCTGAAATGAATTTTCTGTGTTGAGCAGTATAGGCTAAATACCAAATATTTGTACGTAGCAATCTCTAATTTAGTAGCAGCAATTGTTGAGCAGAATCTTGTATCAATTTACAATTTAAAAACTTGTTGAAAAGGGTTTTAGCAATTTTTGCAATATCAGGACCCTATTTTCACAAATTCACTAAAGCAAGACCCTGGTTGAAAGAATGTGACTTAACGCTTATTTTATCCTCACAAATTATGAATAGTTTTTTCACAATTTTACAAAAACAGGACCTTTCTCAAAATGTCTGGACAGACCCCTGAAAGTGTTGAGGAATTATGGTACAATTCACAATACAGTATCAATATATTGTTTAGATTTAGTAGATTGGTGAAACACTATAACTTCTGTTGTAATATAACATATCATTCCAATGATTAACACAGTAAGGGCAATGTAAATTTTTGGTGCGACACAAAGAAAGTTGCTGCTTACAAAAGCAATTATAAATCCCACTGATTCCCAAAGTCTGTAGGTGGAATAGGCTGCTTCCTCTTCGGATCGAAAAAGTACACCGTAAAATGCTGCAACAAATGAAAATAATTTTAATCAAATCAAAAGCCCTAGTGGATTAAAAAGATAATTTATCAATATAAAAAACAGTTTCATGAAAAATCGCCTATTTGTTGCCTTTCAAATTTTATATACAAAATTATTGCATATGACCTGTCTTGACGTGATGACTCCAAAGCAGAAAACAATAAGTGCGATTTTAGTAGATGTAATTTAAAGCATATTTAATAAGTGGTAAGCCATGGGAAGCAATAAGTTATAATTAACTAAAAAACTTAGTTCATAGCTTTCTTAACTTCAAGAGAATTTCCATACCATAGGATGGTTGATGATTTTATTTCTCATTTACATTATTAGTGTTCTTAAAATCTACGAAGTCTTAATATCAATACATAGAATGTCAAATATAAAATTATAGTAATCGCTTGGAATATAACCAAGTCTGAGTCTCTTTCGCTTCCTGAATAATTATGAATGAAAACTGATATATTATAATTTTGAAAATAGATTTTTTTTCCGTATTAATTTGTTGCCTTAGCATTTTTTTTGTTGGAATAGTACTATAACAACTAAAAAAAAATTCTATTCAAGCATTAATATAAGCAAACATAATTACATGAGTTTTCAAATTGGGCATTTTGTGAACAGTTTTAAACATTTTAACTATTCTAATTACTCAATGAATATTAACAGAACTAAAACTGTAGTAAATCCGTATAGTATGTCTAAGTCACTTTTTGTGTTCTTTTTTATACAATGAACTTTATTTAGCTTAATGTTCTTCCTATTGCGTGAAAACATCATGACACCACATCAGTACTAAAGCATTAGGTTTATTTTTTAGTAATGCTCTTTTTGCTAGAAAAAATTACGAACAAAAATTTTTTTTTTAAATTTATGGCATGTTTAAAGTAAATATACTTACTATTTAACATTGTTTGCAGCGTGCCATCACTAACACCCCATATTCCAGCCAATATGAAGAACATAATGTATTCTCCATTGTTTGGATGCCACAATAAAAGAACGATGCTGACTGCAATATTCCCAGCTGTACCAATCAGCATTATTACCACTCGAGGTATGTACTTGACAAGACGACCGGCAGTAAATGCGGTAAATGCATCTACCACGCCAATAAACATGAAGACAAGTCCTACGTGGTAAATTCCCCAGGCACAAGCAATATAAGCCTTTGCATATGAAATAAGTAAATGATATTGATTAATTAAATTAATATATGAACTTAATATCTTAGCAATCACAAAAATATTTTAAATACTTAGAGATCAATGGGCAAGAACGTGATATTTGAAATAGTTTTATAGCTTGGTAAACACTCAAATTTTCAGATTTCGTAATATTTTTTCTTATAACCAGCGTTGGACAGCCGGCTGATTTCTGAGTTTACTACTATCGTTATTCTACTCCGTAGCCTAGTAATTTTGAATTCCAGAAGAGTAGTGAACTTCTGGATCAAGCAGCAGGACTAACTAGCCTTCGTAGCGGACTTTTTTGATGGAACTAACCCGCATTTGTGTTAAATGTAGAAGAAAACCACGGAAACTTTCCACGGTGTCTAGGGGATTCTAACCCATGATCTGTCAAGATATTTTACATCAGCAATGCGAGCCGGGTGCAGAATGCGTATCCAGTCACAACTGGGATTCGAACCTTGTTCACCTCATTGGAAGGCCTTGAGCCACCGAGGCTCAGGTTTAATAATATAATATAATATGTTGTGATCGACTCTAAGCATTAAAATGCAACACTATGCACTGAAGAACAGAGGAGCAGCGAGTCTGAGAGGATGAATAAGCTGGCCACCAAACGAGCCTAATTTCTAACACTTATAAAGATTTACGATGTTACACACCACCAATCTGTGGCCAAACAACTAGTCTCGCCCCGTTTTCAGAAGCTCTATCTCTTAACGGTCATGGTAGGAAAGCCACGTAAAAATGACTCCGATCAGACTACATGGTGAGTACCTGGACTGGCACCCCTCTCTCCAAACTTTCGCATTGCAACCAACGAGAGATTTACTGCTTACCTTGTTTTGTTTCGCCTTTACACGCATTTTGTTTCGTCGGCTGCTGGATCCAGCTCGCGACCCTCATCTATTTAAGGTTTAAATTACTTTCAAGTCATTTTTTTTCAGAAACAACATTTAGTCAACTATTAAAGACTTTAGAATAATTTAAAATATTTAAATGAGAAATCTAGCAAATTAAGTATGAAAAATCTAAATTTAAATTGCAAATGATACGAGTTTAGTAAGTTTGAGTTCGAAGGGGGGGGGGCAAAAAGGTAAGACATGGTCAGTTTGTCCTGCACTCAAATTGATTAATGCATTAAAATATTGCCTACTGTTATTCCAACTCTGTATTACATGTAAGTTTAATTAAGTACTTTTGATTTCTCGCCACAATACGAATGTAAATTCATTTTCTTTACTTTTTAAAACTTACCTGATTAACCCGATTTAAGATTGTAGTAGGAGCATTTTTTTTAACTAAAGTTGGCGAGAAACTTTGGCCCTGACTATCTGACGACTACCAAGAATATTTACATCGATGCTAGGCAAAAGTTGATCATTTTTTGTATTCTGGGGAAAGAAACAGAAAAAGTCATACAATTCTTATCAAGATATTTATAGAAAGAAGTCCATACTTTGGTAAAGTCCCCAACAAAAAATCCCTGCTGTAAACCACTAAAAACTGTTAGTGGCAACAGCAGTATTTGTTTTGGTTTCTTTATTTGATTCAATGTAGCAAAAATTCGTGAAGCTAGACTCTCATTGTCGTCTTCATTTTTCCTTTGAATGGTGTCCAAGAAGACGGCGATGATGAAAATGGCCAAACAACCACTAACCAAATAAATACCGATCAACATATTCTTTTTTTCATCACTCGGTGACTTCAAATTATCATTTAATTCAAAACAATATTCAGCCCCGCACGCTACGGTTTCATTAAAATATGATTTTTCAGTATCAGGTCGTAAAATGAAAAAAGACGCCATATTTCCCCATAATTGAGTACTTTGGCACGCCATAAAGAATACACCAAAAAATCGAGCAGTTACGATTTCTGCAGATTCAGAAGTGAGACTAGCGTACAATACACTAATTTCGTTCAAATAAGTACTTTGTGCTGACCACAAAAGAGGACCGACAAGACCAGAAAGGAAGCTTGCTGGAACTAGAGTGTATATACGAGGATAAAAATTTGCACAAATGTAAGGAACACACACTAATGAACACATGACCAAAGTTGATTTGAGGCCATATTTTCTAATAATAAGTTTTGGTAAAAATAGCGAGGATATGATCATTGCTCCATAAAGAGTGCTAAGTGATATCAGACCAACGTTTTCATCTATGTTGAGAGTACTCTGCAAATTGGCTAGTCCTAGATAAGCACTGAATAATAAGAGAAATCCAATGGATAAAGCGATGAGGTTTTTTAGAATTCTGAGTTTAGACATAGTTGGGTGATTTGTGCCAACTTTCAGAGTAGCGTCATAAGTCTTTACTCCATCAACAATTATTTTGCTTTGATCGGATACCCAAAACACTTTTTTAGCCATTCTTAACCTGAAATACATAAATTATTGGAATTAATGGAAAAAAGTATCTTATAAGTTCTTTAAAAAATTAGCTTTTGAATTTTAATAATTTCGTTATATAATACTGCAAGGAGAAAAAAAGTAAAATTACCGAGCTGTATAATAAAGAGATTTTTAATTAAAAAAAAAGAATAATTCCAGTAATAAAACCAATATATGCGTTATTTAAAGCATTCGTATGGTAACGGTTTCAACGGAAATTCAGATTTTTGAAATTATAGTTCCCATTACCACACATTTAGTAAAAATGCAAAACTGAAAAGCAAATCTAATCGAATAAATTACTTTTATGCCATGCCCTAAGATATTATGATAAAATTACCAAAATTTGAAACGTTTAATAAAACAATATTTTATATTTAATTTTACCAAAAATAATTAAAGTGCTTCGGTAAAAAATATTATAATCTTTAGTTTTCCTGTAGTAAACGCCATACCTTTTTACCATATTTTGGTAGTTTTGACTATACTTTTTTCTCAGTGTATTACTTAAAAATATATACATAGCACTGTTCAGTTATACTTCAAACAATTTGAACCAATAAGTTCTTTCAAAATTATAATAAGCACTGACTATAATCGGTGCAGTATAATTAAATAGTTATACGCATCATCCCGTGTAATGCATGCTAAGCACTTATTTCTGTACAAGTAATTTTGATGCAAAAGCTTATAACCACAATGAACATAAGAACTCACTACTAAATTATACAATAATATACTATTATATATTCGCTGCCAGCGCTGACCTATTAAACAAGCATTTGACCTAAAAGCTTAGAGCTAGAATTATAGGTATAATCTTAGTTATAAGTTAGAATAATATTATATGTATATTGTTCCAACAGACAGTAGACTATACTATTACAATATATGTAATAAATTAATGATATCAATTTTAAAATGCAATTAAATATATAATAGTTAAATATTTGCATTTGTCAACGAGTAAGTTTAAATTTTCAGATTTTATGAAGGAATATAAAAAATTTTAGTAGTGCTAAAGCTGAATAAATTTTTAGGCATTATGTGAAATTTTATTAAAAGCCTTAAAAGAATAAAAACTGGTAAATCTTTAATTTTTTTACTACATCTTTTGGACTTTTAATGTGGAGGCTTCTACTCGCATCAAAAACGCCCATTGCCCAAATCACGCATCATAAATAAAAGCTTAGATATTTTTTAGACTTCTCATAAGCAGAACACTTTCACTAATTATATTATTTTAGGAAAACTGAAAAATTTAAAATTAAAAACTAAACAAATTCCGCATATCATAAATCTGAAACTAAAATTGAAACTCGTTATTTGTGAAAACTTTGATTATTTTTACTACTAAACTAAATTATTTAATTTTCTTTAACATAATTGAGGTTTTGTAGATTAATTTTAAAGAAGTTATATGCATATAAGTCTTTTGAAAAACAGAACAAAAGCCCATAAGTATAAGTTCTACCTGCTAAAATTGTAACGTCAATAAGCTTCTTTTCTCAGAGAAGGTATTCAACGCCGGTACTATATAACTCAGCTAAGAAAATGCAGCTGTCTTCGTTAAAATAGTGACGAATCAATTTTATGTATTTGGTAAAAATAAAAATATTCTTATTTAAAACCAAACAAAAGAGAGCAATGTTTAAAAAAAAATTGAAAATAATAATGATGGAAGACTTAATTATAAGCGACAGCATGACAAAACATTATTTAATATTTATTATAATTTTTTTTTCTATTTTTACATATTATTCCTAAACTATTTTTATTTTCTAATTTTTCGTACATCTAAGGAACAAATATGAATTTCATCGACAAACAGTGCTCTAAAAAATAAGCGGACCACCCTGAATTACTTATGAGCGAATTTTAAAAACACGATTTTTTAAAATTTCGATTTCTCAGAAACTATTCTACTGATTTCGCTCAAATTTTTTATTTTGCCATGTAAGATTACATTCTTTGAAAGGTCGTAAAAAATTTTATACCCTACAATTCAGAATTTTTTCTTGATAATTATAAAATAAAATAATAAATATTTTCTAAGAGTTATTTATAATGAGAAATTATCTTTGGATAAACGGATTTTATAACTAAGTGCAGAGATTTTTTAATACGCTCAAAAAGTTCACGGGATATGGCGGGTAAAATACGCAAAAAATAAAATTAACATTAAGGGATCCAAACTTTGAACCTCTCTCCTGATCAAACTATGGGGACCTTATTTTACAGATTTCGGCTACCCCCTCTAATATGAAGATCAGAAATCTAAATACGTCGAAGAAAAAGTATGTTTATTCAGAGGAAGTACTTTTTGTGTTTGATTTTGTAACTTAAAATATCGTCTGCACTAATTAATTAGCATATTTGAGGACACCCTCTCAAATATTTAAGATTACGTCATAGAACAATCCGAACATTAGATCAAAAGTTATTCAGGGTGTCCGTTTTTTATTTTGCACACTGTACATGGATTGGGTTAAAAAAAAAGTTGGTAATAAAGAAGCGCAATAATGCCATACTTATGATATTGAACGAATGTATTAATTCTACTTGATAAGTTTAACTTATTACTTTATAGTTACTGTATTTTTAATGCAAGCAAATTTATTAATGAATTTATAATATTTTGTTATATTTAGTTGAAAACCATTTAAAAACTATCGCAGAAAACATCCCTAATAAAGCTTAAAATAGAACTTGGTTATTTCCCTTTATAACAAATTGTTTTTTTCTATGATGTTATTTTATTGAGATTTTAAGGTTTGCTTAAATGATGAGATATGCTATATTAGTACTGGACAAATAGAGACCCGTGGAACGCAGGCAGGTCTTTAAAGAATCAACTTGTCAGGATAGCAAAAAATCAAATTTGAACCAAGAAAGGGTGATGAAATTAGAGGAGAACATTATTTTAACGGGGGGGGGGAGGAGTTCATATGTATTTGATACATTTTGTTTGCTTAAAAACATGAGAATAATAACAAAGAATAGCATTATGTAATATTATAGTGAAGAATTGATAGCATACATTTGTAGTTTTAAAATACTTTAAAAAAAATTTCTTGCACATTTAAATACATTTTATAAGAATATATTTTATAATGATTCTTTATGTTATGTTTTGTATTTATGATATCATATTTTTTTACATTATATTATACTTTTTATATTTATATTATATTTTATATTTTTTACATTATTATATTTTATTCGTAATTATTAATTTTTAAAATAACAAATGCAGTAGTTTTTAAAGGTAAGGCTCTCCGCTAGCCTGCATTACAACAGTACTATCCGGAAACCAAAACCAACCAACTGAAGCCCTTTTTACTCTTTATTGTAAAAAGGCTTTAACTAACGTATTTCCCCTGTTGCAATACTTGTTCTGAGTAAAACTAACTTAAATTGAAGAATTCATGTCCGTTTCAAGGCCATAACGTGTGTTTGTTAGTTGACCGATGGCAATCGAGTAGAACAATTGGATTTTCTCAATAAACGTTTAACTAGAAAATAAATTTCGTTTCGTAGTATTTTTTACGCAACCAACTGAACTAAAAACAAACTGTAACGATAAAATGTTTAATCCATAAAAATCTCTTTTTATTTGAAATAAATAAGAAAAAGTGCACATAGATGTATGTTAATTTGGGAAATCTTTGTTAATTATGGAGGAGAAAAATGTACAGATAAGAATTCATAAAATGATACTTAAATGACGATTAAAGAATGTTTTTAATATCTGGCTAATAACTATTAATAATGGCGAGATTTAAAATATAATGTGACCAGTTTGATAGTCTTTCGAAATCTCAAGACGTTTTTATTAATCATCTTTTACTTCCTCTTCATTTTCGGGTAAGTTAAGGGTGGTTTCTACAAAATATCCTTAGTAAGGAGTGTAGAAATGCTTGTACTCTGTTAAAAATTCAGAATCAAGTTACGGTAAAATTACAGGCAGTCTGTGTACCAGTACTTTTTACTATGAAATAAATTTTTTCCCATAAAGTTTTACGGAACAAAAAATTTCATATATCGTAGTTTTTACAGTAGTATTTGCTGTAAAAATACAGGATCACTGTAACTAAATAAATAATACTGTAAAAATTATGGTATAAAATTTCGTGGTAAAAATGAATTTTAAAGTACCTTCTACGGATGGATTTTACGGATGGATTTTACGGATGTTCAAAGTGCGAGTACTTTTATCGCACTTTAATCTGTAACTTTTTTCATGATGTGTAATTATTTTAAATATTTAACAGTATAAAATTTATTTACTTTACTGATGTACACTGAAATCATATTAAATCGCTGCAGACATTATTTCTTCGTATCATTTCATAGTAAAATTGAAATAATAACGCGTTAAAAAATAAGATTGAAATGAACTTGATGAAATTTTTTTAGCAACAAAATCAAGAATGAAGTCAAAATGATAAAACTGGAAAGTGCAACAAAACAAACAAAACGAAACCATAAAGCAGGAGAACAACAACAAAAACAAAATCTAGAAGACTTGTGAGAAGATAAGCAAAAAGAAAAAGTATTATTTCTAAAAAGTTTCGGGGCTGTGGACCTCATATTTATTTAAACAACATAAATCCTTTGATTGCATATACAATTGAAATGATAAGTGTTAAGTTGTTTCAGTTGTAGAGTTAAATTCTAAATTTTAAAATTTTTATATAAAAATGTATCAATTGTTGAGCTGATGAAGTATTTTCCTAAATATATAACATAAAAATAACAACCAGTCTGCAATACTGGAAAGCAACTAAGCCCTTACTAGCTCTAAGGGATATAAAAGTTTTTAAATCATAATATGACGAAAATATGTTATGATATGTAGCTCAAAAATAAGCTCATGTTTGTGAAAATTGCAACACCATGAAGGACTTATGCGAGTGAGCTGAAATTTTCAGGAAATGCAAAGTAAAGCATAATATGCAAATGATTAGAATTTCAGACCCGTAGGGCATGCGTATGCTGAGAAGCGCCCTCTGAACCAGGGCTAAAGAGAATACAAGGGCTAGTTCACTCCGCTCTTAGAGCTGAAGCTACGATTNTAGCTCAGACGTTACTTATGCCTCTTCGACGAAAGAGAGCGAGATTTCAACAACTTACGGAGTTTGAAAGGGGGAGAATCATCAGCCTTCGTGAAGCTGGATTGTCTCATCGTGCAGTAGCCGCTTGTGTGCAGCGTAACAGCAGCACAGTGATGCGTGTTTGGAAGCAGTGGACGGACGAGTGTCAGACAACTCGGACCCCGAAATGTCACGTCAGCTCGCGATGATAGACACCTGGTCCGCATGGCGCTGACAGGCCGTAAGGCTCCCTCTAGACAACTGGCAGCACAGTGGTCAATAGCTACAGGTGTTTCATTGTGTGCTTCATTAATTCGTAGACGTCAACTGCAGCGTGGACTGCGCGCAAGGACTCCTTTATACAGGATCACCATCACGCTAAACCATACTCGCCTGCGGCTACAATGGGCCAATTAGCATAAGGACTGGCATGCTGATTGGCAGCATGTCGTGTTTTCTGACGAATCCCGCTTTAATTTGTGGTACCATTCGATGTGGTACCATTCCATGGCCGCATTCGTGTCAGACGCTATGCCTGTGAACGCCACCTTCCGGTTGCATTATCGAACGCCACAGTGGACGAACACCCGGAGTTATGGTCTGGGGTGCCATAGCATATCATGGATGATCTCAATTGCTACGAATTGTGGGTAATCTGAAGAACAACCGGTACATCAGTGAAGTTTTACAGCCCCAAGCTGTTCCCTTCCTTCAAGCCTTGCCAGGAGCTGTATTTCAACAAGACAATGCCCACCCTCATATTGCTAGGACTGTTCAATCCTTCCTTGCATTGCGGCAGGTACAGTTTCTTCCTTGGCCTGCGTATTCCCCAGATACGTCACCGATTGAACATGTGTGTCATTTCGTTGGTCGTTGCCTCGCTCGTGATCCTCGTCCTGTTGCTTCTACAGACGAACTTTGGGTACACATACAAACTATATGGAATGCTCCTCCTCAGACAGACATTCAAGATTTGCTTGACTCCATGCCACGTCGTGTAGCAGCGCTTATTGCGGTGCGTGGTGGCCACACAAAATACTGATTTCGATCTCTTGTTATTTTTTGTTTGCTTTGAAAGTTTAATCATTTATTTGTACCACTACCACTCAACTGTGTAGTAAATTTCATTCAATTATGACGATTCCTTCATGGTGTTACAATTTTCACAAACAAGAGTTTATCTATGGTTAACAATTTATCGCAATGTATCGTCAGGAAATACCAATATTGCATGACATACCTTTACAAAAGATCGCTATTCCACTGTATATTGTAGTATATTGTCAGGCAACATCAAGATTTCATAGTGTGTCACGACATTTTCATAATTTGTAAAATTTATATGGTTTATACATTAATCAATATTTTTTGCTACCCAGATAAAATTTATAAACATATACCGTGATATCGTGTTCGATAATTTTAATTACAGATAATAATTGTAAAATTAATTTAATCAGAAGTTATCTTAGTCTATTATGATCATGATATTATTGCTTTCGATAATTATCGTTATCCATAATATTCGGGGTATTATCGTACCGATAGTTATTGTTTTTAATTTAATCATATCTATTTCTAGGCATTGTATTTGGAACATATGAGGGCTTTCCTTTAAAATTACTTTTATGATAATAACGACATTTCACTATATTCTAGATTTAATCATTCCCTGAACGAGGGTGTGTAGTACAACTGTTTCACAAAGTGAAATAATTTAATAAATTTAAATTAAAATTAATTAAAAATTAACTAAAATAAATTAATTAAAAATAAATGGAAATTATTTAATTTAAATAAAATAATTAAAATAAATTAAAATTAATTATTAAATAAAATAAAGTAGTAAAAATTAATTATTAAGTGAAGTTAATTAATTAAAAGTAATTAATAAATAAAATAAATTAATTAAAATTAATTATTATGTAAAATAAATTAATTGAAATTAATTATTAAATAAAATAAATAAATTTAAATAATTATTAAATTAAACGAACTAGTTAAAATCACTTATTAAGTGAATAAATTAATTAAAATTAATTACTTAATTTAAACTAATTACAAATTAATTAAAATAAGTTAATTAAAATTAATAATTTTAAATTAAAATAAAAGTGAATTTTAACTCATTCAAGTGAAACTTTTTTCCTTCATTCTGAACTTATATTTCTAATAAATATTAAAAAATTAACTTACTTCAATTTTCTGTAATTTCTTTAACATCAATTTTACATTTAATTATTCTTCTATAACGATTACAATTTTGCACAATCCATAACAACTACACAGAATTCACGCATCTATTGTTTATTTTCTCAAAACAATTCAGAGTAGATGCAAATCTACTCTCAGATAAAAGGCGATATAATAAATCACATTTTTACATCTATCTGTACGAAATAAACGTGACGAAATGTATGAAGAATGAGCTTATCAGTTGAAAACAAATAAAAGTTATTTTAGTACAGTTTCAAACAAAGGAATTTACCATTACAATTCATGAACTTCCATAAAAAGAAAATTTCATAACATTTTCGACTGAGCACTTTTATTTTAACTTGAAATATTTTTTTATTTCTTACATAACTTTCACTAATGAAATAAAATTTTGAATTGTCTATTAAAAGTTTTCATTTAGTAGAGGAATGGAATTGAAACCGCCAATAAATTTTTCGAAAACCTAAATAATTATGTAAATATGGTTTGTAGAATTTTCAATGAATGCAAGGTGTTCCGAAATTATTTTCCTACTATATATTTTTAGAATCCTTGTCAAAAATTATGTGTTAGTTGAAAGGCGAACGCTTCCAAGTTTGACAGGTAAAGAAACTAGTTTGTTTTTCATTCTACTTTCCTCACTAGTGATTGGACAGATTTCAATAATATTTTTTTGTTTTTTTTCCCTGCTTGAATATTTATCTGGGTTTCTCAATGTGTAAACTTTTTTAGTTTCATTAATTTAATTTTAGTTCCATCGGATTCCAACAACCTAAAAGAAATTGGTAGACTTTTTTCATTTTTTATAATTTATTTATAATGTGCAGGATATATAAAATACGATCATAAATTACAAAAGTTTGAAAGCAATCTCTAATGAAATTTTTACTTCGTTTGGCTTTAATAGGAAAAAAAAGCATAATGTATAACAAACCTTTTTTTTTTTTGCTGTAAATATATAAAATCATTTCTAATTTGTAAATATATAAAACTATTGTAAACATATAAAACTATTTTTTTTAAAAGTTCTTAATAAGAAAAAAAAAATATTTAGGTTCGGGAGTCAAAACTTAGTGGTATGAAACTTCGTAGATCCATGACTTCACAAGTACTTACTTCACTTCGCGGGTACAAAGCTTTGTTAATCTAAGACTTCACCAATGTAGAACTTAGGTAAGATTATAATTAGAAAGGTTTTTTTTTCTTTCTTTTTCTGAAGGAATTTATGGAACGGATTAAACACTCTAATGAACAAATCAATTTTTAGTAATAAATTATTTTACTATATGTCAATCATAAATTTCCATGCAAATCATGGACTTTTTTTTAACTCATCACTTAGCAAGTTAAAAATTTTTCAGTACGCCTTGCATAAAAATTCTTTAACAACTGCTAAATTAAAATAAAAAATTATAAAAAAAATTATAAATTTAGTATTGTTACTTTTATTAAAATTAAATTGTTTATGAATTAAAGCCTTTAAAACATTCACTTCTTTTCTAAATTAACATTTATTATACTTTTTAAATTAAAATAATAGAATACGAAAAAATATGTTATTTAATACTTTTGTTGTTGTTATTAGTTATGAATTTGAATTTATTAAATTTATATAACACATAAATAATACATAAAATATTATGCATAATATATAATATTATAGTATATAATATATAATATATAAAATATTTTCTATTAAAATTTTTGAATTGATACGAGCAAAATTTTGGCCGAAAAAATTTTGTTTTTCCTGTTTATTCATGAAACAAAACAAAAAAAGTTTTTTGAAACTCCCAAATTAGATTGTTTATATTTAGAAAGAGATTTGGTAAACGATTGAAAATAAAAACAATAAATAAGTCTGGAACGATTGCTTTGTATAGAAATGTTTCATTTATTTTGATCAACAACATGAAAACAGTTAATGGTATGATTTGTGATATTTTACAAATGATGTTTATTTATTTTTGCATCAATATAATTCAGTTTGTTTACTGCCTGTTATAAATGCTCAGATGTTTCTTCTCTGAAAAATAAGAGCATTTCTACAACAATGTATCCTATGAATCCGATAGACAATATGATTAGAACGATGTAAATTTTAGGTGCCATGCATAATAGACTGCTGCCAGCAAATGCAATAGAAAACCCTGCAGCTTCCCATAATCTGTAATTGGCAAAAGCAGCTTCTTCCTCTGATCGAAAAAGTACTCCATAGAAGGCTGGAAAAAAATTACAAATATTTACTCAATGTTGAGGTATATAGGAAAATTCGACATTTTTTAGAAATACGTACTATTTATCCTGCGAGATTGTATTCACGGGTAACATCCTTTACTCTGTTGAAAATTTCTGAGAATATTAAACCTAATTAACGTAAAAATTGATGCAGAATTTTTACTAAACACATTTTTCATACTTTGTATTTTGTATTAATTTAGGTCAAAATAAAAAGTATTGTATTTAGCACTTTAATTTATGGTTATGAAAAACAGTATGAAACACCAGTATCTCTTTCTGCATTAAAGGTAAAATATTACAAACGCGGCTCACTTTCAAGCAATACTTTTTTCCATTTTACACTTATTTGTTGTTATTTAGATCTAAGTGAGACAATTATTCATCATTTAGATTTCTTTAATTTACAAAATCAATTATTAATAAATTTTTGATTGTGAATGGAAAAAAAAATTTAAAACTCTTTTTTTTTTTTTTTTTTGCAGTTTAGTACAATTATCTAACAGATTTTTTTCGTAACTGTTAAACTATTTTTAATAATTAAGAATACTGAAATATTTTTTTATTTGTATTTAGAACGTCCGTAAAAAAAGGGCCACCGGTGTTCTATTTGCGTCAAATGGCGAATATGGTGCTATATATCATAATGCTGTATTTCTTAAACATGATTACACGATGGCATGGTTCAATTTGAACGGAAACCTGGCTCGATTTAACACATCATTAAGGTTGTAGCAAATTTGCAATGAGTGATTGTTCAATGTGCTGATATTATGGTTGAACATGGAGCCAATTTTCTTGAGAATTATTCAGTCTAGCTTTCTAACAGTTGAAAGGTCGTGCGTATATCCTAGAAACGTTATTCTGAAGTAAAATTTTTTTAAGAGTGCAGATTTAAACGGTAATAAATTACCGTAAAAAGTACCGGCACTCAGGGTTTCGGTACTTTTTACAGTAAATTATTTTCTACTGGAACATATTACGGAACAAAAAATCTGATAAACCATAATTTTTGCGATAATAATTACCGTAAAACTATTTTATTTGCCTTGTAGTTATTTTATTCCAAAGTTACAGTCAGAACAAATGAGTTTAAACATATGAAATTCAAGCAATGTAAGGCGATATTACTTAAGGATTTCAAATGACAACTTTAAAATGGAGCAAAGAACGGCGATGGAATAGGCAAAGACTGATTTTTGTGATACTATCAGGTTAAAAAAATACAAAACAAAACAAATTTGTTGAGTAGCTTTCAGTAAGAGATTAACGCATAAAAATATTACTTACAGTACAGCATAGTTTGCCATATACCATCACTAAGTCCCCATACACCTGCTAAAATAAAGAATACTATGTATTGGTCACTGTTAGGATGCCACAAGTGTAGAGCTGCACAGACGCCTATGTTTCCCATAAAGGCAACTGTCATCAGAATTACTCTAGGAATGTATTTTACGAGACGACCAGCTGTAATAGAGACGACTGCATCTACAATACCGTAGAATACGAAGACCAATCCTACATGATAGATTCCCCAAGCACATGCTACATAAGCCTAAAATGTAATAAAAAAATGTTAACGAAAAGTTGCTGCGTAGAATATGTTTATAAATATCATTACTAGATAACGTTACAATTCAATCATCAAAATTTTAACAATATATCACAAAGTATAGTCGAATTGTAAAACTAAATAAACTAGAAAAGAACAATTTAAACTGACGAATTATTCATTGGATTCTCCGGAAAGTAATTTCGTTTGCTACCCAGCAGAGGACTTATATTTTTTCACAGTCAACTTCTTATTTAAGCTGCATAATCGTTATATATTTTGTCAGCTGATATAGCAATGTTTGCTTGTGAAAAAGTTTCGATTGATTCTAAGCAGAGGTGTTTGGTTAGTGCCCCTATAACACTAGATTGCCCAGAGGAAGTCATTTTGACTCAAAATAAGGAAGTCAAAAAAACCCGGATCAGTATTTTTTGCCAGCTAAGAACAAAAAATTCATATGCGTAGAATCATGTACAACCGGAAAGATAGCAAAAGGTATTGGAACAGAATGACCAATGTATGATTCCGCAAAATATTTATTCACTATATTTATTCACCACAATTACTTTTAGATTTGGAAGTTCCACGTCATTCATGCTGCTGATCTAGATCTGCTCCAAGTAAATTCGGCATCTTCAATAAATTTGGAAAAGAGTCAACTGTTACAAATGGACAATGAAGCGAAAGTAAGTACACGCAAATGGTTCAAATAGCGATTGATATTTACGAGTAACAAAAAACCTTTTGTGTCATTATGCAAAAAATTCCTTAACGTTTGCTCACTTATTAGTTTCATTTAATAAACTGTATTCAATAGCCTTTGATTCGTTATATTGTTTACTGTAAGTAAAATATGTAATATTATATTTATATTGGTAAAATTAGCTTTTCATTCTAGCACTTTTCAATTTATCATTAGATGACGCTTAGCGCTAGCTTTCATTAAGGTTTCCACGTGTATCATACGGAAAGTAAAATTAACAAAGTAAATATATTTTAAATGTTGAGTTTCTTAGCGTTTGAGAAATATTGAAGAAATTTGTATTAAAAGCAGTTTTTTTTTCATTTTTAAGATATCATTGAACAGCTTTAATTAAAAAAAAGCTCATTTCTGTCTCCAAAATAAATTTTACTGATTACCGAAACAAAGTGTTTCTTTTTCTTTCCTCAATTTAATTTGTAAAGTACGTGTATGTGTAAACTTTTTTTTAAGATCATAAGCTTTCTAATCTTAAAATACAAATGCTGAATTGGATTAATACAGTTTAAATTTAATTTACCAGCGTTTATATTATTTTATACAAGCTAAAGTCAAACAGGGCAAAAATTATCCTTTAAATACCAGAAATATTTTTTCCAAAAATAAAATATCTATACACTTTAAAAAATTTTGGTTAAAAATGATATAATTCTTTGCTTAAATGTGAAACATTTTTAATTGTTTTTCTTTCAGTTTTGCTGCGACTAAAATCTTTTTTTGAAATCAGCTAATGCTATTGTGCAAATTAATCGATTAAGTTTATTTTTTAAACTACAGCATGACAAAAAAATATCGTCCGAAATAATGTTTTGGATTTATTTCTTCAGCAAATGATGCTGTAAGTTTAATACGCGAGGCATATTTAATTAAATCAAGTAGGCATAAATGTTACGTTACAGGATAATTCTATACACAATATTGCAATATTTCTGAAACTGCATGGAAACACATTAAATTCCGATTTTGATTATGTGGAATATTTTGAAGTATTGTAAATCTAAAAACAAAATGAATAGCGAAGAATAATTATAATAAATATCAAAGCTTTCGTTAAGATGACTCATAGAAGTCTGATTTACGGGAAAAATCTGCTTTAAACAGTCGAATCGATAGCAATTCGAACCTCGACTTAATAGTGAGACAGCGTAAACAAGTTATTTTAATTTAAGGTTGAAAAAATTGATATTTTGGGGATTTTTTAAAGGGCAATAGTAATCATCTTATTACTGCTGTCAATTAGAGGGCAACAAAACTGATAAAACATAAGTCTCTATTTATTTTAAAATGAATAAGAGTTATTCCATTTTTTTTAATGGCCGACATTGAAATCTCGTTTTTCGTCTCGGAAGATGCCGGAAGTGCTGCTTTTTAACGTTACCCGGTGGGCACCTGTAAACCTAAATCACGGAGGGGAGCATAATTACCCACACCACACTGCCACAGATACCACCGGGTAACCTAGGTAACCAATGTTCCTAGGGTGGGCCACATTTATACATCACACAACAAAGAACAACACACAAAAGAAACATCCATTCCCTGAGCGGGATTCGAACCCACTATCATTGGCTTCGCCTTCAGACACGCTGACTGCCCTGCCAGCTGATTGGCCATTCTATTTTTGTGTGAACTATGATTTTTATTGCATATTTCTAGATGCATTTCATTTATTTTATCTTAATTTGAGCTTATCGCTTTCTGCATTTTCTAATAGGGACATTGATTACAGTATGTTCCAAAATTTGACCCCCAAAAAAATTTCAGAGATAATTAAATAAACCAAAAAGAGGAAAACTACTCTTCGAACATGGAGTTGCAAATCGCGTTGAGAGGGTGAAAATCGCAGAAAACCCATGCAGGATTTTTCGTTTCTCAGGTGAACAACTACAGCTGATACGAAAACCTACCAAAAATATTTATTTGATTAATTATTACTAGAGATATTCTTTCTGCTGATGTCATTGCACAGTCTACAACGACATCAAACGCTTCGCGCTCGAAGATACCCGATAAACTTTTCATGTTTTCTATGCTAAGACAATCTAGTTTTCAAATTTGAATGGGTTTCTCACGGTTTTCACAATGTTAATATATTTCACCATCACTCTGAATTTGTCTGTCGGATTTTGGAACCACCTACATAAGTTCCATCTGCAACTGGACAAAAGTGAAGTTTTCCTACTATTCAAATAAGAGTTAGAAATCATACCTTTGTGAAATCTGCAAGAATAAAACCTTGTTCCACTCCACTAAAAACAGTTAAAGGCAGCAACAATAGCTGTTTCAGATTTTTCAGATGCTTTAGTGTGGCAAGAATTCTGGAAGTCACACTTTCCAAATCATCAACATTTTTCCGTTGCACTGTATCTAAGAAAAATGCCATCACTAGGACAGCCGCACCGACGCACAGCAAGTAAATACCAACTAAATTATTCCTCTTTCCTTCACTGGGTACTTTCAAATTCTCATTCGCTTCGAAACAAAAGTTAATACCACATTGAAAAGACTCATTGTAATTGTTAATTAAGACAAAAGTTTCATTTCTACCATCTTCTGTTGGTCTCAGAACGAAAAACGACACTAAATTACTCCATACCTGAGTACTTTGAAACACTAAGAAAAAGATACCAAAAAATCTAGCCGTCACCACATCGTCTGAATCGGAACTTTGATGTGCGTACAGACCACTTATCTCGTTCACATATGTGCATTGTGCTGACCATAACATAGTACCTGCTATACCTAAGATAATGGATGCTGGTACAAATGTAGACATGTTTGGGTAAAAGTTTGCGCCAATGTACGGTGAGTACAAAAAAGCACTCATTACTAAGGTAGTCTTACAACCGAATTTTCGGATGATGAGCTTGGGTAGAAATAAAGATGCTACTATCATAGATGCGTAAACGACACTTTGTGATAAGACGCCGACATTGTCTTCTGTGTTCAGAGTGCTTTGCAGATTTGCTGTTCCTTGGTACGCAGTGAAAAGGAAGAGGAAGCCTAAGCACAATACTAGAAGATTTTTCAGTATGCGAAGTTTCGACATGGGTGGTTGAGCAATATCGACCTTGAGCTTTGAATCTTCGTGAAATTTTGCCCCATTGGTTGGTATATCATTTTGGTAAGACTTCACTGAATATTTGTCCTTCATTTTTCACCTAAAATAATAAAGAAAAACATATCAAGTACAATACAGGATGCAATACAAATTTTGTGCTTACGTATGGTAAAGCACAAAATTCTTTACCACTTTCTGAATTACTCAATGAAGACATATGACATTTGTGTTTTGATTGATTGCAAAGCAGCTCTACATTTTCATTTTAGCTAAAATGTATTGAGAGGCGTAATTAAATTATTTTACTTCAATTCTTTGTTCTATTCTTCATTTTACTCAACTTTCTTGAAGCACCTTTTTGGACTTAGATGAATTCCGAGACAGCACATTTCACGTTAAGAAAAAATATTTGAAGTAAGAAAAAATTACTTTTCCCAAAAAAGTTGAAGATTTTTGTATATACAGATTGAATTTTGTATGTGAATCGCAACAATCATCATCTATAGATGGATTTAAAAAATGCGACTTCTTTTCTTAGTTAAGTTGTAACGTAGTACTGAATATACATAATAATGGGCTATTGATGACACTTTTTTCTAAGTAGTAGCAGTGCTCTATTTATGTCGCACTAGAGCTGTATAATGAAG
This sequence comes from Parasteatoda tepidariorum, assembly GCF_043381705.1. Classification (NCBI taxonomy): domain Eukaryota; kingdom Metazoa; phylum Arthropoda; class Arachnida; order Araneae; family Theridiidae; genus Parasteatoda; species Parasteatoda tepidariorum. Next base: position 46,167,257 of record NC_092208.1, on the reverse strand, counting down.
TATTGGCGGTAGTCTGGGAAACGTTCCAGAGGATGAGCCATGACAATTTTGATCCTCTGCAATGAATGACTCCTCCCTTTGGTAGCCTTGAACAGTTTACTGTTGAACAGTTTAACGAGGACCAATACCGTGCATCCTCTGCACCTTTGCATGCTGATCAAAGTGATCACCAACCCGCTTACTGATTTCTATCAGTGTTGTCTGAATCCGATTATTTACTAGGAACCTTGTATTTCAATCAATTCACAGTGGAGCATTTTTTTCTTAGAAATGAAGCAAAATGAAGTTAATTTCCCCCCTCAATATTTAACAAAATTAAAGGCAGAAATTCTATGGTTATTCAAGTGAAAAGTGTACGCGTGTGATAGTGCCAAAATCCTCCCGGTTTCTAAATTAAGGTAAGAGAAAGGTAATTTATTATACTTAGTTTATGTATAACAGATTAACCAGTTCACATGAAACCATTTTAATTGAATGTAAAGTTTAGCCATGATAAATGTGACTAGAATAGGACAACTCACAGGAGCATTACTTCTAGTAGCCGAAGAGGAGCGGAATGTGGAAGGTAATTTGTTATACGCAATTTACGTATAACAGATTAACCAGTTCACATGAAACCATTTTAATTGAATGTAAAGTTTAACAAAGATGAATGTGACTAGAATAGGACAACTCACAGAATTTACTTTTTTTTTATTTATTTTAGGATCTATGAAATAGATTTAACTGTACAAAAAATGTTGCATAAAAATAACTTACGGTATATCCTCACATCAAGGTGTAATTAACCTATTCTTTGCAAAATTTAACAAGGAAAAACTCATCGAAAGTGAGTTCACAAATTTCGACACAATTCCAATTACATAAACAAAACATTTTAGAACGAAAAATGACTAATAGTGGCATCAATTCTTGTCTCAATTATTATGTTTGAAGTTGATATTTTTGATGACATTCTTGCTTATCTAGCTGTTATCGCCTGAATTGTCTTATCACCTTTTATAGTATTTTTGTATTTTATTGTTATTTACCCTAATAGTACATGTAATAATTAATAATACTTAAATAATCTAAGGCAAAGATAATTTTTAACAATTCTTAATGTAGTATTATTGTTGATATTGAATGATATTCGAATAATATGATAAATATTTGAATATTATGATTAACTTTATTTGTTTTCATCATGATTAACTTCAATTGTTTTTCAAAGATAAGTAAGATTATAAAGAAACTGGAGTTTGTTAAATAACTGTTATACTAATGCTTAGAGTTACTGGTCCGTTAACAATCAACTATCTCCTTTTTTTCTAAAAACAAAAAAAAATGGCATAATTTTAATAGTTAGCATCATACCTCTTAAGAATTTATTTAATTAGGACAAAATGATAAATGATACTACGTAACTCAGAAAAGATGGCTGATTTTAAAAATCAAAAGAAATTCGGAGGTATATATAAATATACGGTTTTCTCTACGTTCTGCTTAAAAAAAACAGAAAATTCATTCTCAGCAAATTTCGAAGCTAGTTAAAAAATCCATCAACAGATGGCACTACTAAATTAAACTAATATATAATGCTCCGTGGTAGACTATTTCAATTGAAATATTTGTTTTTATTTTTCTACTAACCTCGCTTCGTTATTTATGCAAATGGTTATTATTTCGAAAACTTTGTTTTATAGTTATAGTTTTTCTCAGCTATATGTTGACAAAATTTATACCTAATTTGAAACTAGTCGAGAATAAATAATAGTTTCCTAAGTAAAATGCAGCAAAATGAAACTTTTCTGTCTCCAACATCACGTTTCTTTAACACAATTTTCAAATCACAATTTTCAAACATATGTCTTGATTTAGAGATAAAGCTGTTAATTTTTAAGCCTAAATTTGTAGTTAATAAAGAATAGATACTAACTATTTTCACCCAGAAAATAATACCACATTTTAATATTTGCACTTTCTGCATCAATGCAGGTCTTTGAATATGAACAGATTGTTAAAAGATATACTTAATTGGAATTAATAAATAAAATAATAAATTTTTTCAAAATAGTATTCATTAAGTTCTTTTCTAAAAAAAATCATGAAATGTCCATATAATTTAAAATACTGCATTTTAATTATTTCCAAAAGTCATTTTTTCATAAGAGATAAGAATTTGCCCATAAAATCTAACAAAATATTTATTATTATTATTCTTGTATATTATGTTTATTATTGTAATGAAGCAGCTTGACAATTAACAAAATCGATTACTATTACTAAATTCTTATCGATTACTATTATCATTTTTACCGTAAAAATACATTAAAAATTAAGTCAATCACTATTATTGAATCATATGTATCGGTATAAATATTTTTATTACAAAAATAGATTGTACTTTAAAAAAAATTGATTACAGTTATTGAAATCTTATGCAAAGTGACTGTCATTTATACTGTAAAATTAAAAAAAAATAAGTCTATTACTATGATTGAATAATTTGTAGAAGTATTATCATTTTTATTACGAAAATATAATGTACCTTGAAAAATTAATCAATTATTGAATCCTAAAATGTACCATATTAATTTTAAAATAAATTTATTACAATCACTGAAATATTACGTACAGGTATTATCATTTATATTTTAAAAATAAAAGAATGTATTTAATTAAATAAATTAAAAGTAAATGTAATAATCAAATAAATTAAAAATTAATTAATTTATAAATGGATTATAATCTGAATCAGAGTCTAATAGTAAGGGATCTAATTATAATATTAATAATATTATTCGATCTAATAATAATGGATTATAATCTAATCAGAAATCTTTTGTACAGGTACTATTATTATTTTATTATCTAACATTCAAATAATGTTTTTGCAATCTAAACTAATGTAATCATTACACCTGACTTTCGTTAATGATTTTATCTGAAATTGATCTTTAATTCAATCTTTTAAGTGAAGATGTATTATTTGTCTCTTTATTTTTATTATTATTCTTTTTTTGCGCTAATCAATGTAGAATTTTTTTTCTCTGACGCCGTCAAATCTTTTTTTTGTCTGTTGATAAAATATCATTTATTGCATTTGAAAGACAAGTAGCTATAAAACTTTTTATCAGAAACCACATCTGTAAAAAGACATACATTTTTTATTTGTTTTTATCAAAAATGATAAAAGAGAGCTTATATAAATTCTTATATACATTCTTATGGATTTTTATATTTTTTTAAGTATATTACCGTCCGAACTAGAGTCCCAATTAAACTATGTCGGTAGTTCGTTCAAAAATTTAATCTCTCTTTACATATCATAAAAAAGAATTTATCTTACTGTTTAGTGGATTCTCATTGGAGAGAAACGTCACATGATATCGTCGTTAATAAAGAAATAAAATCCCAATATCTTTGGTCGTCCTCAACGTAAAATTAAGAAAAGTGACAATGGTGTTTACCTGCAAATCACTTATTTACTCCTTTTTTTTAATGGTTCATTAAGAAATATTTAAATATTGTTCTGTTTTTTGCTGCGTAATTATATATAATGATATCTGTTTTTTCGCGTATTTATATATTGATATCTGTTTTTTGCCGTGTAAGACTTATTATTCTGCTTCTTCCTCTTTTTCTATTAATTCTATTTCTTCTTCTACTTATCCTTCCAAATCTTCTTCTCTCTATATATGTCCTTCTACTACTTGTCTTTCTACTTCTTTTACTTCTTCTTTTAATCTTCATCTTCCACTTCTATTCCTTCTATCACTACTACTTCTCCGTTATTTACTTCCTCTTCCCCCTTCTTTGATAACTCTTACTTAAAAAGTCCAAATTTGAATATTGTGTTCATTCTTTGCACAGATTTAAAAGCACATTTAGGGTGGTGATTACGAAACATTCGGCATCTTAATTACTTTGATTTATGCTACATTTAATTATCCTTTATTGTACCCCATAATATTGTCTTATCTTTCTAGTGAAGAAGGGTAAGCTTTCAACCAGAAACAAAATATGAAATTTCTGAAATATTACATCTACGGCCTTTTTGATTGTTAACCTATTATCTGAAATAATGAGACAAATTAGAAATTTTGTTATTTACTGAAATTTGAAGCCTTTAAAAATATAAATCCAAAAAGAAGACAATTCTATATACATTTTCTACATTTACTAATTCCATATTCTTCCTAAAAACGAGTTTCATATGTCCTTCTTGTTACACACACAGTTATTTAAAAGCGAGCGTGATTATTGAAATCAGAAACATACTTTCACGAAGGAAAGAGGCAAGGTTTTCGAATATTTAATTACAGTCAAACCCCGCTATAGTGAACATGGTTTATAGTGAACTCCCGGATATAGTGAACCAAAAGAAGAGAGGAAATCGGATATTATGAACTTTTTTTCTGCCTTCGACTGATTTTTTCCTTCGTTTCTTGGTAATTTTGAAATTTCTTCATAAAACACATATACCGATTTTTAAAACCATCTATTGAGTGGAATGGCCGACCGACCTGTGTAGGGGTTAGGGAACTACCCTTGCATCAGAAAGGTTTAGGTTCGAATCCCGGGCAAGGCATGAGTGTTCTTTCCTTCTCTGTATTACCTGTCCTTACTGTGGGAGCAACGTTGGCCCACCTAGTATGGTGACCCTGAAAGAGTGTCCGACAAAACTGCACTTCAGACAAATCTGCCTGTATGACGTAAGTAATTCCCCAGGTGGGCATTGGAGAAAAAAAGTTGAGTAGAATGTAGCCATAAGCATTTTTTCTGTTTGCTTCTTCTATCTCAGTTTCCCATCCCTAAATAAAGGCCATCCCTAATTCTTTTGTACGCAAAACAAAGAGTAATAAAAAATATAAGTTAACGCATTTTTTGTTACTACATATTGTTTCATCATTTTTGTATTTTTACTGGTCATTTATTTTAATAATATGTAATAAAAAGGAGCAGTTCGGAAAATTAGTTAAAATTGTTTGCAGTAGGGGAGAGTGGGGTCAATTGTAACAATTTTTACTTAACTATTTTTAACTAACGAAAAATCCAATATATTATTAGTATTAATTGACAGACGAGTAAAGTAGGCTATCCTCTACTAGAAAAAAAAAATACCTGATTTTAAATATTATTATATTAGTTATTAAAAATTTTTGACAGTCGTGCAGTTGTTACAATTGTCCCCACTTACGGGGTCAATTGTAACAGTTCATAAATTCAACTAAAACATAGTTAATTATACATATTATCATAGTTGTGATATATTTTTTTATTGATCAAAATAGTAGTGATATTTTAGGAGTAAAAATAATAATGAGCAGAGACCTAAAGGGTTAAACTTTTAACTTTAAGGGGTTAAAAATTTTAATTTATGCTGTGAAAGGTGACAAATAAAATAATGCACATGCAACATAATATAAATGATATAGGAAACTATTGGTGGTTCTTAAAGAGTTAAGTAATGGTTTGTAAACATAAGATTATTTATTTTCAGCTGTTACAATCGTCCCTTTACTTATTGTTACAATTGTCCCCAAGACGCCATTTCAGCTTCATTTGTTAAAAACAATGCTAGTTAATTAGCAAAACTAATTTTTTTTTTATTGAAATGTTAATTAAAGTGTCCACTTACATATTCGGTTACTAATTTTTATTTGTTTAAACAAAATTACTTTGTTACAATATAATATTCTAATACCAAAAAAAGTACTTGCGTGGCGTGAAAATATCTTTTGTGATGTAACTCTTTCAAAAGTACATAAAAATGGTTGCCAGCAGGGGTGTACATGTAGATTTATTAAATACACCTTGTGCGCCACCTAGGAACCAAATCTAGAACCCGACACTCGAAATTTTTGCTCTGTTACAATCGTACCCTGTTACAATTGACCCCACTCTCCCCTACGGATATAGTGAACTCCCGGTTACAGTCAACTGAAATTTCGGTCCTTTGAAGGTTCATTATAACGGGGTTTGACTGTATTTTGTTTTTAAGATTATTTGAAATAGTTCATTATTTTCCATAAGGTTATGAAAACTCTCCTGAATGCTTAAAAATAGTGGATTTCTTTGAGTAGAAGTGATTTTAAAAGCTATTTTTAAAAAGTGCATGTCTACAGTTATTAAAACTGATTATTTGGATCGATATTTGTGGTCTTAGAACACTTTCTAATCTCTTGAATAGATTTGAAATAATTGTAAAACAGTTTATTCAATTAAAAACTTGGAAAAAATATAATAATAAATTTAATAAAAATAAGGAAAATTAGAAAACTGAATTAGAAAGACGAATTTCAAAACAGCATCCACTCTCTATTAGAAAAAAATAGCACGTGTTAGGTACTTTCTGAAATTAGGTCTCATAACTGGTCAAAAATTTATTATGATAAATAAAGGAATTATCATAACAATTTCTTGAATATCATAATAATATGTTTTATCATAATTACTTAAATATTAATTTGTCTTTAAAGAAATCATTCATTTAAAATAAATCATTATCTCTAAAAATATTCATTATCTCTAAAAAAAATCATTCATTAAAAAAATAATTCATCAAAAACATCTAGAAATTTAAAAACTGGATGATAGCAACTCCTTTATGCGTTTCTCAATTCATCCTGAATTCATCTTACTTCAGATTAACTTTATAGCCTTTTTACCAACATTAAATTCGTACTTTTTTTAATCTCACTCTCTTTCATTCTACCTTGATCACATCTATTGACCATAAACTTCCTATTCGTTTTATTACTTTCCTTGAGAAATTATAATCAAATATTGTATCCTAAAATAAATCGTATTATCGATTACAATCACTGAAATCTTATTTGTACAGGTATTATCATTTATATTGTAGAAATAAAAGAATAAATTTAATAAATAAGTAAATTAAAAAATGAATTTAATAATTAAATAAATTAAAAATAAATTTAACAATTAAACAAATAAGAAGTAAATTTAATAATTAAATAAATTCAATAATAAAATTAATTAATTAAAATATATTAATTAAATAATAAATTAATCATAATTACTAAAATCTTGTCCAACATTCAAATAATGTTTTCTCGTTTTAAACTAGTGTAATCATTTATCTCGATATATATAACTTTCTGTTAATATGGATTTATCACATATTCTGAAAAGTTAGGTTGAAAGTAGAGTTACACAAACTTAAAGAAATAATAATAATTAACTTGAAATATTGTAAATAACAAACATTTTTAGCAATAATGTTTAGTTATTTGATTAAAAAATGATTTAAACTTTTTAAACCATAAGTTCTTTTCCTCTGTATCTTATAGACTCACCTATTTATTCAATAACAGAAACTTATTTTTCTCGTGGTATTCCGTCAAAATCATTCATATCGTTATGGTATATAACACATTAAAAGCTTTTGGCAATTTTTATTTAAGCTTGCAACTTCACCTTTTTTAAGAATTATTGGCACTTTTGACTTATATACTTTTTTTCTGAATTCCCTGGCAATTAAAGATAAACTAAAACTAAACTAAACTCAGTGGCGCGGCAGTCCTTGGAGGGCCAAGGCCTACTGTGCCCATCTCAGTTTCCTTGACATTGGACTCTGAGATGCAGGGGCAGATGATCCGGTTGGATAGTCAACCCCACGTGGAATCCCTCCGCCCCCCCTAGTGTTTAGTCCCTAAGCATGTTTGGTACTTATTTTATCGACCCACTGAAAGGATGAAAATCTGAGTCAACTTTGGCCGGCCTGAAGATAGAACCCGGGACCTGTGGCACAAGAGCGCGAAGGGCTACCACTCAGTCACCGGGCGTCATCAAGGATAATCACTCTTCTATTTATCAGAAAATACCGATAATCTTAATTATCTTAATAATCTGAGCCGCAATGGCTCAAGGGATAGAGCGTTCGCCCTTCAATGAGGCGAACCGGGTTCGAATCCCAGTCCACTGTGCTGACGTGAAATATCCTCAGTGGTAGACGGATCATGGGTTAGAATCCCCTTGCCATCAGACTAACCGCGGGAGGTTCTCGTTGTCTTTCTCTCCATGTAACGCAAATGCGGGTTAGCTTCATCAAAAAGTCCTCCATGAAGGCAAATTTCTCCCAATACTCGATCCAGGAGTTCCCTTGTCTTCTGGATTGGGTTCAAAATTACAAGACTACGGAGTTCAACATTAGTTGTCGTATGCCCATAAAATTGGGTCGGTTGTTCAACGATGATTATACAATAAAAATCTTAATTATCTTAATCTTAATTAACACCGATAATCTTAATCATTTTAATATTTTTACTGCTTTTCGTTTTGCTATCTTTTGATCGTTCTATATTGCTCAATAGGTAGCAGTTTGAGACTGGAATGCAGTTTCTAAATTATTTTGTGACTAAACATCAATAATTCAATCATCTTTTAAAGTTTCGAAATTTATTTGATCACTTTCTAAATTTTTTAGCCCTTATCCTTTTATAAAGTTTCTAAGATCATTTAATTTTCTTTTTAAGTGTCTTTTTCCATAAACTGTTTTGTTTCTAATGCAATTTTTCTTATTTCAACTTTTCTTTTAAAATTTCCAATCAAAGTCATTTCAGAACGTGAAACTATTTGATGCTACATACTCAAAATATAAATTTTTACCTTCTAACTTTTCATCACCACAAACTAATATTTCCAAACCAATCAATTTAAGTTATCTGAGTTATGGTTTTCATATTTTTTCTTTGGCGTAATGTATTAGCACTTATCTAATTTAAATATCTACAAATACGTCATCTAATATTTTGACAATTTAATAAACCGGCACTTCTTGTTCACCATATTACATTTCTCGCACCATTTTTCACAACCTCTAACAGCATTAATTAATTAGCATATTTGAGTTCACCTCCTTGAACCATTGAGATTGAGAAGACCTAGAACGTGAAGATCTAATTATTGGATTAAAAGTCATTCTGTTTTTTATTTTGCGAACAATACATACCACACATTTTTAAATTGGAGGAATGAGACAAGTCTTGAAAAATGTGAATTGTTCAGATTCAAATATAAAATGATATAACAGATGATATAATGTTGGCATAAATATAAAAATGTAAAGATATAAAAACAGCGTATAAAGTATAGATAACATGGAAATATATATATATCACATACTGCAAGTCACTATATTTACAAATCAGTATAAAACTGAACAATGCATGTAAAATGATCTCAGACTTTTAACGATTCATTTAAAATCTTTTACACAATATGAAAGTAAAATGAGCACAGACATTTATGATTCATTTAAAGTCATTTACACGAAAGCCATTATATTAAATCAATGAGTTGTAGTATGAATTCATTAAATGAGATGATGCGAGAAATCTGTAATATTCTTTTTCATTATGAATGATGTTAAATGAAGTACAGCAAAGCAATTAAGTTTAATAATTAAAAAATATATATATTCATATTTATGAACAAAATAATCTAAAACTCCATTTGAATTTATTTTTGAACATTATATAATTTAAAAAGAAATAATGTTTAAATATTTATGTTGAACAGTTAATAAATTTGAATAAATATTTTTAGAATTATTTATTTTTCCAAAGTGAACTATTAAAATCTTCATTTCATATCATTTTAAATGTATTTTTTTAAAAAAAAGAAATGTCATTTATCGTTTAAAAAGTTTATATATGTTTTTAACAATTGAGATTGTTAAAAATTTCCTTTTTTTTAAACGTAATGTATAATCATTTAGTATCATGTGCAACGCGCTAAAAAAATGGAACACCCTGAATAACTTTTGATCTAAGGATCGAATCTTCTCGTTTTAGGTCTCAATTTTTATTGTTTGAAGGTGTGACCTTTAAATTGATAGCTAATTAATTGGTGCAGATGATATTTTAAGCTACGAAATCAAGCACAAAAACTTTCTTCGAATAAAAACTCCTTTTATTCGACGAAATTGGATTTCTAACCCTCGAAATATGGAGAGCAAACAAATCGAAAAACTTGCGCACACAAATAAAAAATGTATTTACCCAAAAATAATTCCCTAAATAAAAATTTATATCTATTTATTATTTTATGTATAATTGACTGAAAAATATTTGAACTGTAAGGTGTACAAATTTTTTACATCATTTAAAAAATATAATTCAAATAAAATATAAAATTTGTACGAAAATGTTCGAATAAAATAATAAGAAATCGAATTTAAAAAATTCTTTTTTCAAAAATTCGATTTCTCTTGAACTATTCGGCCGATTTCGTCCTATTATGTTTATCTATACCTATCTATAGCATTCTTCAAAATGATGTAAAAATGTTTATATCTTACAAATTATTAAGTGAAATAACGCAAAACAATAAATGATTAGTAAAAATTACTTTTTCCTTGAAATTATACTTGAATTACGAATTTTGTAATTGTGTGTAAAAATTTTCGATATACTTAAAAAGCTCTCGAGATACGAATTACGCAAAAAATGTTATTAACATTAAGGGGTTCAAATTTTCAACCGTTCTCCTCACCAAACTATTGTGGACCATATATCCCAGATTGCGATTGACCCCCATGTTTTGAGGGTCAGGAATTCAAATCCGTCGAATCCGATTCGAATCCGATTTTGTAACTTCTAACATCTTGAGGTCACCCCAGTCAACCATAAATATTGAGTTCTAGTACGTGAAGATAACCGATCATTAAATCATAAGTTATGTAGAAAATCTCTTTTTTTGAAGTTATACTTCTTATGCGACTTCCAACAAGGTTGTGTTAAACGTTTAACGCTACATTTTTATTGACCGGGAAATCACGTAGTAGGATCCAGTTTTCCCTCATACATTTCCATATTGTTTTAGTTCTCACTAGCATTAAAATAATAAAAGTTATAAAAGTATTGTTTTTCTATAAATATTTTTTTAGTTTGTTTCGATGCATATATCATTTAATAGGGAAGTACTTTTTATTTTCAAATTTAGTGGATAACAATTGTAAAAAATGAGTGAAAACAATCCCACGGACAATGCGACGGATTTAAGGTTATGTCAAGGTACGTCTCTTGTGAATATCAATTGATTGTTAGGTTTTCTCTTCTGAAATTACATTATGACGCATTCACATACATTATTAATACAAATACATTTTCCAGGGCGAGACGATGAGGCAACCACAAGCACTTCCACTGGTTCAAGAGGTCCACGAGGGAAAAATGCACAATATTACCGTGATTACAGAGCACGGAAGCGAGCGGAGCAGGAAAAAGAGTCGTTGAATAGAACTAGTGATCCTTCTACGACTGCTGATTCTTCTACAATTAACGTCGCAGGTTGCGAAGTTTAACTTCTTCCGCGCGGAGGGACTCCACGCACTATTTTTTTTCCTTTTTTTTGCTCAGTGTACAAATACCATTTAGAAATTTAATTAGATAGTATTACACATTAGTCTTATACATTATACATTAGTCTTATACATTGCACATTAATCTTATACATTATACGTAATTCTTATACATTAGTCTTATACATCAATCTAATAGATTATAAGTATGATTTATCTTAGTCTCAGAATTTACTGAGGTAATCTACACCACAATCAGCATTAATTCAAATCTATCTCCGTGCACAACGTAGTTACTCTAATAGAGACTCTAATAATTATACTTAATTTAAAACGTGTATAGTAAATTTTGCGTATGTAAGATTAATAAAAATTATCCACAAATAATTGTATGTTATTAAAAATTTATATAACTGCAGTTGGAATTTTATATAATAATACTTTGGTTATCCTAAAAGAGCCTGAAACCAAGTAAAGGAAATCGGAATCTTTTGAAATTTTTATGTTTTCTTTTTAATATTTTCTTTTAAATATTTTTTGAATTAGATTCCAGGCAATTAAAGAAAATGACTTGAATATTTTTAAATTCTCTTTAGCTTAAATAACTGTTGACTACTTTCTTAATTTCAGAAATTTAATGTTTTTTTTTTTTTTTTGCTAATTCAGAAAATATTTGCATAAGTATAAAGAATAATCCAAATTTTCGAATCCTACAGCTATTCATATCTTGTGTCGGAATTCAAAAGTGAAAATTGTCACTCATCTTTCATCAAAGTGAATAGAAAATTCTTTTTTTTTCCTTAGCTCTTTAATTTTTTTCTTTCCACAATTTTTTAACCACTTCTCCCCCGCGCGATACCAAGTATTAAGTATCATTAAATATTATGTATCTATATTATTCTGCATGATAAAAAAGCGATTATTTTGCTGTTATTTACGAATATTGCATCACTTTATTTAAAATATCAATTATGATGAGATGATTTCTAGAAGATTTTTAAAATATTTTAAAAGTTTCAGAAAAAAATGGTGCCGATAAACATTTTTCTTTCAAAAACTTTTAAAGTAATCATTTTTTAATGAAATTATAAGCCATCAGTAAAGCAGTTTTTTTTTATACATTTGCGTGTCTTACTGGATCTGTAAATTTATTTCGTTTCAAATTATTTAACAAAATTTAACGAAAAATATAAAAGAAAGCAGGAATCTTACTTGTTAAGCAACAAAAAGCAGCACTGCTATAATTTTCCGATTTGTCGACTACTTCAACCCATTATTTTGGAGACAGACAAATTTATTTGATATTCGTGATCGTATTAATGCGGATATAATTTCCATTTCTTCAGAAGAATATTGTCGCAATTTATTCAAAATGGCTTGTTAGAATAAAATTGGGCAGGATTAACTCGGAGACTTGAAAAACAACAATTGTTGAGACAGAATAAAATCGTATTTTGATTTATTTAATTTATCATTGCTCTTTTATTTCCAGAAAAAAACGGCAAAAGTAGCGTGATTTCTAAGTGTTTCTACATAGAACAGTTTTATTGGATATAAATAATTATAGTTTTGCTACAAAATTGCTACTATTGGTTTCAGATACAAATTAAAAAATTTTACTTAAGATCTACACTGTAAAAAAAATGCTACATTTATCCGTAAAATCCATAATGATACAGTTTGAAATTTCAGTTCATTTACTTAATTAATCTGATTTCATTTGCATTAACTAAATTGTTACTCGTTACTGAATGTCCCACAAATAACCAGTGATTTTAAAGAACAATAGAAAAAACGAAAAAAAATTTCAAAAAATGTTCAGTTTGCTGCGATTTGCTAAGGGTACAATGAATTCAGTTAAGGAAATAGTTATAAAGATCCCCAACAGATGGCGCAGACCACTATAAAATGATAAGCAAAGTTTTTAAACAACATGGTAAAGTCTAAAGAGACGCCCGAGCAAATATTTCAACTGACCGGTTTGGCATGCAGCAGAAATTATTTCATTATTTTTTCAGCTTTTAGCGCCATCTGAAGACGAACTTAGTGGCTTTGTTACCAATTTTGGGTGAGAATAAAACTAATTCCTTAAGCAGAATGCTGAAAACTGTTAACTTCCATCTCCTTCTTATCTTTTTTTTTTTTTTAAATTATTCTCCAAATCGTTGGCCATTCATTTTTCATCATAATATTAATATAATTAAGAGGAGTTTTTTCGTTCAAAATATACCAAAATTTCAACTGTTATGTATCCCATCATTCCAATCACAAGAATAATAACAACAATATATATTTTAGGTGTCACACAGAGTAAACTGCTACATAAAAATGCTATAGCGAATCCTAATGATTCCCATAATCTGTAGTTGGAAAACGCTGCTTCTTCATCAGATCTAAAAAGTATGCCATAGAGAGCTGTAAAAAAAATAGTAAAACATTTCAATATCATTAACATTACAAAACAATTGAAGCATTTGTACTTTTCAATCTGAGCTATTTTCTACGTTAACTTCCATTAAAATATAAATTCAATTTCAGGCTTATCGTTATAAACTGACTCAAATAACCAGGGCTCGAAAAACCGCCCGTCCCCCCGTCCTAGGCGGTCAAAAATTCCCAGCGGACAACGAACTTCTCGAAACCGACGTCCGCGCGGACGGCCATTTTCCCGTTAATGTTAGTGATACATTTTCAATTTTTGTTATCTTACAATCTTTTTTGAAGGAGTAGATAAAGAAAATTTCTCTCATGAATGGGTGTCATTAAAATTTAAGATACATAACATCGCTAAACACCAGAAAACTTCAGCCCTCCGAGCCCAAGCTATTTATAAAGACCTAATGCAGCGAAATGACCCACGATACTTCAACATACTGCGCATGGTGGAATTGATGATCTCTGTCTTTGAGTTCTGCAGCGGTTGAAAGGGCTTTTTCAACTATGAACTTATTATAAAAAAGAAGAAAAAAACACACTTTACGTACTGGTCTTAAACAAGAAGCGTTAAACGCAATGATGAACATCTACCTAAATGGAAAACCCCTTTCAAATTTTTGTGCAGAAACCTCTGTAATTCATTTGGCTTGATTGTGGAACTGCAAACGTCATATTTATTTCATTAAAAAAACGCAGTACCCTAGGATAAATTGACATTCCAGATAACTTGACCATTGGTCATTTAAATTATTTCATAATAAAAATAAATTATTACATAAGAGAAATACTGGGTTAATATTAATAACCTGGTATTTCTTTTATTACTGTGTAATGTAATCCTAGTAACTACGAATTCATTGTGCAATTTATATAAATGTTTGTAATAAATAAGAGAAAATTAAATTTTTTTATTTATTTAGAAGCGACTGGTTAGTTTCAAAGGAGGACGGGTATATTGTTGGACAAGCCGTCCTCGGGGACGGGTAAAATTTCTAAGTTTTTTCGAGCCCTGCAAATAACTATATTAGGCTAGTAGGTCAAGGTTTTGATTTGAGGCTAAGTATAATTAGAATTGTGTTATTTAATTAGGTATTCTTTCGGCTGAGAATTTGCTTCTCAAAAGAGAGTTCTATACTTCATTAATTTTAATTTAAAATGCATTTTTACAAATTTTAATAGCCTTTCAAAAAATATTACTCGAAAATTCTATTTATCTCTATTTCCTTATCCGAGGCAGACATAGTTTAATTCAAGATATTCTTTTT
>NC_092208.1:46141131-46151687 GCF_043381705.1 Parasteatoda tepidariorum | reverse complement strand
CTCCGTAGCCTTGTAATTTTGAACCCAATCCAGAAGACAAGGGAACTCCTGGATCGAGTATTGGGAGAAATTTGCCTTCGTGGAGGACTTCTTGATGAAGCTAACCCGCATTTGCGTTACATGGAGAAGAAGACCACGAGAACCTCGCACGGTTAGCCTGACGGCAAGGGGACTCTAACCAATGATCCGTCTACCACTGAGGCTATTTCACGTTAGCACTGTGGTCGGTGTAAGCCGGATGCGTATTCGTATCGACTGGGATTCGAACCCGATTCGCCTCATTGGAAAGCGAACGCTCTATCCCCTGATCCATCGCGTCTAAATATCTTTTAATTGGTTTGATCCACATATCCGCTCGCTAATGGTGAAAGCATGCCTAGTCATGCCACAGGAAAAGAGTTCTGCTATGCACCACCTGTAGCCCATTTCGATCGCCAATAGCACAGTGTTAGAAAATATTTTTCACCACGATTGAAACTTTGCTTTTAATTGTGGTGTAAAACTTTATTAAACACAAAACCATTTATTTCCGAAATAAATAAATAGATAGAAAGAGAAGGACTGAATATCTCCACTTCCCTCAAATTTAAACTGAGTGTATTTTTTAGACTGGAAACTGTAATAACAGCTTGAACGATTTGAAGCCCGCTCCAACTAGTTCCGTTTCCGAGAACTCGCATATAAAGAAAAAGTACTTTATGCAACTGCATGCATAGTTAATTATGTTTCTTACAATACTTACAATTAATCATGGTCTGCCAAATTCCATCACTCAAACCCCAGACACCAGCTAAGACGAAAAACACTACGTATTGTTCACTATTGGGTTTCCATAGCAAAAGTGTTAAGCAGACTGCTAAATTTCCAATCGCTCCAGAGATGAAAATTGTCACTCGAGGAATATATTTGGCAAGGCGACCAGAGGTAAATGACACCACAGAGTTCACTGCACCAAAGAATATAAACACAAGTCCTACGTAGTAAATTCCCCAAGCACATGCAACGTAAGCCTGTAGATTTGAAAAAGTTACCATCAAACATAAATGAATCTGCATAGAAATTAATTAAATTAACGCTCATTGGCAATAAAGGGATAATTTTTTGTTTACTTTTTGAACTTCAATCGATGATGCGAATGGAATTATCTTTACGATTGAGAAATGTACATATTTCGAAGGTATCCAGTAAAATTTTCGAAATATTATTTTGTAACCCATTGATTCGTATAAACTTGAGTAGCAAGTCTTCAGTGAAGCTGCGAATGAACCCATGAAGCTAATAAATGGTTATAAAAATTGTATTTTTATATTCCAATTTATGAGATATGTCTTGACTGGAATTTTTGGAGCAGGTTAAGCAGTGCACTGTAAAAAATGGATGCTCAAATTTTAGCGAAACTTTCTTTGTTTTTGACGAAACCGTTTCCTGGTATATGCTGCGAGCAAAAATTTCGTCTAAGTGACGAAATAGCTAGCGTCATTTCTTCGAGAAAACGAATTTCGTCAAAGTTCAAGAAATATTTCATCACTCTGTTTCGTTTTGTTTTTTTCGCATAGAAAAAGAAACTCGTAGCGCCCAATGTATCTAACTTTTCTAATAATCATGTGGCATTTGCAGATGTATCAATATTGTCGAAACAACGCAGAAAGGACAAATAGATAGAACAGACGGATGAATTACACGCATGCTCCGGGATCTGCCTGGCACAAAGCCAACTTCTTGACAATCACGCAACCGGTCGGTTTGTTTCGTCACTTTATTTTTCGATCGTCTGGTCTTAATTTTAATTAACAATCTCCCACAATGCATTACGATGAGGTTTCTAGTTTAGGAAACATTTTCGTCATATACTTGAGAATTCGCGTTTTGTTACAAATCACGTGATTTCTCGCAGAAATGATTCTCAAAAATTTACGAAACACAGCTCGAGAATTGCTGAATCGTCAAAAACGAGTGTAATGTCGTTCAAATTTGTTCAAGTTTTAATCTGAAGCAATTGAACCATATAATCGCATTTCTTAAACTTGATTAATGTCTATAACTCAAACATATTTTATTTTAACAACTCATTAGGTTTGCCAAATATTCGCGCGGTATTATGGTTGAAACCTAAGTTATTTAAAATTATTAAAAAGTTAATTGATGAAAACTTTAAAAATGTCCTTCTATTTAAATAAACCTAAAAGACTTATGTAGCAAAATAAACAGTGGTTTCCTGTTTAACTTAATGTCACAAAGATATAATTGGTAAAAGATAAGACTTACACACATTTCGTCACTTAAAAATGTACCCCAAAAAATCAATCCAGATTGTTTTGGCTATCGATGGTTACACAACATAGATTGCCTTAAATTAAGACTGATGCTTAAATAATAGTTGTGAAATTAAAAATCTCAAGCATTAAGCAACACTTACATCTTGTTTTCACTTTTTCAACAACCTTTGCAATCTTAAGTTTATCGTTTCGAAATGGATATGATGAAAAATAAATAAATATGAATAACGTTCATATTTTCCGTACGAAAAAGTGACTTTTTAAATTTTAAGAAACTTGTAGTTAGATATCTGACTGCTACAATATATTTATGCTATGTAACTTATTTATACTATGTGACATATTTTTGCCTCTTTAAATCTTTTAATGTGCCTCATTTTATTTAACAACAAGATTTTAAAATCGATAATTAGATGATAATTCCATAATGTCGTCTTTCACAAAATCTTTTTCCTTTTGCAAAAATTTCATGCTTAAAAAAATTGTTTTCACAAAAGTCATTTTCTCAGAAATTAATTTTCTCAAAAAAATATCGTGCTTTTTATATAATTTTTTTTTTAAATAAACTGTATTGATACACTTTTCCTGTTAAAAATTAGTAAAAACAAATGTTTATAAGTTCTTGAAAATATGAAGGTTACTAATCAGTTAATTGTTTACTAAATTATGACGATAATTATAAAAATCTAAAATTATAGTTTTTCACTAATTAAATTTTTTTATATGTTGTAGCTATATCTTTTCTTATAATTTCTAGTAACATTAACGATGCAAAATTGAAAGTGACATAAAAGACCAAAGAAGTCCTTGGCCTCATTTGTTCTTTTTCGAGTTCGTTAACAATTTAAATTTTGAGTAATGGAATAATTTATGAAATATTAATTAACTAAATTCAGCAAACTTAACGAAATCTTTAACTACCAAAAAATGATAGATGTATCTAGAATAGTTAGATTATGATATATCTATTATCATAATCTAACTATTTCGTTAACATTCTATCTAGAAAGAATTATAACGAAATAACATAGTAGTAGCAAATCAATTAATTGGTAAAAAATATACTTTATAATACACATCAAGAAGCTCTTTACTATAGAATTTGTTCGATATAAATCCCTTATTAATAGTCTTAGATGAATAAATTACTGTTAGAAATTCTGATGCGAATTGAACCACAATATTGTATATATTTGCTGCAACCTAAAACATAAAGTTTAACCATATTATCATGCAAAATATACCTTCTTACTCAATAGGTACAAGTTAAACTAAAATATTTTTCACTTCAAGATTTTTTTAATGTTGCAGAAAATTTTCAGGATATTGCATCGTTAAAAGCTTCATTTTTTTTAGTGAATAAACTACATAAAGAGAAAAAACTTTTTGTTGCATTTATACTAACATTTGATCTTGCCTGATCCGGATGTGGGGATTTTAAATTTAAAATTAGCATTGCTCCAAAAGCTACAAATATTTTATGACATTATTAGTCTACATTTTGTCGAAATGTACAAGATTAAAAACATTATACATAACAGGAGGTCACATAAATGTTGTGACAAACTTCTAGAGAATTTAGGGCGCATCATCAGGATTAAAATTCCATATGAACCCATTCTAGGAATTATAATAATACGCCGCTAGGGGCACTTCCCAGTTATGTATGACCTGCTTAGAAGAGCACAAAGAAATCTTTCATAATAGAAAAGAGGCCTTAGTAGCATATGACGACATTTCCGGCCACAGGTTACGTAATTTCAATTCTGATGATGTGCTCTAAGTGCCCCAAAAATTTGTCGCAACATTTATTCAATCCCCTGTCATACGCAGCGTTTTTAAACTTGCACATTTCGACAAAACATAGATTAGAAACGTTATTTTGGAAAAGCTTCAGCTTGGCGAGAGAATTCTATTGCAGATTTGAAATACTATAGTATCTAAAACCTGCAAAAAACCTCAGGCAACGGAAAACAAAAAAAATTGCTACTCAGTGTTATCTAAATAAATGAGTGTTTTTATGTTCTTCTACAAAAACACTTTGCATTGTTGACCATCTTGTGTTGTAACCATAAAAAATACCCATGTCCGTTGGACCAATATGAGTAGGTTCAGGTGGTTGAAGCATGCGCAGTAGATGTTTAATTACTGACTACAATAATCAAGTTCTTAATTACTATAACTAATCATTAAAATAAACGTACCTTTGTAAAATCTCCAAGAATAAAACCTTGTTCGAGACCACTGAAAACAGTCAGGGGAACCAGGAGTAACTGTTTTGTTTTCTTCATGTGCTTCAAAGTAGCTAAAATCCTCGATTCCAAACTCTCCGTGTCATCTGCTTTCTTCTTATCATAAGAGTCTAAAAACAGTCCCATTATGAGAGCTGCCAAAACAATGCAGAACAAGTAGATGCCTATCAGGATATGCTTTTTCTCATCACTGGGAGCTTTCATATTCTCGCTGACACCGAAGCAAAAATCAGCTCCGCATGTGACAGTTTCGTTTAAAGTTGGAATGGTTCCGGCTAGTCCATCTTCATCGCCTTCCGAGGGTCTCAAGACATAAAAAGACACTAAGTTTCCCCATATCTGCGTTGTTTGGAATACCATGAAGAAAATTCCGAAAAAGCGATTCGTTACCACGTCGGCCGAGTCAGAATCTTGACTGGCATATAAAGCACTGATTTCATTTAGGTACGTGCATTTCGCTGACCAAAGAGCTGGCGCGGCAAGACCTAAAATAAATGCCGCTGGCAAAAATGTCCCCATACCAGGATAGAAATTAACAGCAATGTAGGGAGCGTATAATAAAGCACTCATTACCAATGTGGCTTTGCAGCCATACTTTCTGATAATGAGTTTTGGCAGAAACAGAGAAGATATTATCATGGATACATAGATGACACTTTGGGAAATGACTCCTATGTTACCTTCGATGTTGAGGGTGCTTTGGAGATTGGCAAGTCCTTGGTAGGCACTGAACATAAAAAGATATCCGATGCACACTATTATTAGGTTCTTGTAAATACGAGGTTTTGAAAAGACTTGTCCTGTACGGACCGTTTCGAATGTTGAGTGGATTTTTTCGACCACCATCTTGATTTTTTAGAAACACTAAAAATCACCAACTTTTGTTTTTCACCTGAAATATCAAAAACTGTTTCAAAAATAACTTAGGATAAACGTATTTGTAGTGAGTGAATAATAAAGTGCACAAAATGTTTCTGAAAGACATTTATAGTAAGGTTTGTTACACACCTTTTTTTCTTTTATTACAGTCGTAACTTTTGCATCCTTGACGCTTTCAGTTGGCCGTTAAAAGGAAATTTATAAACTTTTATGAAGCTAATAAAAAAAAATTTTGTCTTATTATAACTAGCTAAAGTGGGACACCAAAGTTTCGAAGTGAATCCGCTTTGTGAGACAAATACCGCAGAGGTTAAGGATGTTGAAGTATAAGTAGTAAAGTGTTTAGCTTTCATAATCATAGTAAAAAAAAATTTCAGTTACATTTTTATCGCAGCCGAAAATAAATACGAATAAAATATTGTTACGTAATTATAACATTTAACATATCACAGACAAATTGATTTATGTTCTCTGCATGTTTATAATCAATTTATTAGCTTTATAACAAAAGATAAAACAAAAAATTTAAACTATGACTATCGATGTTTAAATATTTCAAATTTCTGAAAAGATAAATCAGATTTCAACAGCATCATAAATAAAGCAAATAAAAGCCAAAAATTTAAAAATATCGATTAAAATGATGATGGATTAACAATTGATGAAATTCTTTCAAGTATTACGCTTTAATGGAAAAAAATATTAAATTTCTGTTTTGGTATTCAAGTTTATAAATTAAATATTTTCATGAAAATTCAAATTTAAAAGGTATAGTATATCTATGCATTGACTTTAAAAAAAACTTTTTGTTAAGTAAGGAATAATTTCATATTATAAATAAATGCTAACGTTAAACAATTGAAACATGTAAACAATCAGAGATTTGTTTAATTTTTATTAACTGAAATTTTGTTTAAATATATAAACATTTTAATAACGACTTACTTAATTTTTATATTGTAAGTAAATGTATGTAGTTTTAAAAATCATGCAACTACTTAGATATCATGACTTCCGACATTAAAATATTTCAAATGTTTAAAAATGATGATGTTTTTAACATTATTATAATTTAAGGAAATATAAACCTTTAATCAAAATACAGAATTTAATCTCAATTTAATTAATTAAGCATTCGATTAACTGTTCGAGTTTAAATGGATAAGTAAATATATTCCAATGCAAACGTTTAAATATGCAAAAAAAATATTATCGTAAAAATTTTATGAAAAATTTTATGAGTGAGTACAGAATAGACTAATGAAAAAAATTAGTTAACATTTAATTTTACTAACTAAACACATTTTAAATGTTTATGTTTATACTTACATAAATCAATATTAGATATGTTGATGCTTACATAAATCAAAATTAGATATGTTACATTTTCCGAATATCTCTGTTCCGAATATATATCTGTTTACATTGAGGTTTGCACATATGAGTTTTTAAGTGAAGTTTTACTTACATTAAAGGAACGGGTATTCATTTCCGGAACCGAAGATCTTAACAAGATGTCCAGTAATTTAAAGGATTTCTGAATTTTAACCCGACCATTCAACCGCTGAAGGACAATTTCTATTCTCAAAATGCAACTAAATTATATCGTTTTATTTTTCGATTAATTTCTATACTAGTTCAGTAAATTTCAATCATAGAAACCAGTTTTGATTGAATTCTAAATAACCACATTCTTTAAAATTTACACGTCACTATTTCTTAGTTACTATCCAAAGCTTGGAACTGTGCTCCGAATAAACATTCCAAAGAAACTCGTGCATTAGAACTGTGTATTAAAGGATGCTGAAACTAATTTCCTCAATAGATATTACGGAGATAAAGGTTTTGTAATATATCTGTCAACAGAAGGTTAAAAAAAAAAAAAACATATGCCTAAATTTCAAAACAGAAAAAGTCGGATGCTAAGATTGAGCAATACTTGGAGGAATAAACTTTTTACAATAAGCTTCAATTAGGCTTTATAATCGTTAAAACGTTTAGTTTTCTAGCTTCACTTTCATTGGATGCCATTGACACCTATTCGCCCACAAGCTATTGATTCTCAAAATCATCAAATATTGTTCCTAAGAAATATTTTACATTATGGGGAAAACGAAACCTTACAGATATTTGTATTTCTTGAGAAAAAACAAACAAACGGGGCCTAACGTCACGTGTTTACAATGTAGCAGTTTACAGAAAATGGATAAAATAATGTGAATAACATTAGTTTTTTAAAAAAAGGCGCTATTTTCTTTCAATACAGTTGCATACTTGCACTTCAAGAAGAAGACCTCCCATACCCACACATGTGACCTATGACGTCAGTGCCAGCTTATCTTTATCAGCAAAATGGCGCAGTTAAAGTTCAGCTAAATTTCTCTTCATAAGTTGAAACGTTAATTAAGGGTAAGTTAATAAAATACATAGCCGTATCGCACATCGAATTAGTTAAAATATAATTCTTTCTCGCCTACTTCTTTTACTTAACTTAGATTTATTATTTGTTTGTGTATTTCATTGTAACAGTGATATATTTTTATTTTGTGTACCTGGCAGTTTCGATGCATAACCAGTTTGCTTTTGTTCGACATGGCTTCGTGCCGGTCTTTGTGTTAAGCCTATGTGTAAATATATGGTGAAAGAAATTAAATCTTTGAGAAAGAATTTAGAATGTGTCACTTGAGAGAATTGATACTTGACGGGCTTGGCTTACTCGAAATAGAATAGAAAGAACAGTTGCTAACGTAAACAAATGCCCCGTTTCACAGGATCGAGATAGCCACACTACGGCACTTGCAGGCATCCCATTATCCTGGAAAAACTTTGTATGCCAAAACTGCTGGTACATTTTCGAAGATTGTGCCAAAAACTTTCAAATCGCATTATTTCTGTCTGTACAAAACTGACTCGAATTACAGTTAGCTAAAGAACTTTTAAGTAAAAGAAAGTGTATAAATATTTGATTTAAAAATTTACCTTTTTTGTCCCGCAGTGGATTGATCGTTAAGACACGGTTCCCAACAGATCACCGAAGTCAAGCATCACTGGCTGCGGTCAGTGTGCGGGTGGGTGACCACTTGGATTAGTCTGCGTAGGGACCGAGGGTGTGCTGTATTGTTCCTCGTTAAACTGTTCTACCGTAAAGTGCTCGACTTCGCATGCAGGTCGTCGAGCTACCGAAACGGGGGTGCCATCCCCTCTGCAAAGGATCAAAATTCTGATGGCATGTCTTCGGATCATCCTCAAGGGATGTTTCCCAGACGGTCGCCAATAGCCCATTGTGCAGCTCTAGTGCGACGTAAATTAACTACAACAACTACAACTATAACAATTTACCTTTTTTTACCAAGATTTCCTGATAATTATGCGAATTTAATTTGCACAATATGCGCATTGATCTGCTAAATTGCAATGAGAAATATTTTTGGTTTGAAGGTACTTTTTCGCAATTTTTGTTTTCATGTAATTTTTTATTTGTATTTAATGTAGTTTAGGATAATTATTATCTTAAGAACTAATTCAAAATTAACAAAATAAATATTATTTATTATTTTTTGAACTAAAAATTATCTGTAAAAAAATGTAGTTTTTATATCTATAACCTAATAAAGCTAATTCAAAATTAACAACATAAATTTTATTTATTATTAAGCTGAAGAACTATCTGTAGAAGAAAACCAGCCTGATTGGCGAGTAACATCTTGGGTATTTCCTAGAAAGATCTTAGAATGAGTTACAAAAATCATAATTCTACGCACCCATGTCATTCAACCTATAACTATCTTGAGCGTCCCGTCTCGTTTCACCCAATTAGACACCAGATAAACTATTTGAAAGTGAAGTTCATTGATTCTTAGAATCACATGAAATGAAAACAAACAAGCTTTCATCTTCTTTGTTTGAGTAATTCCAATTTATAAACAGAAATTATCTACAGTTAACCCCATTGACATACGAAGACGTCTGGGAGACGACATTTGTTTCTTATGTCGAAACAATAATTGACGTGTCTCAGACGTCTTCAACACAGAGATGCCAACTTGCTCCGGACAGCAAAAAAATATTTTATAGTGGTAGTTTATCAATTGTGATTCTTGGTTTAATAAATTCAATTTAGTAGATTTTTATCCACCACTATTTCTAAATAATTCACTGCCTTATATAATTCACCACTTTTTAGTAGTTATGTCATGCTATACCTTTTAAAAAGCAAGCAAAAATAGTCAAATATTTGAAGAATTTAGTTTGTAGTTATTAAGCATTTTTTTTTTTTTAATTATGTTGGCGAGTCCGTAGCAGTTGGCATCTCTGTCAACATTCAGTTGCTAGTTGTTGTTTACAGTGCAATCAAAGATCATTTCCATATCAAGAAATTAATAATTCCGCACAGTTTAGAGTTTGTTTAATAATATGTCAAGGGCTTTTATTTATTATTTAATAAGCTTTTTATTTACTTATCCTAGTTTTGGTGAAATATGCGAGGCTTTTCCAGCTTTGTAATTTTCCATATATCTTTCCTTATGATCACTGTCAAGGTATTGAAATATTTATTACTTAGACATCTTTGGCGCATGACGAAACTACGCTTTATAACCCAACTTTTTTGACTTTCAACTTTTTTTTAAACAATGATGTATTTTAATACTTATGTCTGGTCCGTGGTGGCTGAGGGGATAGAGCATTCGCCTCCCGATGAGCTGAACCGGGTTCGAATCCCAGCGATGGCTGATTGATACGAATTCCGCACCCGAATTGCACAGACCACAGTGCTAACGTGAAACATCCTCAGGGGTAGACGGGTCCTGGGTTAGAGTCCCCTTGCCGTCAGACTAACTGATGGAGGGATTTGCTCCATGTAATGCAAATGCGGGTTAGTTCCATCAAAAAGTTCTCCATGAAAGCAAAATTTCCCCCAATACATAATCCAGAAGTTTCCTTGTCTTCTGAACTGGGTTCAATATTACAAAACACCCGTGAAGTGCAACAAATAATTATTTTAAAAAAAATGGAACTATTTCAATTTTATCCGATATTTCTTTTTCAGTTTTTTGCATTATTTCGTATGTTCATCAATACTGAATTATTGATTATTTCCTTTTTTAATATCCCGTACGAAAAACGGGTATTTAGCTATTATTTTTAAATA
>NC_092208.1:46084368-46140631 GCF_043381705.1 Parasteatoda tepidariorum | reverse complement strand
CTGATGTCTATGTTTGGATATTTGGCACACAGTTACAAAGTCTGTCAAAGGGGTAGAAACGAAAGGAATTCCAAACATGCTTTCATTCAATAAGTTATATTGGATCTAGGTTCAAATAAAAATATTTTGGATGTGTATTCTTTTATTTCCATCTGCATATTTTTGAATTCTATGAAGTATCTAAATCAAGTAATAACTAATGGTTTAGTTAGGTAAGACGAGAATTTTTTTGATTGGTTAGTTACATTTTAAAATTATCAGTCCACGAGATATACTTTTCTTTAGTATTTATCTTACCAGAAAAGTTCATTACGTCTTCAACTCAAAACTTTCAAAATAAGGAGAATCATTTATAACCAGTGGGTTGGTTGGACTGAAATATTAGTTTCAAAAAAAAAATTTGGGGGGGGGGAGAGAGAGAGAGGTGGAGCAATAATTTTCATTACATCTTTATTAGATCCCAAAAAGATGTTGGAGATCTCAAAAAAATCTAAGTTTTCAATTTTTTGGTAACAGTTTACAAAGAATTAGAAAGTATCTCTAAAGGTGAAGAGGTAAAAAATCTTCACAGGGGAGAGAAAAAAAATATTCACAAATATATAATAAAGAGTTTTTTTTTTTTTTTTTTTTTTTTTTTAAAAAAAAAAGAATGCCTTACGATCTTTAAAAATTTTATAAAACCCCTTTACTTAATCAACATTCTCGTATTTCTCAAATTTTTCGATTTTTTTTTAATTATTAACAACGTTATAAGAAACAGTATTCGTCATGCTTGGGAATTGATATTTTCATAGGTTACGGAAAAATAGCTCTGAAAAGTAGTAAAGGAAAATAAAGCTTCAGAAAAAACCACAGGGGAAAAAAACTCCATTACCAAATTGAGTCTGAATTAAATACTATTAATTAATAAAATTTTATTTAATTAATTATAATTTAATTAATTATTCTTTATTAATTATTATTTAATTAATAATTAATAACTTATAATTTAATTAATTAAATATTATATACAAATTAATTAATATACAAGGATGAATTTGTGGAAAGGAACTTTTCACGTTTCATACTTTTTAATACTTTTATTTCATACTCTTATAAGAGTTTTAAAAAATTTTAACTCCAAGAATTACACTTAATACATACTGCCGCACAATAATGAAAGAGACAGTTTCAGTTCTTGGCATTTTTTCAAATTTTTTTCAGAAATACTTAGAGAATTATTTTGTTTTATAACTAACCCGAGAGGTGTTTAGATCATGTGGTTGTTCAAACGCATCAATAAAAAGTTTAAAGTTTTCAGAGATTTGAAAGACCGGCAATAAATTGCGAACGAAAAAGGTGTTTTGTATCAAAAATCTAGCAATATAAGCTTGTAACTTTATTTGATTATTATATGCAATAGCTGCACAAAAATTATTCCATACATTCATGAAGGTATGAACATTTTTACAAAAATAAATAAATTAAAGAAGAAAAAAAATATATATATATAACAAAATAAATAAATACAAGAAAACACGAAGAAAGTTACCTTGGCAATTAGCACTCTTTTTTGCGGATACAATCGTGTAGGTTGATGAAAAGATTATATCTCTTATTTTCCGGTTTTTTTTAAAAAAATTAAATTAAACAACATTTTGGAGTGATTTTTAATTAATAACAAAAATATTATTCTAAAGTATGAAAAAAATTTGCTAAAAACTGCCCCAGATATTGGCATTTAAAATAAACTTTTCATACTGTTCCTTAGCGGAAAATATTTAATTTTTGTCATAATTTTGTTCTGAATCGTATCCGGTAACTTATGAAAAAAAAGTCTGATATGAATATCTTGAAAATTCAAATAAAAAAATAGCAAGTTTCTAAGCAGTTTTTGTAAAATTTAAAAGAAAACTCTGAATGGTAAGGGGTTTTAAACACATTTGGTTTAAGAAAATATATATTGTCGTAAATATTTTCATTATTTAATTCTTATTTACTTTTATTAATATTTTAAACCGTTTGATTATCTGCATTGTAGTTTTCAGAGATTGATGATTCAATCCATCAACATCAACTGATTTGCTGATTGTTTGATTGTAATAACTTGATTCTTTCGATATCGAAAAATAAATAAAAGTTAATTCAATAAATTCAATTCAATAAATAATGAAAAAAATCAATTTATGCATTTTGAGTATGAAAAATATTCTGTTAATTTAAGATCGACCAAATATCTAATTTTCACTTTTATGAGTGCCTAGTAGGTAATGTGCTACCTTGCTACCTACCTAGGTAATTCAGGAAATAAAACAATTTTCGGCTCTTTAATGAATCACTCTAGTTAATCTGCGCATAAACTATATATTCTGTAGAACAAATGATTTCGGTAACATACACACTGTTCAAAAGTGATGCCATTAGCCTAAATTGAAACCTAAGTGCTCCATGTTTTAAGCATACACGACAATAAATACAAGGAATTTGGTGATTTTTGTTTTTATTAATGTCACACCGAGTATCGTTATTTACAAGCACTTTTTCTATATACAAGAATGTTGAAGCATCAGTTTTGAGATTCTAAAATGTTTGCTATCATTAATCATCTTCGATTGCAATATATTCTCTCCGGGCAGAACATTTCATCTTGAACTGGCCTACTAGGTAACAGACCATACTAATCAGTAGGGATGCCATCAGGATATTTATTTTGACAGAAATAGAAAGGTAATTAGCATAAGAGTAGCTTAGAAAAGATCCAAAAAAGCTCCAAAAATATAAGTTTGAAAAACCAGCTTCTCTATCTTTTGGGAACATCAGTCCGTAGAGGGCTAAAATAAAGAACAGAAACTATTAAATAAAACTAACCAATACACTGCTTATTGAATACAAGGAGCAATATTAAATACATATGTTATGATAAAAACCCGAAGTATGCTAAATCCTACGTTTTATCGGCTTTTACCAAAATGGCTTCGTAAAAATCCGAAGAAAGTTTTATTATGATTCCTTTTCTTCCTTTTACCAAGCCTTAGCGATAAAATGTAGAAGTTAACTAGCCACTTTGGTAAACCATAAGTTTTATCGGTAAAACTCAGGACTTATCAGACTTCAGGCCCTTACAGTAGCCCATACTATATATAGAGTTTCTCGTTATCATTGCTCTTAATTTATAATTTTACAGTCTTTGTCCAGAATTAAATCAAATAATCGTATGTATTATATATTGCAAATATTTAAGAAAAAAATAACTTTTATCTAATAACTTTTAACTAAATTAATTATGATCAAGATTAATCTCTGTAAAAACTGGAGGTTCTGGTTTTAGCAATAAAAACTGCAAAAAGTGTTAGATATAAAAGGCCTATAAAAATATATAGAATTTATAAACGGGATGGCTCAAACTTTCAAATTGTCTCTATCATATATATTAAAAATTGGGCAATAAAAATGAAATTGAGAGCTGAACAACTTTATTTAGACATTTTGAAAACCTTAAAATTTCAGGGGTAAAAAAACATGTTATGGTAAGAATGGAAGCATTAGTTTAATTTATCTTTTCAAAGGAATAAAATGATTGCTGTTATTTTCTTATTTTTTTCTAAACATTACAAACATTTTCTTGAATTCGCTCACCTGGTATTTGTGACCACCAAATGGCATCTCCCATTCCCCATATTCCTGCGATGACAAAGTAAATGCCAGTTGTCTCTGGCGATGGTTTCCATACAAATAATAACAAACAGATAGTTACATTAAGACATGCTCCTAAAATGATCACGGCTATCTGAGAGATGTACTTCACCAATGGTCCCACGAGTAGAGACATGATTGCGCCGCCGACACCGAAAAAAAGGGTGACAATACCAACATGATGAACACCCCAAAAACATGCAATATATGCCTGGAAAAAAAACATATGTAAAACAGGAGAAAATATTATATACAGTGAAACCTCTTGGGAGCGATCGTTTTCTGTTCCACAATAAAATGGTTATTAATGGAGATTGGTTGTTCTTAGGGATTACCTCCATTGACTTCAAAATGTTAAGGGACATGATTTTGAGAAGACGATTTTAATTTTAGTAGTGTCATTTTCTTGGTGAGAAAATGCTACTTGTATTGGTGTCATGAAAACCGGATCAGTGAACAAGCTTTAGTCAATGAGAATGATCCCTACTGATGTAATTAAGCGTAAAAACAAATTTACCAATTATGAAAGATAGAACTATTATGTTTTTTCGTTTAAGTCTGCTTTAAATTTATATCATAAAAATTAGTTAGCCTTAAAGCTTATTTGTTTGAGATGCTAATTTTTTTTAATAACTTTTTCTTTTAATTTAACTTTCAACTCTTAAAAAAAGCATTGATAGCATCGTCCTTAGTGCAGTCTGACTGCAACATGTGGTTGTAGATCTCTTTCAGACATCGTCAAAAAGAGCTCTCGAAATAAGAGCCTCTCACAAATATTTTGAATACATTTTAATCTTCTTATTGTTTGGTTAATATTTTTTGCTTTTATATTTTTTGTGTTTCCTTAAGCACTTACTGATAATCTTTCATTTTAATCAAAGAGTTAATAGTTTCCAAATGCTTCCTGTAGTGAAAAGGCTTTGCATCTTTCGAGTGGCAAGACTCGGAATATACTTTTCTTTAAACCATGGATTGTTACTGACAGGGAATTATTGTCTCCCTGCCCATTACTTTCGTTTAAACATTGCTTACTCTCCTACACGTTTTCTCTGCATCACTGCTTCACATTTGGACGAGTGTCCTGCATTGCCATCTTTCTCAAGTCGAGTAGAGAAACATTAGAAAACTAGTGACAAGTGTCCTGCATTGCCAACTTTCTCAAGTCGAGTAGAGAAACATTAGAAAACTAGTGACAAGTGCCCTGCATTGCCAACTTTCCCAAGTCGAGTAGAGAAACGTTGGAAAACCCGTGACGAGTGCCCTGCATTGCCATCTTCCTCAAGTCGAGTAGAGAAACATTGGAAAACCAGTGACGAGTGCCCTGCATTGCTATCTTTCTCAAGTCTAGTGGAGAAACATTGGAAAACCCATAACGAGTGCCCTGCATTGCCATCTTCCTCAAGTAGAGTAGAGAAACATTGGAAAACGCGTGACGAGTGTCCTGCATTACCATCTTCCTCAAGTAGAGTAGAGAAACGTTGGAAAACCCGTGACGAGTGTCCTGCATTGCCATCTTTCTCAAGTGGAGTAGAGAAACATTGAAAAACCCGTGATCTGTGAAAACACCTAGCGGTCATGCGACTGACATTTGTTAAATAGAATACATATTTTATTTTTAACTGTTTCATAAAAAATTTAATGCTTAAGTGAATTTTAAGTGTGCGTTAAGAACTTTTATATTCTCCCTTATTACTCTCACAGTTTCTGCTTCAGTATACATTATACCGCAGGCAAATATAATAAGAATGGAATGCCGTAAGACAGTTTTAAATTTCGTAAAGTTGTCTCACTTTTGAAAAGTATGAAAAATCTACCTTTTGAAGTTATAGCTTATTGGATGTTTGCTGTTAAAAAAGTCGCCTTTTTTGTCATCCGGAACTTAAACGATCAGTGAATAATCAGAAAAAGTAAATAGAACAGTGAAAATGCAGGAAAGTAATATTATTAAACAATATTATAAGTAAAATATGAACCGCGAATGATTTTTGCTAATTCACGTTTAGTTGAACTTTTCAACTAAAAAACCATGAAAAAACAAGAATTAGGCCCATCCAACATTGCTGGGAGGGCTTATGTTCTCGATAGGGGAGGTAATTTCTTATGGGTCTGATGTAAGTGCCAAATTTTTAAGAATCTTCAAGGCTAATATGATCATTTAACATCACTTACGGTAATGTTTTTAAAAGAAGATTTTAGAAATCTCTTAATTAAATGTCGAACACCTGAATCTTCCTGGAAATGATATTTCAAAGTTGTAATGTTTTCCCTCAGTTTGGTTATAAATTTATTTGGTTCTTTATTTTCTTGTCTTTTTAATACGACGGAAATGAGTTGGAAATAAATGACCCTAAAACTAATTTTCTTTTAAATTTAA
Organism: Parasteatoda tepidariorum; assembly: GCF_043381705.1. Lineage (NCBI taxonomy): Eukaryota > Metazoa > Arthropoda > Arachnida > Araneae > Theridiidae > Parasteatoda > Parasteatoda tepidariorum. The sequence goes on along the minus strand of NC_092208.1, from coordinate 46,134,585 downwards.
AGATGTTAAATTATTTGATTAGTTGCGAGCTCGTGTAATCTGGCGTCTACCTCGTGCTTAAAAATTTCATAAAAATAAATTAGGGCAAAAAATAATAGCGTAATACCCTTACTTTCGTTTTTAAATAATTGTGTTTTTGTTACAATGCTACATAATTCTATAACAATCAAATTCGAACAAGTTATGAGCATATTCTTATCAATAAATTTGAGATAAAATTCTATTTGATTTGAAGGTTAGTGGATGATTATAAATAGCAATGATCATTTTTGTTATATGTTTGATAACTTGATTTAGTCTATTGCTGATTAAAAACACGTGAAGGGAAAAAAAGGTAATAAACGTGAAGACGCCGCACTCTTAGTTTTGATTTTTAGTTGGGTTATGCGGCATCTCTAAAAGTGGTAAGTCGCCGCTATAAAATTAGGTAAATTTAAACCACATTTCTTATTCAGAACGCAATTCACGCTGCGTAAATAATAATTTAAGAAGAATTATAATACATTTACTAATGGTGACTGATGCACGTTAAATCTGTCGAGTCTCAGAGTCCTCCATGTTCCCATAACAAATCAATACCTCTGGGGGTACCGATCCAGGAGTTTCTTTGTCTTCTGGATTGATTCAAAATTACAAGGCTACGACGTTGAACATTAGTAGTCGTAAACCCAAAAATTGGGTCGACTGTTCAACGGCAGTCATAAAATAAAATTAAAAAATACATTTACTAACAAAATACCAGCGAATGAGTAATAATATGCTAAAATATAATGATGTATGTTTTGGGTCCATTTAAACTCATTTTTATAGCGTGAAAACATAGAAAAGTCTAACGTTTTAAAAAAGCTTTGCATAATAAAAAGGTCTAATAACAATAATCTGTGAATGATTATTTTCGGCAGTTAAAAATCCAAAAGTGTTGTATTTCGGTGCATTTAAACAGGGAAACTCACTGCTACATGCCACACGTTTTATATTTGATTCTCGTAGAGTAAGTATTCATTTAAGTAAATTATGAATCATTTTACAAACAGAATACAATATATTGCTCGTGGGCTGCAATAGTGGCACAACTCAAAAAACATGCATTTTGGCTAAGAACAGGTGTAAACATAAAATACACATTCTTTTCAGCATCAATACTAGCACAACACATAATTCAACTTGAAGGTAATCTTCGTTTAAGCAAACTAAAGCATTTCCTATGCATTTTCATTAGCAATGAAAATTTTAAACCCACTTATCACAAAATTATTATTTAGTTGTGCCGCTATTGCAGCCCATGAGCGATGTATGTGCAATAGACATTAGAAAATATATGTTTTGGGTCCATTTTACGCATTTGTATTGCGCATAAACTGTGAGAAATTTAAGATATTGCAGCTCTCATAAGCTTGGAATATACCGTTAAATTACTATGTTAGTATTTTTATAATTGAAAAGATATTATTTTTTGTTTAAAATATTTTTAACAGTAACAGTAACCTAAAATTTCGAATTTAAAACTTTATTTATCGAATTAATTTTAAAAACCTAATCTAGCTACTTTGCATTGGATAGCAATAAAAAAGAATCATTTAACTCACCTGGGTAATTTCATTTGCATAGAATGGACCCTCCATTCCAATATAAATAGAAATAGGAACTAATAGAATTTGATGCGGGTTTCTCAGATGCTTTACAGCGGAGAGAAATTGGTTCAAAATAAAATTGCCTCCACTACCTTCTTTCAAATCGTTCTTCAAAGGATCCAAAAACAAAGCAAGGATGAGAGCTGAAAGAATTCCAAAAATGGCAAAGGTACCGACCAAAAGCTGTCTTTGGCTCTCCAGAGGAGGATCCAAATTGGAATTCGTGACATTATCGTAAGGCTTGAAGTAATATCCGCAATCATCAGTCGTTGATTCGTTAATAAAGGTATTATTGACTCTATTTGGTTTCAAAGCATAGTAAACGAGGATATTACCAAAAATGTATGTTGATTCCGTGAAAGAAGTAAAAACTCCAAAGAAACTAACCATAACTACTTCAATGTTTTGATTAACGCTTTTTTCAAAACGGGACGCGAGTTCTTCTATATACACAGCTTGGGCAGTTACGAAAGGTCCATTCATCAGACCGTACAGTACAGATGTCACTATCATCGTGTCCCATCGCAGGTACATGTTGGCGGCTAAATAAGGACAGCCCAGCAGCGTGCATGCTGTCAGTACCTTCTTGCTGCCGAATTTGGCGATCAAAAAATCTGGTAAGAAAAGTGATGAAAGTAGAGACATACCATTGATGACTGCTTGTGAATCATCGCCTATGCCATCATTACTATTCATTGTACTTTGCAGACCTCCAAGGCACCAATACCCAGTATAAAAGAATAAATAACATAAACTAGTAATAAATAAATTTCGCAGGATTCTCCTTTGGCTCATGCCCTCTTGCAAATCATCTTTTACGGGAGGTTCTTCATGGTTTACGGAAAAATCCCTTGTAAAATAGCTCAAATGTTTTGAACTGTGCTTCTTTACTGAATTTGACATCGTTGAATTTTATAAATAATTAAAAGGAAAATTCCAATGAAAATAATAAAAACATATAATGAGTATATATATGTACAAAAACAAGAAAGAAATTAAATTTCTTTATTTTCAGAATGCATGAACGAAGCAAGTTGACACAATAAACGTCTAAATCATAACTGAAAAATTATGTTATCTTATTTTTTTTAACTTATCCAGTTAAATGACGCGACAATTTTTATCAACAATTCCTTTAAATTTAGATAAACGTTATAATGCAAGACCTAATCTCCCTCTTTAAAAAATGAGTAACACGTTTCTTTAAAAGAATTGTCATACTATATTTACATACAAATAAAGATGTTTTGTTGCTTGTTGAAAAGTTTGAAACATATTCCGCACAAAATAAAATTATCCTCGAACCAAGACAAGATTTGTAAACTTGTTTTTGTATTTTAAGAACTTAAAATAAATTTTATAACGTTTATTTTATACCGTCACGTATTACACATTTTGGGCAACTTCATCTTCGCTTAAAATCCTCTTACTAAGCCATTCATCTGCCACTCCTTTTACTTTTACTTTCCGCATTAAATCATCAAAGAATGAAGCCCAAAAATTATAGTTATATTTATCAATCGAACCTAAACGCTTGGACGAGTTCCAATGCCTCTTCGTGCGACGCTTTTTCTGCAAAATAATAAAGCACAGGTATTGTTTTCATTTATTCTGTGAGTTGTTAAGTCTAGAGCTATTCATGAACTTTTTCAATTCCTTTTACAAGGGAAAAAATCAGTAAAGGTTAAAAAGCATCTAAATGAATGACTGCAAAAGAAAAGATATATAAATGTATAGAGAGAGAGATTTCAAAACTTTAAAAAAAAAAGCTGTAAATAAATGATAGAACAACTGAAACAAATTTCGACGCAAGTGTATTTTGATAAAAGTTAAAATACAATCTTTTTTAATCGAAGATAAGAAAAGATTAAAAAAAACTTTGTTGAAATGTTTAGAATACTACTCACATGCAATGAAAATATAAGGTAATGCGTGGAAACTTCAAAGCCAATAGGCTTTGCTCGCTCACAAGCTTTTTTTAAAAAGTTTCAATTCATTTTTATAATTATTTAACATGAATTGTCGGAAAGGATATAACTGTTAACCGCATTCAAAGAAAAGGTGGAGACATATACACCGCCACATCATTTTTTTACAGTTTTAAAGTAAACGAAATAATTTCAATATAAACGAAAACATGTTATAGTTTATTTTTAAAAATTAGCTTAAAATTTCACGCTTTAAAAGAAAAGTTTCGTCAAGCCACTTTCTAGTAGTTTTGTTGTCATATCTTACTCATTTTCAACATTTCGTCTTAAAGAGGTATTAATTGCAATGAATGCAACTTCTCCAGTGCATTCCATAACAGTTTGTTACACTGTAAATTCCATTATAATTATTACAAATACCAGAGCAGTCTCGGCACGTTTAGGACAAGGTTCAGACCGTTCTTAGACGAATGAATATTGAGAAGAAAATTTTTAACGTACATCAGCTCTTTACCAAATCTTAATCCTTGCTTAAAATCAAGATCAAACAAATTCAAATTTTATTCTTAAATAATATCAAATTGCTTTTACCCTATTTGTAAAGTAAAGAGCAAATTATGTATTCATATTTTCCATAAGACACGCGTTAAAGTAAATTTCTTAAATTTTTGCACAGCTAAAACTATTAATAGAAGAAAAAAATAGTGGCTAATTTTTTTTTTAATATACGATTGTAAAAAAATGACATTTTTTTAAATCATTTTCCAAATCTTTTAGTCAAAAGCCTAGGATTNTCCTAGACTAATGAATATTGAGAAGAAAATTTTTTAACGTACATCAGCTCTTTACCAAATCTGAATCCTTGCTTAAAATCAAGATCAAATAATGATTAACCTTCAATATCAAATGTTGTCTGAACTCTTATTTCTCGTACTAATTCAGGGCCATCATAATAATGGTCAAGCTACTGAACAGTAGCAAAATATCCATTGTTATTGAAGTGTGTAAGCGTTAACATATAGGGTAAACCAGCCAGTGAAGGAACACTACCCAGTGAAGATATACATTGATCAAAAATAAGATTTTGAAAGTTTTTCTTTAGATTGATTGGTAATAATAGCTTACTGCCAAACAATAGGAAGCCATCTAGCAATGTTTTGGATTACCTGGTCAAATAGACTTCTCTGGAAAAATTTTTGAAAACTAGAAAAACAACAATTATGTAGGCATATTTTGAAACCAAAGTATTCCATGCTCAAGAAGAAATATTTTATATTATGGGGAAAACGAAACCTTACAGATATTTGTATTTCTTGAGAAAAAACAAACGGGGCCTAACGTCACGTGTTTACAATGTAGCAGCTTACAGGGAATGGACAAAATAATGTGAATAATATTAGTTTCAAAAAAATGCGCTATTTTTTTTTCAATACAATTGCATACTTGCACTTCAAGAAGATGAAGACCTTCCATACCCACACATGTGACCTATGACGTCAGTGCTAGCTTATCTTTATTAGCAAAATTGCGTATTAAAGTTCTGCTAAGTTAAGTTGGAATGTTAATTAAGGATAAGTTAATTAAATACAAAGCCGTATCGCACATCAAATTAGTTGAAATATAATTCTTTCTCGCCTACTTCTTTTACTTAACTTAGATTTATTATTTGTTTATGTAATTTATTGTAACAGTGATATATTTTTATCTTGTCTACCTGGCAGCTTCGATGCATAATTAATTTGTTTATGTTCCACATAGCTGCCTGCCGGTCTTTGTGTTAAGTCTATGTTTAAATATATGGTGAAAGAATTGAAATCTTTGAGAAAGAATTTAGAATGTGTCACTTAAGAGAATTGATACTTGACGGGCTTGGCTTAATCGAAATAGAATAGAAAGAAGAGTTTCTAACGTAAACAAATGCCACGTTTCAACAACCAATCAGGATCGAGATGCCCACACTACGTCACTTGCAGGTATCCCAAATAAATAAAATTTATCTTGTTAATTTTGAATTAGCTTTATTAGGTTATAGATATAAAAACTACATTTTTTTCCAGATAATTTTTAGTTCAAAAAATTATTTATTATTTTTTGAACTAAAAATTATCTGTAAAAAAGTTTAGTTTTCATATCTATAACCTAATAAAGCTAATTCAAAATTAACAAGATAAATTTTATTTATTATTAAGCTAAAGAACTATCTGTAGAAGAAAAGCAGCCTGATTGGCGAGTGACATCTTGTGTATTTCCTAGCAAGATCTTAGAATGAGTTGCAAAAATCATAATTCTACGCACCCTTGTCATTCAACCTATAACAATCTCGAGCGTCCCGTCTCGTTTCACCCAATTAGACACCAGATAAATTATTTGTGAGTGAAGTTCGTTGATTCTTAGAATCACATTAAATGAAAATAAACAAGCTTTCATCTTTTTTGTTTGAGTATAAACAGAAGTTATCTACAGTTAACCCCTTGGCATACGAAGACGTCTGGGAAACGTCATTTGTTTCTTATGTCGAAACAATAATTGACGTCTCTCAGACGTCTTCAACACAGAGATGCCAACTTGCTCTGGACAGCAAATAAATATTTTAAAGTGGTAGTTTACCAATTGTGATTCTTGGTTTAATAAATTCAGTTTGTAGTTATTTACTGCTTTTTTTTAATTATTATTATTATGTTGGCGAGTCCGTAGCAGTTGGCATCTCTGTCAACATTCAGTTGCTAGTTGTTGTTTACAGTGCAATCAAAGATCATTTCCATATCAAGAAATTAATAATTCCGCACAGTTTAGAGTTTGTTTAATAATATGTCAAGTGGTTAAATAAGCCTTTTATTTACTTATCCCAGTTTTGGGAAAATATGCGAGGCTTTTTCTAGCTTTGTAATTTTCTATATATCTTTCCTTATGATCACTGTCAAGGTATTGAAATATTTATTACTTTGACATCTTCGGCGCATTACGAAACTACGCTTAGTACCCAACTTTTTTGACTTTCAACTTTTTTTAAACAATGATGTATTTTTAATACTTATGACTGGTCCGTGGTGGCTGAGGGGATAGAGCGTTCGCCACCCGATGAGGTGAACCGGGTTCGAATCCCAGCGATGGCTGATTGATACTAATTCCGCACCCGAATTGCACAGACCACAGGGATAACGTAAAACATCCTGAGGGGTAGACGGATCCTCGGTTAGAGTCCCCTTGCTGTCAGACTAACCAATGGAGGTTTTTGCTCCATGTAATGCAAATGCGGGTTAGTTCCATCAAAAAGTCCTCCATGAAAGCAAAATTTCCCCCAATACTTAATTCAGAAGTTCCCTTGTCTTCTGAATTGGGTTCAAAATTACAAAGCACCTGTGAAGTGCCACAAATAATTATTTAAAAAAATGGAACTATTTAAATTTTATCCGATATTTGTTTTTCAGTTTTTTGCATTATTGTTTTAATACTGAATTGTTTTATTTTATTTTATAACCGTCGTTGAACAGCCGACCCAATTTTATGGGTTTACGACTTCTAATGTTCAACTCCGTAGCCTTGTAATTTTGAACCCAATACAGAAGACTAGGGAACTCCTGGATCGAGTATTGGGAGAAATTTACCTTCGTGGAGGACTTTTTGATGGAGCTAACCCGCATTTGCGTTACATGGAGAGGAAGACCACGAGAACCTCCCGCGGTTAATCTGATGGCAAAGGGATTCTAACCCATGATCCGTCTACTATTGAGGATATATCACGTCAGCACCTGTGGTCTAGAGCGTTCGCCTTCCAATGAGGCGAACCGGGTTCGAATCCCAGTCGATACGAATACTGAATTATTGATTATTTCCTTTTTTATATCCCGTACGAAGAACGGGTATTTAGCTATTATTTTTAAATAAAAAGGCTCTTCAAAATATTATAACGCTTAATTGAGCTAAGATTTATCAAAACGGGAAATGACCATTAATAGGAAATTAACAACCCTTCCATTAATAGCATTGGTGTGAGAGAAAATGCTAACATTCCGGAAGTACTTTTTAGGAACAAAAAAAGAAAATCCGTGCAATACTGTCAAGATAATTTAAATAAGACCTTATAATTAATCTCCTCCCTAAATCACGAAAAACTAATGACACTAACTTCTTCAATTTGGAAGTTAATTTATGTTAATAACTATACTTCCGTCTGCAAGGCGTATATTAATCAAATAGCATGAGTCTGAAAAAACAAGGACAGTAATTGGCTTACTATGATATTCCTCTATTTCTATTCAATCAAACATTTCAAAGCAGCATGCTTACTGATGCCTATGTTTGGATATTTGGCACATAGTTACACTAACGACCGTACTCTTCCGTCAAAGGGGTTGAAACGAAAGGAATTCCAAACATGCTTTCATTCAATAAGTTATATTGGATATGGGTTCAAATGAAAATATTTTGGATATCTATTCTAATTATTTCCATTTGCGTATTTTTGAACTCTATGAAAGTAATAACTAGTGGTTTAGTTAGAGAAGACGAGAACTTTTTTGATTGGTTAATTGCATTTTAAAATTATCAGTCCGCGAGAGACACTTTTTTTTAGTATTATTCTTACCAGACAAGTAAGTTACGTCTGCATCTAAAAATTTACAATATAAAGGGAATCATTTATAACCAGTGGGCTGGTTGGACTGAAATATTAGTTTTAAATAAATAATTTTTTTTGGGGGGGGGGGAGGTGGAGGAATAATTTTTATTACGTCTTTATTAGATCCGAAAAAAAATGTTGGAAGTCTCAGAAAAATCTAAGTTTTAAAGTCTTCAATTTTTAGCAACAGTTTACAAAGAATTAGAAAGCATCTCTAAAAGTGCAGAGGTAAAAAATCTTAACAGGGCGGAAGAAAATTTTTTTCACAAATATAAAATGAAGAGTTTAAAAAAACGCCGTACGATTTTTAAAAATTTTATATAACCGCTTCACTTAATCAACTAATTATCTTATTTCTCAAATTTTTAGATTTTTTTAAATTGTTAATGACATTAACTTGTCTCAAATTGTTCTTTAAAAAGGGCCCTAATCAGAATCTAACTTATAGCTCTGAAAAACAGTAAAGGAAAATAAAGCATCAGAAAAAACATTCATAACCAAATTGAGTCTGAATTAAATGCTATTAATTAATAAAATTTTATTTGATTTAAGTAAAGATTATTTAATTAATTATTATTTAATATCGGTAAGATTAAATATTATTTAAAAATTAATTAATATATAAGGATTAGTTTACAGAAAGTAACTTTTCACATTTCTCACTTTTTAATACTTTTATTTCATACTCTTATAAGAGTTTTTAAAAAAAAAGTTAACGCCAATAATTACACTACTTAATATATACTGTCGTAAAATAATGAAAGAGACAGTATTTGCATTTTTTCAAATTTTTTCAGAAATGCTTAGAGAATTATTTTATTTTATAATTAACCTGAGAGGTGTTTAGATCATGCTCAAACGCATCAATGAAAAGTTTAAAGTTTTAAGCGATTTAAGTGACCGTGGTTAAGTGATTTAAGGTGCTCTTGTATCAAAAATATGGCATTATAAGCTAGTAACTTTATTTGGTTATCGTATGCAATAACTGTACAAAAATTATTCAATACATTCATGAAAGTACATTTTTGCAAAAATAAATAAATAAAAAATATTTTTTTTGCTTTATGTTTTCTTATTATAGCTGTAGCAGTATTTAAAAAAAAAAATAAACAACATTTTTGGAATAATTTTTAATTAATAACAAAAATATTACTTTAAAGTATGAAAACAATTCGTTAAAAACTATCCTAGATATTGGCATTTAAAATAAGCCTTTCATACAGTTCATGAGCGAAAAAAATTGAATTTTTGTCATAATTTTGTTCTGAATCGTATTCGGTAACTTATGAAAAAAAGTCTGAATCGAATATCTTGGAAAAAATTTGAAAAAATGGTAATTTTCTAAGCAGTTTTCATAAAATTTAAAAGGAAACTCTGAATGGTAAGGGGTTTTAACCAAATTTGTTTTATGAGAATATATATTGTCGTAAATATTCTAATTGTTTAATTCTTATTTACTTCTAATAATATTTTAATCTGTTTGATTCTCTGTATTGTAGTTATTAGAGATTGATGATTCAATCCATCAGCATTAACAAATTTGTTGACTGTTTGATTGTCATAGCTTGATTCTTTCGATATCGAAAAATAAACAAATATTAAATTAAATAAATAATTCAATAAATTCAATTCCATAAATAATGAAGAAAAAAAACATTAATTTAAGCATTTTAAGTATGAAAATATTCTGTTAATTTAAGAACTAAAAAAATATCTTATTTTCACTTTAATGAATGTCTAGTAGGTAATGTGCTACCTTGCTACCTACCTAGATAATTCAGGAAATAAAATAATTTTCGACTCTTTAAGGAATCAGTCTACTTAATCTGCACGTAAACTAGATAGTCTGTAGAACAAATAATTTCGGTAACATATACACTGCTCAAAAGTGATGCTATTAGTCTAATTTGAAACCTAAATGCTCCATCTTTTAAACATACACTACAATAAGTACAAGGAATTTGATGATTTTTATTTTTATTAATGTCACACCAAGTATCGTTATTTACAAGCTCTTTTTCTATGTACAAGAATGTTGATAAACATCAGCTTTGAGATTCTAAAATGTTTGCTATTATTAATCACCTTCGATTGCAATATATTCTCTCCGTGCAGAACATTTCATCTTGAACTGGCCTACTAGGTAACAGACCATACTAATCAGTAGGGAAGCCATCAGGATATTTATTTTGACAGAAATAGAAAGGTAATTAGCATAAGAGTAGCTTAGAAAAGCTCCAAAAAAGCTCCAGAAATATAAGTTTGAAAAACCAGCTTCTCTATCGTTTGGAAACATCAGTCCGTAGAGGGCTAAAAAAAAGAACATAAAACTATTGAATAAAACTAACCAATACACCGTTTATTGAATGCAAGAAACAATATTAAATACATATGTTACATATGTTACGGTAAAAACCCGAAGTCTGCTGAATGCTAGATTTTATCGGCTTTTACCAATGTTTGAAGAAAGTTTTACTATGATTCTTTTTCAGCCTTTTACCAAGTCTTAGCTGTAAAAAGTAGGAGTTAATTAGCCACTTTGGTAAATCATTGGTTCTATCGATAAAACTCAGGATTTACCAGACTTCGGGCTTTTACAGTAGCGCATACTACATACAGTTTCTCGATATCACTGCTCTTAATTTATAATTTTACAGTCTTAGGTCAACAATTAAGGGAAATTAGCGTATGTATTACATACTGCAAATATTTAAGAAAAAGAAAAATAACTTTATCAAAAATGATTTAATTATGATCAAGGTTAATCTCTGTAAAAACTGGAAGCTTCGGCTTCAGTAACAAAAGCTGCAGAGAAGTATCAGATATAAAAGACCTATAAAAAGATATAAAATTTATGAACGGGATGGCTCAAACTTTCAAAATCAAATTGGCTCTCTATAATATATATTAAGATGATATTTCAACAAAAATCGGTCAATAAAATTGAAATTAAGAACGTAACAACTTAAATGCCGGTCAGGTGGCCGAGCGGTTAGAGTGCCCGACTGCGAAGCCAATGGCTGCGGGTTCGAATCCCGCTTTAAGCATGCACGTTTCTCTCTATGTGTTGTCAACTGTTGTGTGTGAATGTGCCCCACTCTATAAGCGGGTATTTGTGATAGTGTGGCGTGGGTAATGTTGCTCGCCTCCGTGACTTAGGTTCACAGGTGCCCACTGGGTAACGTTAAATGAGCAACACTTCCGGCATCTTGCAAGGAGAAGAACGAAAATTCAGTTCCTGCCGTTACGGGAAAACAACTTAAATATTTAGACATTTTGAAAACTTTAAAACTTCAGGGGTAAAAAAACATTTTATGGTAAGAATGGAAGCATTAATTTAATTTATCTTTTCAAAGGCATAAAATGATTGCTGTTATTTTCTTATCTTTTTTCTAAACATTACAAACATTTTCTCGAATTCGCTCACCTGGTATTTGCGACCACCAAATGGCATCTCCCATTCCCCATATTCCTGCTATGACAAAGTAAATGCCAGTTGTCTTTGGCGAGGGTTTCCATAGAAATAATAACAAACAGATAGCTACATTAAGACATGCTCCTAAAATGATCACGGCTATCTGAGAGATGTACTTCACCAATGGTCCCACGAATAGAGACATGATTGTGCCGCCGACACCGAAAAAAAGGGTGACAATACCAACGTGGTGAACACCCCAAAAACATGCAATATATGCCTGGAAAAAAACATGAGTAAAACAGAAGAAAATATTACATATAGTGCAACCTCTTTCTGTTCCACAATAAAATGGCCGTTAATGGAGGTTGGTTGTTCTTAGGGATTACCTCCATTGACTTCAAAATGTTAAGGGACATGATTTTGAGAAGACGATTTTAATTTTATTTGTGTCATTTTATTGGTGCGAAAATGCTACTTGTATGGACGTCATGAAAACCGGATAAATAAACAAACTTCAGTCAATGAAAATGATCGCTACTGATATAATTATGTGTAAAAACAAATTTACCAATTATGAAAGATAGAACTACTTTAAATGAACAATTATGTTTCTTCGCTTAAATCAGCATTTAATTTTATATCATAAAAATTAGTTAGCTTTAATGCTTGTGTATTTGAGATGCTTAATTTTTTTAAAACAACTTTTTTTCTAATTTGACTTTCAAATCTGAAAATAAATCATTGATAGCATCGTCTTTAGCGCACTCTGTGGTTGCAGATCTCTTTCAGCGGTTTTCCAAAAGAGCTCTCTAAATAGGAGCCACTCACATATATTTTGAATACATTTCAATCCATTTATGATATTTGTTTTGTTAGAAATTTTTACATTGATATTTTTTTGTGTTTCCTTAATTAACCTTTACCGCTTTTGGAGTGAAGGATTCCTCTTTCGCTGATGGAAGAGTTTTTCATGGTCTCTCGTAAAGGTTTTCTTCAACACAAAATCTATGAAAAAAATTCCGAGTAATGGCCGTAAATAGAGTTGGTCGTTTCATATAGGTGGTCATTCCGGGAGGTTTCACTGTAAAATAAAGTTTACTGCATTTGTAACAAAGCAGCTGCAGTTAACTACAAAAAAAAAAGTTTTTCCTACCACTGATTTACCAAAAAGGGATCTTGGTTCCTCCCTGAAACCGTGCGAGAACTAGGGATTCATTCAGCTTAATTTAAAATTATTAGGATTCCTGTTAAACATAAAGAAATGTCCTGAAAAAGAAAATGTTCTACGCAAATGCGTTCAGACGTATTTCCTACTCTCAACAGGCTTTTCTCACTTCACTGTACTCCAGTTTTCTGAATTTTCACATTCCCCCTCTAGGGAACGGCATTATGTCATGCAACATGAGAATTTAGAAAGAGGTTTTCAGGGTTGACAGTCCTTCGATCTGAAATGTTAAGTGGTGTTCTTATTTTATTTAAAAAAAAAAATCTTTGATTTGTTCGAAATTGAAGTTGAATGGAGATCGCTTTCTGATGAGAGTGAAACAATGGGTGAAAATTCAACGATCCTTAAGAATCCATTATTGTTAGACTCTAATTCTAAATATGCAGATATCTATAAAAACTTGATTTATGGATTCAAGCAGTTAAATGCTTATTTTTGCCATAAGTATAAATTAAGAAAGTCTCTTCACGCGTGCAGAAGCTACACGTATTTCTGATGTTTAATGCTTCCATCACTGTAATTTGAATATTAAAATTTTGGGTCAGCTTTTCTTTAAACTTTGTCTACTTTAATTTTTGATTGATTGCTATTGAATATTATTCTCTGCAAGTAGAAATTCTGACAATTGATATATATATATATATATATATATATATATAGAAGTAAGAGAGAGAGAGAGANGCCATCTTCCTCAAGTCGAGCAGAGAAACATTGGAAAACCCGTGACGAGTGCCATGCATTGCCATCTTCCTCAAGTCGAGCAGAGAAACATTGGAAAACCCGTGACGAGTGCCATGCATTGCCATCTTCCTCAAGTCGAGCAGAGAAACATTGGAAAACCCGTGACGAGTGCCATGCATTGCCATCTTCCTCAAGTCGAGCAGAGAAACATTGGAAAACCCGTGACGAGTGCCATGCATTGCCATCTTCCTCAAGTCGAGCAGAGAAACATTGGAAAACCCGTGACGAGTGCCATGCATTGCCATCTTCCTCAAGTCGAGCAGAGAAACATTGGAAAACCCGTGACGAGTGCCATGCATTGCCATCTTCCTCAAGTCGAGCAGAGAAACATTGGAAAACCCGTGACGAGTGCCATGCATTGCCATCTTCCTCAAGTCGAGCAGAGAAACATTGGAAAACCCGTGACGAGTGCCATGCATTGCCATCTTCCTCAAGTCGAGCAGAGAAACATTGGAAAACCCGTGACGAGTGCCATGCATTGCCATCTTCCTCAAGTCGAGCAGAGAAACATTGGAAAACCCGTGACGAGTGCCATGCATTGCCATCTTCCTCAAGTCGAGCAGAGAAACATTGGAAAACCCGTGACGAGTGCCATGCATTGCCATCTTCCTCAAGTCGAGCAGAGAAACATTGGAAAACCCGTGACGAGTGCCATGCATTGCCATCTTCCTCAAGTCGAGCAGAGAAACATTGGAAAACCCGTGACGAGTGCCATGCATTGCCATCTTCCTCAAGTCGAGCAGAGAAACATTGGAAAACCCGTGACGAGTGCCATGCATTGCCATCTTCCTCAAGTCGAGCAGAGAAACATTGGAAAACCCGTGACGAGTGCCATGCATTGCCATCTTCCTCAAGTCGAGCAGAGAAACATTGGAAAACCCGTGACGAGTGCCATGCATTGCCATCTTCCTCAAGTCGAGCAGAGAAACATTGGAAAACCCGTGACGAGTGCCATGCATTGCCATCTTCCTCAAGTCGAGCAGAGAAACATTGGAAAACCCGTGACGAGTGCCATGCATTGCCATCTTCCTCAAGTCGAGCAGAGAAACATTGGAAAACCCGTGACGAGTGCCATGCATTGCCATCTTCCTCAAGTCGAGCAGAGAAACATTGGAAAACCCGTGACGAGTGCCATGCATTGCCATCTTCCTCAAGTCGAGCAGAGAAACATTGGAAAACCCGTGACGAGTGCCATGCATTGCCATCTTCCTCAAGTCGAGCAGAGAAACATTGGAAAACCCGTGACGAGTGCCATGCATTGCCATCTTCCTCAAGTCGAGCAGAGAAACATTGGAAAACCCGTGACGAGTGCCCTGCATTGCCATCTTCCTCAAGTCGAGCAGAGAAACATTGGAAAACCCGTGACGAGTGCCATGCATTGCCATCTTCCTCAAGTCGAGCAGAGAAACATTGGAAAACCCGTGACGAGTGCCCCTGCATTGCCATCTTTCTCAAGTCGAGTAGAGAAACATTGGAAAACCCGTGACGAGTGCCCTGCATTGCCATCTTTCTCAAGTCGAGTAGAGAAACATTGGAAAATTTGTGACTAGTGCCATGCATTGCCATCTTTCTCAAGTCGAGTAGAGAAACATTGGAAAACCCGCAATCTGTGAAAACACCTAGTGGTCAAAAGACTGACATTTGTTAAATGAAATAAGCATTTAATTCTTAACTATTTCATAACAAATTTAATGCTTAAGTGAATTTTAAGTGTGCGTTAAGTACTTTTATATTCTCCCTAATTTATCTCACAGTTTCTGCTTCAGTCTTAAACATCTTATATATATGTGTGTAAAATATATTATACCGCAGGCAAATATAATAAGAATGGAGGACCGTAAGACAGTTTTAAATCTCGTTAAGTTTCCTCAATTTCGAAAAGTTTGGAAACTCCACCTTTTGAAGTTATAGCTTATTGCATGTTTGATGTTAAAAAAGTCGCCTTTTTTGTCATCCGGAACCTAAGCGATCAGTGAATAATCAGAAAAAGTAAGTCGAACAGTGAAAATGCAGAAAATCAATATTATTAAACTATATTATAAGTAAAATATGAACCGCGAATAATTTTTGCTTATTCACGTGATAGGCTTTTTATTCACTTTCTGTTGAACCATATGGAAAGGACATGAGTGAAGAACAAAATTAATTTGTTTCTAAACGATATAAACTACAAACACACATGGTAACTTTCCTTTGGCACATGATTACAAGAATTTTAATAAAATCTCTGCGAAAAACGTGGTCACCACTGATGTAAAATGGTCTTAGTCTGGAAGCTTTAATCTATACACGAGAACCAGTAAGAAGTCATCTCCTTTCATCTTGATCTACAATTCTCTCCCCCACCCCCAAAAATATATAAGTTTAACCTAATCGTTGTTTTCAAGTTCCTCTTTAATCTAGAAGTTTTCAACTGGAAAACATGAAGAAATAAGAATTAGACCCATCCAACATAGCTGAGAAATAGGAGGGCTTAAATTCTCGTTAGGGGAGGTAATTTCTTAACGGCTTGATGTAAGTGCCAAATTTTTAAGAAACTTCAAGGCTAATATAATCATTTACCATCACTTTCAGTAATGTTTTTCAAAGAAGATTTTAAAAATCTTTTAATTAAACACTGAACACCTGAATCTTCCTGGAAATGGTATCTAAAAGTTGTAATGCTTTTCCTTATATATTGCTTGGTTATAATTTCTTTTTGGTTCTTTACTTTCTTGTCTTTTTAAATACGACGGAAATGAGTTGGAAATAAATTACCCTAATACTATTTTTTTTAATTTAAAGATGTTAAATTCTTTGATTTGTTATGAGCTCGTGTAATCGGCGTCTGCCTCGTGTTTAAAAATTTCATAAAAATAAATGAGGGTAAAAAATAATAGCGTAATACCATTACTTTTGTTTTTAAATAATTGTGTTTTTGTTACAATGTTACTTATTTCCATAACAATGCATTCGAATGTATTCTGCGAGCATGTTCTTATCAATAAATTTGAGATAAAATTCGATTCGATTTGTAGGTTATTGACGAATATAAAAAGCAATGATCACTTTTGTTTTATAATTGATAACTTGGTTTAATCTATTGGTGATTAAAAACACTTGACGAAAGAAAAAGGTAATAAAAGTAAAGACTGTTAGTTTTGATTTTTAGTTGGTTTATGCCTTATGCGGCATTTCTAAAAGTGATAAGTCGCCTCTATAAAATTAGGTAAATTTAAACCACATTTCTTATTCAGAACACAATTCACGTTTGTGTAAATAATACTTTAAGAAGAATTATAACACATTTTATTAACAAAATGCCAGCGAATGGGTAATAATATGCTAAAATATAATGATGTATTTTTTTAACCCATTTTTATAGCGTGAAAACATAGAAAAGTCTAACGTTTTAAAAAAATCTTTGTGAAAAAGCCTAAAAACAATAGTCTGTACATGATTATTTTCAACAGTTAAAAATCAATATTTTTGTTGTATTTTGGTGCATCTAAACGAGGAAAGTCATTGCTATATGCCACACGTTTTATATTTGAATCTCGTAGAGTAAGAATTAATTCAAGTAAAATATAAATCACTTTACATACAGCAGTGTTTCCCAAAGTGTGGTACGCGTACCCCCAGGGGTACGGGAACAGTTTAGCGGGGGTACGCGTTCTTATGTGAAATATCTTACAACAAACGAAAATTTAAAAACAAAGCTAGCCATTAAAATTTACGATTGCGTATTTTTCTATTGGCTATTTTTCGAAGATTACAGAGTTAACTAGGAGGCTTCGCCCCCTGCTCGCTGGTGCTCACCAACCCCCGGAACTGCCTTCGCAGTTCATTTCGGATTGCTTCGCAATCCGATGCTCGCTTTGCTCGCTCATTGGATACGTTCTTAACGTCTAGCTTTTGTATACTTTTTTGAACACTGAAGTTCCGAAAACTTTTCACTGTAGAAAATTCTAAACCTGTGCATTTCAATATTAATTTGAAATTGCAAACAGTTCACATATTTTTCTTAATCACACTATTCTAAATTTCAGTTGTTGAGAAAAGTAACTGTTGTAAGTTTTGTTTTAAAGTCTTTCCCACCAGAGGGCTAAACCCACGTGTTGTAAAACAATATGAAATAGTACTGAACGCCGGATGTAAAGCATCGGCTTCGATGAAGATAATTTTGTGAGAATTTTTTTGATAATTCGGTGAGAATTCACCCGATTAGACATATGATATGCTCACTACGTGCTCCTGCGCGCCGAAGCCTATCAATTAAAACGTATTAGCATTTTATATAATATAGATTAGCCATATGATGCTCACTACATGCTCTTGCGCGCCGAATCCTATCAATTAAAAATGAAAACTGTTGACACAACGCGAGAAAAGAAATATCATCGGTTTTATTGATACATACGTATTAGCGTTTTATATAATATAGATAGATAATTGGTGGTGCCAACAGCCAGTTGTGATTTTTAACTTTAACAACATCCATGCCAGAAGGATTGTTGCATGCGGAAGAAGAGCAATTATTGGAATTGACATCAGACGGATTCTTGAAAAATAAACGAGGAGTGTACTTTAACATCATTCTGGCTGCAAATGCAAAATAAGTATCCAGTCTTAGCCGAAAAAGTTGTGAAATATATTTTGCCTTTTCCAACTTCATATTTATGCGAAGTCGCTTTTTCAGCATTCGTGGGCATTAAGTCGAAAAAAAGAAATAGATTATTGGACGTGGAATCGCATCTCAGACTAAAATTGACCACAAGAGAACCGAATTATGATGAACAGTTGTCACAGTAAAAACAATATCATCCTTTTCACTGATGCAAATAAACTTATTTATAAAACTTTGAACGAAAGAAAAATACACACTTTTATAAAAATACATTCATTTTTTTACTAGTGGTACACGGCATTACGAAAAATTTAGAAAGGGTCCACAGCAGTCATGAGTTTGGGAAACACTGACATTATATATGCGCAATAGACATTAGAAAATATGTGTTTTGGGTCCTTTTTACGCATTTGTGAACTTTAAAAGTTACACATAAACTTTAAACGTTCAAGATATTGCACCTCACATAAGCTTTCAATGTAACGTTAAATTACTATGTTAGTATTTTTATAATTGGAAAGATATTATTTTTTGTTTTAAACATTATTTCCAGTAACAGTAACCCATATATTTTAAACGGCAACTGAATAATTTGAAACTATATTTATTTAATCAATTTTAAAAACCTAATCTGGCTATTAAGTATTGGATAACAAAAAAAGCCCATTTAACTCACCTGGGTAACTTCATTTAAATAGAATGGACCCTCCATTCCAACATAAATAGAAATAGGAACTAACAGAATTTGATGCGGATTTCTCAGATGCTTTACAGCGGACAGAAATTGGTTCAAAATGAATTTGCCTCCACTACCTTCTTTCAAATCGTTCTTCAAAGGATCCAAAAACAAACCAAGGATGAGTGCCGAAAGAATTCCCAAAATGGTAAAGGTACCGACCAAAAGCAGTCTTTGGCTCTCCAGAGGAGGATCCAAATTGGAATTCGTGTCATTATCGTAAGGCTTGAAGTAATATCCGCAATCATCAGTTGTTGATTCGTTAACAAAGGTGTTATTGACTTTGTTTGGTTTCAAAGCATAGTAAACGAGAATATTTCCAAAAATGTATGTAGATTCCGTAAACGAAGTAAAAACTCCGAAGAAACTAACCATAACTACTTCAATGTTTTGATTAACGCTTTTTTCAAAACGGGAACAGCTTGGGCAGTTACGAAAGGTCCATTCATCAGACCGTACAGTACAGATGTCACCATCATGGTGTCCCATCGCAGGTACAGGTTGGCGGCTAAATAAGGACAACCTAGCAGCGTGCATGCTGTCAGTACCTTCTTGCTGCCGAATTTGGCGATCAAAAAATCTGGTAAGAATAGTGAGGAAAGTAGAGACACACCATTGATGACTGCTTGTGAATCATCGCCTATGCCATCATTACTATTCATTGTACTTTGCAAACCTGCAAGACACCAATATCCAGTAAAAAAGAATAAATAACCTAAACTAGTAATGAATAAATTTCGCAGGATTCTCCTTTGGCTCATGTCTTCTTGCAAATCATCTTCTACGGGAGATTCTTCTTGGTTAACAGAAAAATCCCTTGTAAAATTGCTCAAATGTTTTGAACTATCCTTCTTTACTGAATTTGACATTGTTGAATTTTTTAAGTATTTAAAAGGAAAATACCGATGAAACTAATAAAAACATTTAATGAGTATATATATATGTACAAAAAAAATAAAGAAATTAAATTTCTTCATTCTCAGAATGAAGCAAGTTGACACAATAAACATCTAAATCACAACTGAGAAATTATGTTATCTTATTCTTTTGAACTTATCCAGTTAAATGGCGCAACAAATGTACAAACCACTTTTATCAATGATTCCTATAAATTTAGATAAACGTTAGAATACAAGGCTTAATCTTTCTCTTTAAAAAATGAGTAATGCGCTTCTTTAAAAGAATTGCCATACTATACAAATAAAGGTGTTTCGTTGCTTGTTGAAAAGTTGAAACATATTCCGCTCAAAATAAAATTATCTTCAAACTAAGATAAGATATATAAACTCGTGTCTGTATTTTAAGATCTTAAAATAAATTTTATAACGTTTACACCGTCGCGTATTACACATTTTGAGCAACTTCATCTTCTCTTAAAAACCTCTTACTAAGAGCTGTTTCATCTACCTTCCTTTTACTTTTGCTTTCCGCATTTAATCAAAGAATGAAGCCCAAAAATGATAGTTATTTTTATCATTCGAACATAAACACTTGGATGAGTTCCAATGCCTCTTCGTGTGACAAATTTCCTGCAAAACCATTAAGCACAGGTATTGTTTTCATTTATTCTGTGAGTTGAAACTTATTCCGCACAAAATAAAATTATCTTCAAACCAAGATAAGATATATAAACTAGCGTTTGTATTTTATAACGTTTATACCGTCATGTACAACACATTTTCGGCAACTTCATCTTCTCTTAAAAACCTCTGACTAGGCTGTTTCATCTACCATTCCTTTTACTTTTACTTTCCGCATTAAATCAAAGTATCAAGCTCAAAAATGATAGTTATTTTTATCAATCGAACGCTTGGATGAGTTCCAATGCCTCTTCGTGCGACGCATTTCCTGCAAAATCATAAAGCGCACGCATTGTTTTCATTTATTCTGTGAGTTGTTAAGTCTAGAACTATTCATGAACTTTTTCAATTCCTTTTACAAGGAAAAAAAACCAGTAAAGGTTAAAAAGCATATAAATGAATGACTGCAATAGAAAAGATTTATAAATATTTATAGAGATTTCAAAACTTTTTTTAAAAAAAAGCTGTAAATAAATGATAGAACAACTGAAACAAATTTCGACAAGTTCATTTTGATAAAAGTTAAAATACAATCTTTTTTAATCGAAGATAAAAAAACAAAAACAAGTATCGTTGAAATTTTTAGAATACTACCTACATAAAAGAAAAATATAAGGTAATGCGTGGAAACTTCAAAGCCAATAAGTTTTGCTCGCTCACAAGCTTATATTAAAAGTTTCTATTCATTTTTATAATTATTTAACATGAATTGTCGGAAATAAAGCTGTTAACCGCATTCAAAGAAAAGGTGGAGACATATGCACCTCCGCATCATTTTTTACAGTTTTAAAGTAAACGAAATAATTTCAATATAAACGAAAACATGTTATAGTTTATTTTTAAAAATTATCTTAAAATTTCACGTTTTAAAAGAAAAGTTTCGTCAAACCACTTTCTAGTAGTTTTGTTTTCATATCTTACTCATTTTCAACATTTCTTCTTAAAGAGGTATTAATTAAAATGAATGCAATTTCTCCAGTGCATTCCATAACAGTTTGTTACACTGTAAATTCCATTATAATTATTACAAATACCAGAGCAGTCTCGGCACGTTTAGGACAAGGTTCAGACCGTTCCTAGACTAATGAATATTGAGAAGAAAAAATTTTTAGCGTACATCAGCTCTTTACCAAATCTGAATCCTTGCTCAAAATCAAATAAAGATTAACCTTGAATATCAAATGTTGTCTGAACTCTTATTTCTCGTACTAACTGAGGGTTATCATATCCAATATTGCTAGATAGGTCATGGTCAAGCTACTGAACAGTTTTCAAGTAATTGAATTTCACACATTATGTTGGCATACCACTATTCAAAATCAAGGATTGATTTCACTTATTAGTTATTGACATACAATAGCTAACTTTATGCATCTGAATAGAATATCTTCTCTTTATCAATGTTAGCGTTTTTCGTTTAAAAAAAATTAATGTTACCAAGAAAAAATATGAAATAAGGCATTTTTCAGTGAAATTACGTTTCTATATCTACTAATTTCAGTTTCAATTAAAATAACTTTTTGATTTAAAAACATGTGCATAATTTTATGCATTAGAGTTCAACTTTGCATATAATTTATCGAACGCCATAACTTACATTTAAAAACCAAACATTTTTTTAAAAAAATGAAAAAAGAACTATTGGCTAACAACCAGAAGATGCAACTACACAGTGAAGATATTGCCAATTTGCGGAAGAATGCTATCAGTAGTAGCAAATGATCCATTGTTATTCAGGAGTGTAAGCGTTAACAAGTACAAGGTGTTCTACAATGATCACCCTTTAAGTATATATTTAATATCCCTGTAAAATGATGCTAAAAAAATATAAACACTTGGTGTCTCAATTTAATATATAAACAAGAAGAAATAAACAAAAACGTCACGTATCCAAATAAGACAAATCACAATTGTGTACAGCGGGTGAAAAAACATTTAAAATCTGATTGCCAAAGAAAACAGAGGAGTTGAAAGACGATTATTAGAAACATATTCAGTTTTTATAGGCCTTCATCAAGTGTTTTTTTGTTGTCAAATTTTTGTTGCGTCCACATTTACTTTTTTGTCAAGAAGGACTGTAAAAATAAATATTACAATTATCCATGACGGAACAGCTGTGAATATTTTTTTACAATTGCGAAATGTATAAGTATTTTAGTATAACTAAATTACATTATAAGTATCTTAGATATAACTAAAACTTTCTTGACAATATTTAAAATCTTATTGCATAATGTTATTCTCTACTACTCAGTGTTCAAAAAAAAGATTTCGTACAATTTCGCATACAGTATATACACAGGATCAAGGGAAATAGAAAATATAAACTCCAAATAAAATACATTGCTTTAGTGGTCATTTAATAGAAGAGGATAAGTAATTGTTTTTTGTAACATTTGTTAAATTATGTTATTTTTATGTATAGCTTATTATTCATACATCTCCTGATAATAAAGGTAAATGCAACTAAATTTCTTTACCGTGACTTTAAAAATTTATTTAGCAACACTATCTTTAAAAAAAGAGAGATTAATTAACCAGAATGAATTACAGTTTATTTCATAAATTCAAAAAGAAACTTAGTGAATTAAAAAAAATGTCATCTTTTGTTTAAGATGCATGCCAGATATTTACTGAAAATAATTTTTTAAACTAATAGTACAAAAGACCACATTTGCAATAATAAAACTTAACATTATATCCAGTCCAACATTTTATAATTTTTTTTTGTTATACTTATAGACTTATTTGTCAGAAAAGTTCTTAAAAGTTTTCCTATTCGGTCAACTCATAAAAGGGTTTAAGTTAATGTTTAATACTATTTCAACAATTCAGATAAATACTAATAAACATGCATGTGAAATTTCCAGGAGAAAAAAAAATTTCTGTCCAACTTATAAAAAGTTTAAGTTAACATTTTGTAACACTCCCAGACAAATTTGATTTATTTCAGAGATTAACGTACACGATAGAATGGTGGTCAGGTTACCAAAGTTTTGCTCTTTTTTATTTTATAACACAAATTTTATGAGGTATAAAATAAAATCTTATAATGGAGACCTTAATAGATTAATAAGGGTATATAAAATCTAAAACAAAGGAGATCAACTTGACAAGTTTTTCGACATTATATTAAAAAAAACTATTTGGATTTTAAATTTTTTCCTCACATTTCCCTTCGCATCTAATTTTCGAAATTATACAAAGACAATCTGGATCAAAGAAAGAAATCTGGAAAATAAATGATACATAAAAAGCTTCAAAATTAATTTAAGATGACAAAATTTTTTTAAAGATAAAAACATGAATCAAAATAGCAATTTTCCAACTAATAAAAAAAGCAATTTAGAAAACAATGTGAATTATTTAAAAACTAATTATGTGATTGTTCAACCATTTTGAACACAGTGTTTTTATAAGAAATAATCATTTACAGAATAGGAAAAAAAATGTTTATTGAAAATTGATTTATAACAAGATAACACATGTGATAACATTCTTAAATGATTGTCACAAATAATTGATTTAGTAGTTCATTATACAAACCATTCTAAATAAATTTTTAATGAATAAAAATTCATGAATAGGATAAAATATTATCCTTTGTATTTCTTTAACTCTTTTTTTTCCCATTCTTATTTTTTAGAATTTTTTCTGCATAAATTATGATTCTTTCCCAAATTTTATTAAAATAGCATGAAACATACAATTTTACTGCCAAGTATAACTAATTTTAAATTCCTAACTAATTTTAGAACTGATTTTTTAAATAGTTGATAAAAAAATTAAAAAATCCAATAATATTGAATTTAAACTTTTAAGATCTTTTATTATATTATTTTAACTACAAAAAATCAAATCAATCTAATTCAAGCTGTATTAAAAAGAAATACATGTTTAAATTTTTTCTACGCAATATTTAGATAAAGTGTTAAAAGCTGGGTTAAAATTCATTTAAAAAAGCTTTTTAAAATAAAATAATGCTATTTTACCTACAAACATATATATTTAATATCTTTAACAACCCTCTATGTGCTTTTTTTAAACTATTTCAAAACAACATAAACTAAAACATCATTTAATTTTCATCTTGCAATTAATTTATCCAAAATAATTTTTCATTTTTCTGAATTTTCAATTTTGCAAACATGAAAAATAATACACTTACAACCAATACAACACAGAATTACACCACATTTTTATGATAAATACAAAGCAATCACCTAACTTAAAACGCAAATAAAAATGGTACTCATTTACAATCAGTTCAAAAGACAATTTCAAATAAATAATTTACAATGAACATTAAAACAAATGAAAGTTTAGTTGTAATAGGCAGTTCTCGAAAATGAATTCATCACTTTGAGGAAACATGTACAATAAATGGTTTCATGTAAAAAAAATACAGGATATAGTTATTTAAAAAGTACTCTTACATTAAAAATATTGCAACATTTTTCAAAATTCAAGAACATATATTTGATGATTATTTGTCTCAGATATCAACATAAAATTAGTAGGAAAAAATCTTAAAAAATGGTTAGCATGAAATACATCTAAATTGTTACAACTTTTTATGTTTTTAATTCGTTACAAAAAAAATTCAAGTTTTGAACCTTATTTGATACACTGCCATGTTAAATTTTTTATGACATATTTTGATTCCAGTTTTATTCAAATTTTATTCTTAAATAATATCAAATTGCTTTTACCCTATTTTTAAGCAAATTATGTATTCATATTTTCCATAAGACATGAGTTAAAGTAAATTTCTTAAATTTTTGCACAGCTAAAACTATTAATAGAAGAAAAAAATAGTGGCTAATTTTTCTTTTAAATATACGATTGTAAAAAAAATTAAATTTTTATATCATTTTCTAAATCCTTTAGTTAAAAGCCTAGGATTTAAAATAAAAAAAATCATTATAAGGCAACAGCTTGAAAAGTGTGTAAAATTTGAGTAGGAATTATTTTAAAGTATTTCTTCTAAACAATTGTAAACATAGATGTTCCTTACATTGTTATCAACCTCAATATTAAAGGCAAATACATATTAGGCTGATAATCTTTATTATTGGCAACCTTAATTTTCACATTTTTCCATCAGAAAAATAAAAAACTTGCCTCAAAATTTTGAACAAATAATCAAGTGACGCTCTTGAATAATTCTCTCAAATCTTACAACGTGATGTATCACATTTAATTTAAAAACGTAATTAGATAAAGAATCTGAAAACACGTTTAAATTTTTTTTTCTCATTTTTAAACAATATTTTTTAATACAACATATCAAGCAAATATTTTGAAAATAAATAATTTTACCCTACTAATATTAAGCTTTGCAAAGATTACTTTAATACAATTTGTAGATAATCTATAACATTAAAAATACAAATAAAAAAAATTTCACTCCAGGAAAAATATGAAATTTAAAAAAAAAAACAGTCACAAAAATTTCTTAAAATTTAAAAATTAGAAAAACAACAATTCTACAGGCATATTTTGAAACTAAAGCATTCCATGTTGAAAGCATAATCACAAAATACAGGGAACAAATAGGTAATCAATTTTCGTTCCCACCATTATCACACTGGGTATATTTATGTACAAGTTCTATTTTTATGTACAGGAATGACGATAAGCATCCATTCTGAGATTCTAAAGTGTTTAATATCATTGATTACCATTTTCGATGTGAATGTACTCTTTCCGAGCAGAACATTTAATTTTTATCTGGCCAACCAAGTAACAGGCCATTCCTGTTAGTAGGAATGCCATCAGGATGTTTATTTTGACAGCAACAGAAAGGTAATTGGCGTATGAGTAACTTAGGAAGAATCCAAGAAAACTCCAGAAATATAAATTGGAAAAGGCGGCTTCTCTATCGTTTGGAAACATCAATCCGTAGAGAGCTGCAATTAAAAAAAGAAACACATTAAAAAAAAGAACACAATAAATGAAATCAAATACAAATGTATACAAAAATGCATACATATCTACAAGTACAACGCGCAAATAAAAAAAAGCTGGTGATTGAATTTTCACTTACGAGGACTCGATCTTAAAGGTACAAGTGCGTGAATATCAAATATGCTAATTAATTTAGGCAGATGATATTTTAAATTATGATATCAAGACACAAAAACGTACTTTCTCTGAATAAGCATACCGATTTTTCGATGAATTCGGATTTCTGACCCTCCCTTTTGAAAAACTTGTACTTTTAAAATTCGATTTCTTAGAAAGTATTCGACCGATTTCAATGAAATCTTGTATTTTGTCATTTAAAATTGCATTCTTTAAAAAATTGAATGCTTTGCAATTCGAAAGTTTTTAGACTATTATTAAATTAAATAATAAAAAAAATTTACTGAAATCTATATTTTGCATGAAATTATCTTTGGATAATTTCACACAAAATATAAATTACGTATTATGTTTTGCATGACTATTGTGTACAAAAAGCTTTCAATTCGCTTATGAAATTCTCGAGAGAGGATGAAATACGCAAAAATTAAGATTAACATTAAAGGATCCAAAATTTAGACAGTTTTCTAGACTAAACTATCGGGATCATATTTCCCAGGTTGCAGCTATCCCCCTATATTTTGAAATTCAAAAATCCAAATCGTGGAAAAATAGGTGTCAATTCATAGAGAGTACGTTTTTGTGTCTGATTTTGTAACTTAGAATACAGTCTGCATCAATTAATTAGCATATTTGAGGCTACCGCCTTGAACCATTAAGATTGAGTCCTAGAACGTGAAGATCCGATCTTTAGGACGCAAAATTTACGTAGGGTGGTCCGTTTATTGATTTGCGCATTGTGCATGCAATAATAGAATGTTTCGTAATCACCACACTTACTATAGATTTTTTTATCTATAAAATATTAAGTAAAAAAAAATAATTGCATTAAGAGATAAAATTCTGTATTTTAGTGAAAGAAAAAATATGGCGAATCATTATCGAGATTAACCAATGTAATGGGTTTTAAAGCCTCAAAACAAAACTTTTTTTGTCCGGTGAAACTGAAAAGCGTTTCTAATTATTGCATTTCACCTCTTTTTAAATTTCAAATCATAATGAAATTTATTTTAATGTATCAAATGTCCCTTTTATTGAAATAAAACTCGTTAATGGTTCGTTTCATTATGAAGTCTTTTTTTTTTTTATTTAAATATAGATGATTTTAAGTGTGATATATCATTGTTAAAAAGGAATCTAAAATATACATGTAAGTCGCGAGATTTTTGATAATTACCGTACTGTAGCTCTTTGATAAAAATTTTGTTTTGAAATTTAAACTAACCTTAATCTTTTATTTAACTTCATAATGTAACAAATTTTTTCGCAAAATGTTTAAAAGATGGCTAACTTATAAATTGATGTAAGTTTGTTACAAAAAGGAACCCACTAAACATGTATCGAATGATTCTTCGTCACAGATTCCTCAAAAAGGATTCTATTAAAATGTAACACGAAGAGCAATAAAAAGTGAACTGGCAACAGGAAGGAAAAAAACGTATTTCTTCATACTTTTGCTAAAAATAACATTTCATTACCGTTCCATGTTATTAGTGATTGTTTTTGTGATTATGTGTATAGAAAATTATAGTCAAATTCTATTCCCAGATTCTAGCTAAGAAATTTCTCTTTGTTTGTAATATTTCTCTACATCAGAAATTTATCTATATATTTCACTATTAGAAAACTATAGTTCGCGTCTATTTTCAAATCTTATGTTTTTATTTTAAGGGAAGAAAGAGAGAAAAAAAAAAGATTGATTTATAGATAACATTTCATTTCGTGCTTAAGAAACGGAAATTTGGAGAGGTTATTGCAAAAAGGGAATCATTCGAAAAAATATAGTCAATGTTTCAGCCTATGCATTCATTTGGAATTTTAAAACTACTTCCAATAATTTCGAGGTACGATTTTTCTGTGTTCTTTTAACTTAGGTTAGAAAGAATAAAATACTCAGTTGAACTTGTAAGCGTCTTTTAAATAAATCGAAGCTTCTCTAGGTAGAATTGAACGATAAGCGTGTTATAACAAAGAAAAAAAAATCGTTGGAAAAACTTCATTGACAATTTGAGACAAGTGCAAAAAGATGAACATCACTATCTTATAAAAAGTTAAACATCTTAACACCTTGCGTTACTGCATTTCAAAATCGAAGGCTTATTTTGCATTTATTTACAATATCAAACATTTTATAATAGGACAGGATATAATAGGACAAGGTCGAAATTTAATAACTCAGACATTTCCATTTGTATCATCAAATTTTAAGTGTAGTTTCAGTTATTTAATAATACATAGTGACTCAAAATTTTCAGCTTTTAAAAAACTAATCTAATCCTTTAATGAGTAATTAATTCTAACTTGTAAGAAATGTGATCCTTTCAAAGCTCTATGATTAAAAATTAAGTCCCAATTCAAGAAAATATTCAGCTTTTGAAATATCAATTAAATTAAAGTTTTTATTAAATAAAAATGCATGAAAAATATACATAATTAAATTGCTAGAACAAAATTTAATTTGAAAATAATATTGCTTCAAAATTTTACTAAATGATATTACTTATGCGGCAAGTTATAATCTTTCCTTATACACGATAATTCATTATTATCGCATTTACGATCAGTTTTTGGAATGTTTGTAAAACATGTAGTAAAAAAAATAACAATTAATCTAAACAACTATATGCAAAACACGTTATAAACATCTTATTACCCGTTATTCAAGATGATCTAAAGCATGATTTAAGAAATCGAATTAGAGTTTATTTACAATATGAACAATACAAAACGTTCACTAATTATTAATAACCGATTTTCAGCATTATTAAACAAAAATAATTAATTCCTTTAGTCCTTTCTTTTCTATAGTTGACCTTTATATATTAGCCCGATTTTTTTCGTCGTCTAAATATTAATTTGAGAGCCCAAGTGGATACATATATTTAAATTTAATTGATAAAATGTCTAAAAAAATTACAAGTGGTACTGTAATAATCAGCCTTATTGTGCATTTATAGAATCCTTGTTAAAATTTAAGTCAAAAAAGCTTGCGCATTAAAGCTCGCAAATTGATATTTGAGCAAAGAAAGAACTTGATGGCTGATGAATGCAGGACTGAAATCATTAAAACCTGTTTGATTTTATTTTATTTTATGACCGGCGTCGAACAGTCGACCCGACTCTGAGTTTACGACTATCAATGCTCAAATGCGTATCCTTTTAATTTTAAAGCCAACTCAGAAGAAAATGAACTCTTAGATCGAATACTAGGACAAACTACCCCTCTTGAAAAATATTTTGGATGAAACTAACCCGCATTTGCGTTACAGAGAGAGGAAAACCGTGAATTGATTGATTGAATGTAGGGTTTGGTGGCACAAGGTCCAAATGAAGACATGCTGCGCCAAACAATATGGTGAAGGAAAAACTGTGAAACGTCTCACGGTCAGCATAACGGCAAGGTGATTCTAACCCATAATCCGTCTGCCACTGAGGATATCTTATGTCAGCATTGTGATCGGTGCCAGCCGGGAGCAGAATTTGTCTCAACCAGCCACCACCGGGATTCGAACCTGTGTCACCTCATTTTGAGAAGAATGCTCTATCCCCTGAGCTACCACGGCTAAATTCCTATTGATTGTCGGGTGAAACAGAGATGAGTAAAAGCACTAAATTTCATCAAACAGAATTGATTTCGATGTTTTTTCATCCCATCCTCTTCACTTACCACCCATCGGATGCCTAAGCGTTATGCGAGGCAAGTTAACTGATCGGATACCTAAGCATTATTCGAGGCAAGGTAACTATCGTACATAAAAGAGTGCTATCAAGGAATGTCATACTAATTTTAAAGAGTTCATATCAGTTACAAAGATGCAATATCGCAAAATTAACAATTATCTCACCTGATATTTGTGACCACCAAATGGCATCACCCATTCCCCAAACTCCTGCTATGATGAAGTAAATGCTAGTTGTCTCTGGCGTCGGATCCCACAGGAATAACAGCACACAAATACCTATATTAGCACACGCTGCTAAAATCAGGACGGCCATCTGAGAGATATATTTCACCAAGGGTCCCACAAGTAGAGACATGATTGCACCGCAGACGCCGAAACAGATGGTGACAAAACCGACATGATGAACACCCCAAGAGCAAGCTATGTATGCCTGGAAAAGAAAATGAAACATCAAATAAAGACAGATAAACGCTGACAAATATACAGCGTGCAAATTTTAACAATCAGCAAACTATCGTACATCTTGTTAAAATTTATGTTCTGTATATTTACTGCACTTCTAAAAGAAAAGTCATATTAAAAACAGAACAATACTGGCAAATATACAGCAAATAAATTTTAACAGTCTGCAAACTATCACACATGTCAAAAATTTATTTTCTGTACATTTGCTGTACCTCTAAAAGAAAAATATAACAGCAGAATATACAGAGCGTAAATTTTAACAATTTGTAAACTATCGTACTTATTGTTAAAATTTACGTTTCGTATATTAAAAGTAAAATAATACAAAAGCAGAATAATGCTGACAAATATACAGTATATCAATTTTGACAATTTGCAAACGATCCGACTTATTGCTAAAATTTGCGCTCTGTAATATTTGCTATATCTCTAAAAGAAAAATCGTATTAAAGCAGAGTAGTACTCGTAAATATACAGCATATAAATTTTTAACAATCTGCAAACTATTATACATTTTGTTATAATTTATGTGCTTTATACTTGTTGAACTTGTACTTCTTACTTAAACTTAATCATACGAAAGCTTGGTTCAAGTTAAACCGAAATATGGTTTAACACCTTATAAAAATTGCCACAAATTTGCACCTCATTATGGTTCAACATAATGTAATGGTTCAACATAGAACCGAATTTAATAAGTAGCCAGTGAGTATTTTCCGGTCGATGAAAAGTTATAAAATGAAAACCTTATTGCAAAAAAATGAATTATAAGTAACCAAAACAAGTGCTTACATATCCTTGAGGGAGCATCTTTAATAGTTTTTCGCTTTAAGTTTTTAACAAAGATTTTAATTTAAATTCTTTCGATTTTTTTCAGGAAACATAGAAAACATAGATGTCTTAAAATAAACATTTTTAACATGTTCACTTTTTCAATTGAATTTAACTTTATGAAAAGCAACCTGGAATCAGCTATATTGAACTAAACGTCAATTACATAAATTTTAAGTAAGCTGATTTAAATGGTATTAAACGTAAATTAGTCTGCCGGGGGCTAAAAATGAGGGCTTGGTAAAATCACTGTGGTACCTCGAGTATTTGGAGACCTGTTGTGCTTATTTTTATTGTTAAATGTTTCCAAGTAGTGTGACTATTTGGAAAATTCTTCAAGAAAATGCTGCTTTCGGATATTTTCAATGCCCGGGTAAATGTTTTTTTTCTGTTCCCTGTTTAAAATAACATACTTGAAACGTTTCGATCTGATTTTGAATTAAAACGCCACAATTTAGGTATGCTAAAAATAGTACTACACCGCTTACAAGGACTGTAAAAATTTAACTATTGATGAGTGAAGCTTAATTAATTATGTTAATAGATAATACTGGTATTTTAGTAATAGATACTGTGGTATTAGATTTTTACGGCCTCCGCAAAAAGAGTGGTACCGAAAATTTATTATTTCGATATTAATTGAAAAATGCTGTTGCCACTAACGTTTATTTAATATGTCCTGCTTCACAAATTAATAAAAAAGAATTGAAAAAAAACCCAGTTATTTGAATAATATATTAAAGTAAACATATTTTGATATTTTAAAATCGAATCCATTTTTTCGAAGGAATTTTATCGTACCATTTGAGTTCAATAAACGTCTTATGATACCTCAACTGATTAAATTTGTATATAAGAATGCAGTCATAAAAGCAGACGACGCAGTCTAGCTGTAAATAAACATTTAAAAATAGTTTTCTGCAATTCGAACAAAATAAAAAATAAAGATAGCCAATTCCTCTCGCTTGTCAAAAAAGAAGAAATTGACGAATACTAAGAATTTTAATTCACTTCCAACCTTGGGGAAAATGTTCTTTTTTTCGATCACGTTCCACGTCGGTGATGCGAAAATATTAACCCCGTGACTGAGTTATTAAAAAAAAATATAGAATCGGCTGTCATGTGACCATGAATCATTACATAAACAATGCGCCAAATGTGACAGGATTTCAACCGCCAGGAACAAGAAAACAGCTGTTCCTCAAAACACCGTTTTGTACAAGAATAATTAATAACTTCAAAAAAGATAAAACTAACAAAACTGTTTGTTTACGTTCTATCAAAACTTTAAATTCAGCAGACATATAAAACAAAAATACA
Source organism: Parasteatoda tepidariorum (assembly GCF_043381705.1). NCBI lineage: Eukaryota > Metazoa > Arthropoda > Arachnida > Araneae > Theridiidae > Parasteatoda > Parasteatoda tepidariorum. The sequence continues at coordinate 46,101,716 of NC_092208.1, read as the reverse complement.
ACGGCGAAAAACTTAACAATAAATCAGTAGGAGGAAATATATTTGTTTTTTTTCGTCCTCAAACTAATGCATTTTAATCTTTTTAAGGACGAAATATCCAGTTTAAACCAGATAAAACCGAATAAAACTTGAATAATGACATTGACCTGTTATTATTAAGATACACAGTAACAATATTTACTTGTCACGTAATTTATTTGTTATGAATAAAATTTAAATACGTAAGTTTGATAATATAGATAGCCATTAAATGAGTAAAGTAAGTAAACAAGCGACAGGGGAATACATAATATTATATCGGAAAACATAACTTTCAGATAATCATTTACTTTAATATATACGTATTTTTGAATGCTTTGTAATCACCTCCGTGTTTTTATGTTCCTTGTAAAAAAATGAATATTCACATTAAAAATTACAATATTCAAGCGAGGGTGAACATGTTGTCTAACTCAAACGAATCACATCCTCGGAGGACATAGCTGGAAACATTGAAAATTGCTTTGTTACCGCCCAATTAAAAACAATATTATATCTGAAGTACTTAACATTTCCAACTAAAATTATTATATGTACAGTGCGCAAAAAAATATAAACGAACCACCCAAAATAACTTTTATAATAATAGGATCTTTATGTTCTACGACTCAATCTGAATGGTTCGAGGGGGTGACCTCAAATATGCTAATTAATTCGTGGGGACGATCTTTTTACGCTAAGAAATCAGACACAAAAACATACCTTTCTTTCGATATATTCGGATTTCTGACTCCCAAATTCTCAGTAACTATTCGACCGATTTCGTTCAAATTTTGTATTTTTCCATTTAAAACGATATAAAAAAATTTTGTACTTTTTCGACTATTATGAGAGAATAAAAAACGTTTTGTAAAAGTTATATTTTGCATTGAATTATGTTTGGATAAACAATTTTTATAATTATGTGCAAAAATTTTTAAATTCACTTAAAAAGTTCTTGAGATATGGTGAAATACGCAAAAGTAAAATTAACATTAAGGAATCCAAACTATTGGTACCATGTTTCCCAAGATTGCACCTATTCCCTATATTTTGGATGTCAAAAATCGGAATCCAATGACCATTCGAGTCCTGGAATAAGAAGATCCGATCATTACATCAAAAGTTATTCAGGGTAGTCTGATTTTTATTTTGCGCACTGTACAATTATATTAAACTAATCGCAGAAAGAAAATCTTAATTGTTCATATTCAAGGTCAATACCTTTATGATTTTGTAATGACAATTTATCAAATATCAAATGAAATAAAAATTTAATTTAGATCAGGAAATATAAAAAAATTTATAATAAATTTTACTAAATTCTTCTTAACAGAGTAATAATTTTAAATCATTTATGCACATAAACTATATATTTAATAAGTTTTAAAAGCATTTGTATTTTTAAAAAAAAGTAAAAAACTAAATTGGTATAGTTAAAATATGTTATTAAATTGTAAATTGTTTATTTACAATTTATAGAGAAATAAAAAGTTATAATTTAAAAGTATCAAATCACTTAAATCCAAATTTTTATTCTTCCCCTGTTTTAAACGTGCAATATCTTCTTATAATTCTCTAGATTCTTTGGATAAAACTTCCAGTACCAACGAAATCAGACTTTTAAAAATATACCTGTCTTAATATATTATCCAGACTTTTTACTTAAATCTATGTTCCTTTTATATAAAAAATTCAACAGATTTAACCAATGGTTTTTATTAAAATTCAAGCAATTTAAAAGAAATGATTTAAATTGCGCTAACCCTACATAATTTTAATGAATATTTTTTTACCATATTTTGTCAGCACCATATCCGGTTATCAATATTTAACGACTGAATGAATAATTTTGCTTAAAATTAGAATGTTTCAACTACAAAGTATAAAGCAACTTAAACATTAATAACTCTTTCATATTTAAATATAACCTTGAGGAAGATCTTTTAAGGTACTGCTAAAATCAAGGTGATAGCAATTTGTAGACTATGTAATTGCTGGTTTTCAGTCAAGCGATGATAAATTACAGCATAGATATTTATTTCTATACTTAGAAATCACGCGAATAAATAGAACAAAGATCGTTTTTAAATTTTAGCTAAAATACTTGGCCCTCTAGGTGTCTCAAAAACTAAATAAAAATGTGTGGATTTCATTTGCCTGCAGAGTATCTCAAAAACTAAATTGTGTGGAATTTATTTGCCTGCAGAGTGTCTCAAAAACTAAATTGTGTGAAATTCATTTGCCTGCAGAGTGTCTTAAGAACTATATCAAAATGTGTGGAATTCATTTGCCTACAGGATATCTCAAAAACTAAATTCAAAAGTAGGAAATTCATTATGAATTACACTTCACTTATGAAACGAACCTCATTTTTTAACTACTCATAGATTATAAGTAATCTTATTAGTACAATTATATTTAAACCTAACATTCTAAAAAAATGGTCCTCTTTAGAGGAAAACTTAAATATCCTCCTCTTAGTAAATGGTAAAAAGTTGCAAGACTTCGCGCATCGGATTATTGTGGAAAAATTTCACTATTGCTATCCAGATAAATGAGGTACTATTTCCGAATAAATTTTTTTTGCACAGAATCGATTGAGACTGAGTTTGAAACGATAGTTTAGAAATTATAGTGGCTTTATGTACGAACAATGTATGGCTTATATTTGTTTAAGAATCTAAAATTGCTGTTTAGACGAATGAAGTATTTTTTTCTATATTTTTATTCGTGCTGAATCGAATGATGCAATCATTAATATTACGATAATTTAATAAAACCATAATCGCTTAGCAAATAAGTAAAGCAACCTTACCTCAGTGAATTCGTTTAAGTAGAGAGTGTTTTCAATTCCAATATATACGCTAATAGGAACTAGTAAAATTTGGTGACAGTTTAAAGCATGTTTGATCGGAGCCAAAAACCGATTCCGGACATTTTTCCATCCACTAACGAGTCCAATGTCATTTTTGAGGGGATCTAAGAACAAGTACATCCAGAAAATACTAAGAGTGCTTAAAATTAGATATATGCTGATCAAAACCAATCTTTGGTGTTGGGTTGGTGGCTCCAGATATGAACCCGTTACGTTTTCATTGTTTTGAAAATGCATACCACATGGTATTTTATGATACTGGATGTCCAATGGTCTTTTCGATCGAAGCACAAAGAAAGCGATTGCATTTCCAATAATTAAACTTATCTCACTGAAAAAGAAGCAAATTCCAAAAAACAAAGCCAAGATATAATCTAAGTCTTTGCTGGTTAAACTTTGATAACGAGTTGCAAGTTCGTCTATGTAAATTGCCGATGCGCTATTAAATGGTCCACTGACTAATCCATACAAAACAGAAGTTGAAAATATTAATTCCCAGTGCAAATGCATATTTGCAGCCATGTAAGGCAAACTGAGAAGTGTAGAAAAAATCAACACTTTCTTGCAACCGAACTTTTCAATCAAAATATCAGGCAGCATGAGGGAAGAAATTATTGAACAACCATAAATAACTGCCTGCGAATCGGGTCCTATACCATCAGCAGCGTTCATGGTACTCTGTAGATTGGATAAACCTCCGAATCCTGTGTAAAACACGAAGCAACAGCAATTTAAGACATAAAAGTTCCACAAAATCCTTGCTTTTGACATCAGCGGAGAAGCGAGTTCAATTTCGACATTTGCTTCATTTTCTATTAAATCTTGGTGATCATGCTGAAGCAAATAGTGATCCATGATTGCTTCAATAATATCTTTAAGACTCTATGTCTCTTCAATAATAAATATCGCATAAAATTTAGAATGAAATACGTGAATCAAAATTGAAACTGCAGCCTCCGGTTAATTTAAAGAAAATAATGCTTAATTGAACTAATCGTAGTGCATTGCAGCGATCAGAGTTGAGAAAATTGACTCGTATAAAAATGGGGCGTTGAATACAGAATTGACTTTCTTTTCTGGAATTTGCAATGATGTCTGACAAACCTACACTAATCTTAAAACGAAATAATATAATCTGAACTTCGTGGAGAAATTCAAAACTAGCTGTTCTGCAATTTTTGGCATAATGCATATCACATACTTTCTTATAAAGAATAAAAGAAGTTACAACGAAATCATATACTTTCTTATAAAGAATAAATATTAAAATATCAGCTCCGAAGAAATAACAGAAAAAGTCAAAAGAAAAATTATGTATCTTTCCTATATTTTTAATATTATGATTAATATAGTAATTTATACTGCTTTCTTCTGTAATTCATCCACTAGAAAAATTGCAAATATTTTTTTATTTTAGTCAAGTGCATAGGCTTATATCCTGCTTTAACAATGCAATATGCAAGATACAATAAACCATGTGGCTGAACCACATGACTCTATAAAATTTATTATTTTTGATTTTGACAAAAATTGGTTAAACGAGCCCCAATACAAAATGTTGAATATATCAGGCACAGAAAAAAAAATAGACTAATGCGCTATTTTAAATATGATACAAATTAAAAAGTCAATGTGACGATACCAGTGCAAATATACCAAATTTTATGAAACCCTTTATTTTTATTACTCTGTTTTCAAAATCTTCTTTAATTGGAAAAGTTATTCTAATGAGTCTACAAGTCAACTCAGGTGATCATTATACCTTATTTGCACTGAACAGACTTTGAAGGGCTGTTTCATATTTAAATCTGATCTTAGTACACTCAACTGCGGCACTGCAAAAAGTAATATTATTGGTGCCTCTATCCGTTAAGAGGAAGAATTATTGCAACGAAAATTGGATCACAATTTTTCAAAAATTTTTATTCCAGGTTTGAATAATATTTTAAAAACCACGTTGTTGCAACCGTAAGAAATGATTAGACTCATTGGAGATGTAGTCGAGCTATCAAAGCGGAGAAGCCATGCGGCGTAAATTAAGTATTACTACTTCAAATTGTATTTCGGTACTTTTTATTTAAGCACTAGAGCTGCACAATGGACTATTAGCAACGATCTGGAAAGCATCCCTGAAGATGAGCAGGAAACAGTATACATACGTTACATCCCGTTTTACAGGGAGGACATATTCACACACATCTATCCGCAGATCATAATTTTGACCTGAATCAGAGCTCGATGAATCTCCGATCCAGTACCTCAAGAGGCATTTATGTGTTATGGAAATTTGGAGGACTTTGTGACCCCGACAGATTTAGCGTGCATCAGTCACTATTTTGTACGCAGGGAATCTTCGGTCGACAAGGAAAGAATCAACGACCAAAACCCCTTTCCAACCAGGATATCCCGGTCTTCAACAAATTGAAATTGATTTAATAATTATAACCGTCAAGATGAGCGAACGGATGAAATATAGCAGTCGAGCACACAAGCCTGCATATTTATGTGTTTCAATAAATAAATTTTAAAAAAATACAAAAATTGAGGCTTGGATGAATATTTGTGCCGTTCTCCTCTAATTTGTTTTATCTATTACTCAACTTGAAAGAGGTTTAAAAGATGTTCTTCGCATCGAGCACACAAACTTGCACAAGCATATGTAGCAATAAATAAAATCGGTGCACATTTTTTGTACCGTGTAGTTAAAGTTCATTTACGTCGCACTAGACCTGAACAATGGGCTATTGGCGACGGTCTGGGAAACATCCCTGCGGATGATCCGAAGACATGCCATCATAAATTTGATCCTCTGCAGAGGGGATGGCACCCCCGCTTCGGAAGCCCAACGACCTGCACGCGAAGTCGAGCACTTTAAGGTAGAGCAGTTTAACTAGAACCAACCGCACACCTTCGGTCCCTACGCAGAATGATCCAAGTGGTCACCCACCCGCATACTGACCGCAGCCAGTGATGCTTGACTTCGGTGATCTGCTGGGAACCGTGTTATTTCTGTACCGTATTTACTAAAATAGTCATTATTAAATATGGTAGTAGTAGAAGCACTTTATTTACATCGCACTAGAGCTGCGCAATGAGCTATTGGCGATATTATTAATTACGAAAAAACGTTTCTGGTGGGTCATTTCTGTTTAGCTTACAACCCGATAGTCAAGATCAACACGTTGGCGAAAGAGAAGATCTCAAATTTATGTTCAGAAGTTGCTGAAAAACATCAAAGCTTACAAGAAAGCTACATAAATGCCTAATTAATATTTGATAAATAGAACACTTTCTAGAGGTGTCCAGATTCTCCAGACTACGACGAAGAATGCCACGAGTTTGAACCCTTAAGTCACTGAGGAAACTCAGCATGCGAAAAGCGTGAGTACAATTCATTAATTGTAGGATTATAAAAAAAAACCAATTCACTCCGTAATTTTGAATTCTGTAAGACAACTTGTTAGAAGCAGTAAGCTATAAGAGGCTATAAGAGTAANAATCTTCTTTAATTGGAAAAGTTATTCTAATGAGTCTACAAGTCAACTCAGGAGATCATTTTATTTTTTTTATTATACCTTATTTGCACTGAACAGACTTTGAAGGGCTGTTTCATATTTAAATCTGATATAGCACTTAGTACACTCAACTGCGGCACTGCAAAAAGTAATATTATTGAATTGGATCACATAGTGCCCTCAATTTTTTCAAACATTTTTATTCCAGGTTTGAATAATATTTTAAAAACAGCTGTGTAAAAACAGCTGCTGTGCTCACACCACGTAGTTACAACCGTAAAAAGTTGAAACGTAAGAAATAATAAGATATTATGCTTCTCGATTTTATTCTCAGTGGAGATGTAGTCGAGCTATCAAAGCGGAGAAGCCATACCCTCTGCGACGTAAATTAAGTATTACTACTACAAATTGTATTTCGGTACTTTTTATTTAAGCACTAGAGCTGCAGAATAGACTATTAGCAACTATCTGGAAAACATCTCTGAGGATGAGCCAGAAACAACATACATACGTCACATCCCGTTTTACAGGGAGGACATATTCACACACATCTATCCGCAGATCATAATTTTGACCTGAATCAGAGCTCGATGAATCTCCGATCCAGTACCTCAAGAGGCATTTATGTGCTATGGAAATTTGGAGGACTTTGTGACCCCGACAGATTTAGCGTGCACCAGTCACTATTTTGTACGCAGGGAGTCTTCGGTCGACAGGGAAAGAACCAACGACCAAAACCCCTTTCCAACCAGGATATCCCGGTCTTCAACAAATTGAAATCGATTTAATAATTATAACCGTCAAGATGAGAGAACGGATGAAACATAGTAGTCGAGCACACAAGCCTGCATAATTATGTGTTTCAATAAATAAATTTAAAAAAAACACAAAAATTGAGGAACCTCCATAGCCGAAGGATATCGTCCTTTCCGAATTACGATAGCAGGTTCGAGCCCCGCCATAAACTTGGTTGAATATTTGTGCCGTTCTTCTCTAATTTGTTCTATCTATTCCTCAACTTGAAAGAGGTTTAAAAGATGTTCTTTGCATCGAGCACACAAACTTGCACACGTATATGTAGCAATAAATAAATAAAACTTGAAAAATATCGGTGCACATTTTTTGTACCGTGTAGTTATAGTTCATTTACGTCGCACTAGAGCTGAACAATGGGCTATTGGCGACGGTCTGGGAAACATCCCTGTGGACGATCCAAAGACATGCCATCATAAATTTGATCCTCTGTAGAGGGGATGGCACCCCCGTTTCGGTAGCCCAACGACCTATACGCGAAGTCGAACACTTTACTGTAGAGCAGTTTAACTAGAACCAATACCGCACACCTTCGTTCCCTACGCAGAATAATACAAGAGGTCACCCACCCTCACACTGCCACAACCAGTGTTGGCGAAAGAGAAGATCTCAAATTCATGTTCAGAAGTTGCTGAAAAACATCAAAGCTTACAAGAAAACTACATAAATGCCTAATTATTTTTTTATAAATAGAACACTTTCTAGAGGTGTCCAGATTCTCCAGAATACGACGAAGAATGCCACGAGTTTGAACCCTAAAGTCACTGAGGAAACTCAGCCTTTGCATGCGAAAAGCGTGAGTACAATTCATTAATTGTAGGATTATAAAAAAAACAATTCACTCCGTAATTTTGAATTCTGTAAGACAACTTGTTAGAAGCAGTAAGCTATAAGAAGCTATAAGAGTAAGAAAACGACCTTTACCTGCTATCTCAGCAGAATTCTTGATTCATCTCAAATCAAAACCTCGATACTTAACTTTCCATTTAAGCTCTCATCTTCTTTGCACTCAACTATTGTAATCTTAAGATTTCGTTTCAAACCTAGAGATATAAATTATTTATAAACCCAGAGAGCCAAAGGGTTTGTTTACTATCCACTCATCGTAAAAAAAAGACTATTTAAGGCGAGTTCATGGTTCGAAACCATCAGTTAAAATAGCGATTACGCAAAATTGAAACCAAAGTAAGATAAAGAAACAAGGGATAAAAGGTTTAACGCAATGATGTTCCCGCATCAAAATGATCTCTCAGAAGGTCAATTGTCCTCTTATGATGGACAAACAATGAAGCAATATGCATGAAGGCGTTTAATTACTTATTTATTTTTAACAAATATCCTTAAGATTTTATTTTGTTTTATAACCGTCGTTGAACAGCCGATTTTCAGTTTACGACTACAAATGTTCAACTCCGTAACCTTGTAATTTTGAACCCAATCCAGAGGACAAGGGAGCTCCTGGATCAAGTATTGGAAGAAATTTGACTTCGTGGGCGACTTTTCGATGGAACTAACCCGCATTTACGTTACATGGAGAGAAAAACCAGGAAAACTTCCCACGAATAGCCTGACGGCAAGGGGACTCAAACCCATAATCCGTTAACCACTGAGGATATTTTACGTCAGCACGGTGATCAGAGTGAGCCGGGTTCAGAATTCGTATCAGCCAGCCATTGCCGGGATTCAAACCCGGTTCACCTCATTGGGAGGCGAGATGTCTATAACCTGGGATAACACGACTCTTTTCCTTAAGAATGAAAATTCTAAGATTCTCAAACTCCACTTGTAAGACCATGTTAAACAAAAAGGCATCACAAACAACTCAAGGGCCAGAATAGCCTGGTTGGTAGGATTTTGGACTCATGTTCGTGAGAACGGGAGTTCAAATATCTCTGGTCGAAGAAACCCCATGTATTAAATGGTAACTGGTGCACGTTAAATATGTCGGGGTTACAAAGTTTTCCAAATTCCCATAACAAATTAATAACTCTGAGGGTACTAAATTCGAGATTGATCTTTCTCTGGTTCGGGTCAAAATTACGATCTATGGATGAATGAATGGATGTATGAATGGTTCCACCCTATGAATGGATGTGACTGAAATCGTATTCTTGGCCACAGATGGTGTCTCTGAAAAACAAGAAACGCACCCTTTGCCTCAATTTCATTTGGTTTCCCAAGCAGGCTTGCTGGTATGGCAAGTGGCAATAGAAACAACAACAACAAACAACACAAGAAAAATAAGGAACAAAACTACCTTCAAAAATCAGACTTGCTACCTTACATGCATCCAAAAGATTTGCAGATGAACAATATAATCACTACTGATGTTCTTATTTATTTTTCTGTCTATATTTTTTTTTTCAATTTTCTTTCAATTGATTTAAAGTTTTAATAACACGCATGCATATTAAAAAACTTTTTGTTTTAAGGAAGAAAAAAAAATTTCGTTGATAAAATTGTGACATGAAACAAAATGAAAAGAACAACAAAAAAAAACCTTGTAGAATACTTATTGAATGAAAAATATCTTATAAGGCAGTATTTCAATTACCCAATCAAAAAACTACAAACGATGCTTTTTTTTAAAAGAAAAAAAAATCTACGGTTGTATTAAACTATTGGAACTAGCTCAGGAGTATGAAAAGCGCCGTAAAGAAAAAAAAAAAAAAAAAANAAAAAAAAAAAAAAAAAAAAAAAAAAAAAAAAAAAAAAAAAAAAACAATTAACGAGCCACAGTTACTTTAAAAAGTAAAATTCATTAATAACTTCTCAAAACGCAATTTTAAACAAATCCTATGTTAGTGTTCATCTATTAGTTATTTGCCTGCGAGAAAGAAAAGCAGTGTTAGGAAAAATTTAATGAAGTTTTATTTCATCCATATTTGCGTCTGAGCAAAATAAGGGAATAGCAAGAGTTTTAACATACAATTTTAGATAATATTTTCGAATACGCTTACAGTTGAACTCCATAAAAAATAAAATAAAACCTCTCTTATATTTTAAAAAATGTATTGCAGTGGTGTTCTATTTTAAGACCTAGTAATGATAAAAAAAAACTTTCGTAACTGAGATACATAAAACGAAAACAAATGACGTAGAATAAAAACACTTCCTTCGATTGAGGCAAACAGTCAGCAGGCATTTCATAAATAATAAAAAGTAACTGTTTCACAAACAAAATGACGGAGAGCTTATTTAAACACGTGATGTTGAAAGGCAGCCGTTTGCGTAATGACGTTTCACGTGAATCGCAATGTCTCAGTTTCCACACTACGGTTTCAGCTTTATTTTGTTTTCTTACGAATTGAACGCATTTGATACGATTGTTTTTCGCTTAATTTCGCTGTAATGTTCTTTTTTATGAGTCTAGTTTTTCAAGGCCACGGTCTACTATTTCATTATATATTGAAACAATTCACATCATAAAATTTCTAGGAAGATAATGAAACAGCTGATTTTTACGGAATATATATAAAAAGAAACTATCATAAAACTACCTGGATTGAACAGCCGGCTCCTATATTGCAAGAGCGGCAAACAATGTTCGATTTCATAGTTTTGTAATTTCCAACTCAGAAGACAAATTTTGGGTTTTTGATGGAAATAATATGCACGTGATCTCCATGAAGAAGAAAATCACGAAAATCCTTCCGGTTAGCTCGACACAAAGGAAATTCTAACCCTTGATCCGCCAACTACAGGGAATATTTTACGTCACGATGTAGTCAATGTAAGCCGGGAGGCTAATTTACAATTTAACAGCCTACAACGACTCGCTGTCTTTTTTATAAATTTTTCTCTTGGCTACAGGTGGTCGCAATTATAATGTAATATAACGCAATTATTCGCTATTAATTGACTTAAAATAAGTTACCTGAACTAAAAAAATAAAAAAATCATGTTTATCTTTATTTTTAAAAAAATGCTAAACGGTTGAGAGTGTCGATAAGAGCCGCTGGATTGGAAAATCGCGCCCGGGAGCAGCATTTGGATCAGCTTGGATCAACGGATTTCGAGTTTGGGTCACTTCAAAGGAAGGCAAGAGCTCCCCCCTTCTCTAGCCAGTATTAGACATTTTACTGGAATGAGTAACACGAGATAGGTCACAATTCATGACCCCAATTGGGTGGAATGCCCTTCCAAAGAAGCTTTGACCACAGGTCAGGAAGACTCGACGACCCAAAAAGTTAAGAACCCCTCGTGTAGATAGATCCAGATTCGGGAAAATTTATCATCTAGAATTATAACATATTTAAACCTTATTTTCGCAACAAAATACCTAAATGTAATTTCTATTGTTTTAATCTAAAATATGTAATTTTAAGTTACAGTTACAGAGGGTTCTCGAAATCCCTTGGTTATCATATATTTAATGATATTTCTCGAAAATGAATTAATGAACACCTAATGAAAACCACAAGCTTATATTAATAGTAAAATTTAAAATAGTTTTTTTGAAAAAAAGAACTCAAATTAAAATAAGTATTAAGTATAAAAACTACCTCTGAGGTTTTAACCCCTTTGGAACCGTGATCACATACACGTGATCACACGATTCTCTTCTCACAGCATGAAACAAGTCTCCCAAGATTACACTTACGTGATTAATTCCGTACACTTATATCACATCTCGTATTACGTATACGTAATCATATCTCGTAATACGTATACGTAATCGGAGCGTACTAGCCTGAGAAAGCGCAACTTTTTTACGTTCCGCCAGTCCTGGATGTGTTAAACCTATTTTATACAATTTAAAGCTTCTCTTAATTATTCTAAATGATAAAAGTTAATAGGATTTATATCATCCATAAGAAAAGGCGTCGATAGAAGGAAATTACCAGATACGATAGTTTAATTCTACAGTGATTCGTTACAAATCGACTTTTTTTGCATTTTCTAGTAATTGCTTAAGTTTCCATGTTTGATAAAGATCTTAAAGATAAAGACCTTAGAGATAAAGACCTTAAAGATAAAGCGCGGTGATTATACAACACCATACATAATTAAAACATATATCTGCATTGTAAGTTATAAAAACTTTTAACTATGTATAAAAGAAAACTATAAATAAGATTACCTCAGTAAATTCATTAGAATATAGAGCACTTTCTATTCCTATTAGTATGGTGATTGGTATTAGCAGGATTTGATGTGGATTGCCAACATGCTTAATAGCTGCTAAAAAGCGATGACATGCAGATTTCCACCCACTACCCTCTTTGATATCATTTTTCAGAGGGTCTAAGAAACAGCACAATAAAAGAACGCTAAATAAACCCATACCTACATAGGTACACACCAACACTATCCTTTCATGTTCAGGTGGAACTTCTAAATTGGAATTGGTCACATTACCATGGGCATCAAAATCAATGCCACACTTTAAAGGTAGAGTATTATTATCAGTTAAGTTCCTGGGTATGACATGTCTTTCACTTATTACGATAAATGAAATTGCGTTGCCGAATATCTGGGTACCTTCCATGAAACAGGAGTACACCCCGAAGAAAACTGCTACCACAAACTCTAAATCTTGCTTGGTCAGGGCCTGGTACCGGATGGCAAGTTCGTCAATGTATACAGTCAAGGCGCCATTGTAAGGTCCACTTATCAGTCCAAATAATGTAGACATTGACAGCAGTACATCCCAACGAAGATACATATTAGATGCCAGATATGGTAGTCCTAGAATTGTTGTGAATATAAGTACCCTTTTGCAGCCGAAGTTTTCAATGGTAATTTCAGGTAAAAACAAAGAAGAAATCATTGATGCGGCATAAATCACAGCTTGTGAATCTGGACCCATTCCACCAGCAGCGTTCATGGTGCTCTGAAGATTGGTCAAACCCCAAAATCCAGTTTGGAACATGAGATAACTGAAACTTAGTACAAAAAGATTCCATATGATTCTTTGCTTGCTCATTAAAGGTACTTCTTCTATTAATTGCGTCTTGTAACTTGAGTTCACAGACCCGTGGTCGACTACGGGATTTTGAAGAATATGGGAACATTCATTTACACTCGATGAATGGGTTAAGTACGATACAAAGGTCTCTTCGTTGGCCATGGTGATTTTTTTTCGGATGTTTAACAACAGTTACTCGCAGGAGTACTTTTCAGAAATGTCTGAGATTTTTTTCTAAAAAATTATTGCACAAAAAATATAAAAAAATGACTTAAAATAAGGAAAGTCAAGTGTTTCAAATAGAAAGTAAAGCGTATTATTTTCTAATAGAATTGTTTCAGTCATTGCGTGAAATGCCATTACGTAGAACGAAATCCGAAATCCTTTTCTATTACAGGTGCACAAAGCTAGACTACTAACACTCGTTCTTCCGTGAAAATAAAAATAAAACGATTTCGTCTAACTGAAGAGAATAAAATACTACTCACGCTGAGCGATAAGGTAGGACTATGTATTTTAAGATGGCATTTTTAAAATTATCATTAAGAGAACAAGCAAATAAACGATTATTATGGATGTCAATGTCAAATTTATTGCATTTCTTGAAACGCAAACAAATATCTGTTACATAAAACAATGGTTACGAGTGATAAGAAAATAATTACGAAATGCTTAACTTATCTATTTAAAAAAATCACTCTCGCGTATTCTAATTGTAAATTTATAGATGTGAAAATTCGAATAAAATGAAACACTTTTTTCAGATATTTCATTTAATTAAAATCCAGTAAAAACGTAATAATTCTAAGCTTGAACTAAATGTATCAAAAAAATTTAATATTAGTTACTTGTCCCTATATTGTGCTTAATTCTTCAATTTAACTTTTTTTTTACAAAAGCTCTTCCCATGAAAGAGTACACCCTATAAAAATTCCAATAGTATAAGAAAAATAACTCTTCATGAGTACAATCAAATTCAAAACAACTTTTTTTTTTTTTTTTTTTTTAAAAAAAGCACTAAAATAAACTATATTTAANAACAAAGTTTTTTTTAAAAAAAAAAAAAAGCACTAAAATAAACTATATTTAAAACATGCTTATTTCTGGTTTAACCAGGAAGAGAGAAATGTATATTCTTGTTTACTAAAGGAACTATAGTTAATAAAAAAAATTTCTGTCCTTCAAAATTCTCAGACGTTTCTCAAGGTAAAAACTAGCTAATGTTTTTCTAAAGACATTGCTTATTTGAACGAGAAATGCTTGACATATTTAAAGAAAAAAAAACATCCAATTAAAAGCAAGTAATATTTGATGTATATGGGTCATTTTCATTAATACGGTAATAGTTTTTACATCTCCGTTGTGCGTTATGCTTGTTTTATGATTTCATAACATTTTGGAATGGAAAAAAGTGTTTTTAATGTATTTTTACAAAATGTTAAAAATAAGACAATTATATCAACTTAATGAACAAATGGGGATTAAAAAGTAATCTTCCTGTCAACACTTTTTTGGTTAGAAATGCACCCCATGTGCATTTTATTATTATTATTATTATTTTAAATATGGAATTGTTATGAATATTTTAGAATATTCTGAAAATTACTTTATTTCACGCTTGTTTCTTAAGATTTTTCTTCATTTTAGAAATGAAGCTTATAATATTTATTATATTTTGAAAAATGTTTCAAAGGGCTTACATTACGACCATTAATATCAACAACTTTCCTAATCATTTAAAATTTAAAATTTTTTTAAAAAGTGATCACCCTTAAAAATACTACTACTGTCCACAGCCCAGTAGCAAAACTTTCCAATTTTGTCCCATACCTTACGTGTCATACCCTCACATATCTCCACTGTTCAATTAAAATACGAAAAAATTGTTTTTTAAAAAAAGGGCATTAAGTTTATAGATCTTTTTCAATTTAGAATAAGATGACCAGATTTGTAAACCATGATTTGAGGACAAATCAGCAGAGCGTTCTCGAAAAATTTTATGATTTTAGACCACCCATATATCTATGGAAAATATTAATTGATGTGTGAACCATCAAACTTGATTTTATTACTGAGCAGTTTTGAAGATTTTGAACAAAATGAGTCAGTACATGATTATTAAAATTTATTTATTTTTTGCTCAAATTATTTCAAGACCAGTATGGTGTTTTCATCTTTTAGCATGGTACTTTTTTTTGTAATCTGTAAAACATAACAATCGTGTTTAAAAAAACATGCGCATTTCAGACAATTTTTTCATATTTCCTAGCATATAAAAAACATTATATGCTTTCGAAAATTTTCAAGTAAATTTGAGGACATATTTTAAAATTTGGAGACACTTTCTGCCCACAAAAAGTTTGAAATTTTTTGAGGACAATCAAGGAAATTTGAGTATTATCTTCAAGATTTGAGCACGTCTGATCACTTTAATTTAGAATATTGAAAAACAGAATTCAGAAAATAATTTTAAATAAAAAAAAATTTTAAAAAAATTGTGCCTCAGTATAATTTTAAAATATGTCACTAGGGTTTTAAAATATGTTCAGATAGGGTGTTGCATTCTTTAAAAATCAATAACCCCCCGTATAAAATATTTGAATAAGAGTTTTAATGTTTCACGTTTTAGAACAAAATTGCAGCATATTTTCATCGTCAATTCACAATTCAATTTTTGCAAAAAAATAAACTGATACATCATAATTTCAGAATTTATCTTTAAAGTATTTAATCATTCCTCAAAAAACAAATAACCCCCAGAATATAATATTTTAATAAGAATTTTAATGTTTCTCATTTTAGAACAAAATAACGGCATATTTTAATTCTCACCTTTACCGGTGAAATCCATTTAAATCAGGTATCATAAGGGTGTAGCTTTTACATTTATCATTTTCACATGCCTTTTTTAAAGTAAAATAAAATTAAGTAATTGCTTTCTTGCTTTCTTGCAAGTTGCTTAGTTGCTTTCTTGCAAGAATATATCCATAAAAAACTGATTTCAAGAATCAATTAAGCTTAATTACTATTTTTAAATTTGAATCAATTTTTCATTCCCTCACTCACTAATGTATAATTTACCCTCGCCCCATCATTCCCTCACTAATGCATAAAATGAGGGAATGATGGGGTGAGGGTAATGACTCTAGAGCAGAAAAACGCAAAAAATAAGTGTCTATCACGTAAAATATATTATTTCTTAACTTAATAAATTCAGAAATCACAATTCAGCTTCAGTTATTTGGATTTTATGAACTTAACTTAAAATGACGGTTTGACCTATATATACGTTGATAATACTGTTGATTTTAAATTCCACTTTACTTAAACCAGAAACACATTTTTCTAATCTTAGATGGCTATGATTATATCACTCAGTCAAACAGTCATAAGGCATTTTTGTATGACAATGAAATGAGGTCCGAACGTAAAAAAATAGGATTTGTAAATGTATACAAATGGATTGATAAGATACAACTTTTCAAAAAAAGTACAGTAGTAGTTTGATAAATATATTTGCGGGGTAAGAAATCTTGAGATCAATCATTTTTTCTATTTTCATTTTACTTTTGGAAATAATAAACTAGGACGTACTTGGGTGATTTTCACGAAATATGACAATTCACTGTCCCTTGCTCCAAGATCTAATACTATAATACATAGGTTCTCAACCTTTTTAACGTTGCCGCCCCCTTAAGGAGCAAAAAATATTTCAACGGCCCCCTTTACAAAAATCCTGTTATTTTGAGCATGGGGACGGAGGGATGTGTGCTAAATTATAAGAGGCAAATTTTTTAAGCAATTTTTTTACGCTTTGAATTTGTTTGGTTTTTTAAAAAAGAATAAATTAACTCGATAATTTTCTCACGGCAGGTAATCGCCGTCTATTTGTTATGATCAAAATAAATACGTTTAATGAAAAAAAAAATACAACTAAGAAACCTATGCTTAAAAAGAATAATTTATTCTAAATTAGATAATTAAAATAACACCCAAAATAATTTTGTTACACTAAAAAGTAGTATCAACGAAACATTCAAGTAACTATGTTAGTGGGATGATTGTACTTAATGGTTCAGAACCAATTCCTTAACGCTCGGTTCAATACTTTTAGTGAGATGAAGATGCAAATACCCACGTTTGCACAATTTCGAGTCGATTTCTTCTTTTTGTGACAAGATCCGTAACAGCACTGAATCCACATTCGACAAGT
>NC_092208.1:46042137-46082799 GCF_043381705.1 Parasteatoda tepidariorum | reverse complement strand
GGGTGATTCTCACGAAATATGACAATTCACTGTCCCTTGCTCCAATATATAATGCTATAATACTAAAAGAACTTTTTTTTTAAAAAAAAGTAATAAATTGCATTGCTGTTAGCATTTTAAAATGACTTTGCACTAGCATTGACTGTTTTGTATAGTTAAAAAGTTTAATTGAACTTCAAAATGTCATTTTCCTGGCATGTCCCAAACAATGTTTCTAATAATAACTAACTTCAAAACTTCCCATAAATTTTTCAATATCAAATTTTTTTAATCTCAACCGGTGTAAGCATTTCTAGAATATACGTAGAGGGTATTATTTACAAAAACTTCCGTTTAAAATAATTTTTTCTGTCAAATATTTGTTTGTCGCAAGAAAATCTGTAATTTTTCTGGCTACTTTTATTTAGTGGTTTATAACCAAAATAGATAGAGCCAGCAATCAATATCTTATGTTAATAGATTGATTAGATACCCTCCTATTTGAACATGTCTTGTAGCATGAATAAAGAACCAATTTTTTGGTTCAAAATCTATTTCAAAAAATTTTTCAAGATGAGTATGTTTTTGTGTTGTCATTTTCCTGGCTTCTTGAAATCATTAATAACATGAACTACATAGATTTATCTGAGTTATTTTAAGAAATCCTGTTGTTTTCTACAGAATGTAAACGTCTTAGGCCAAAATATTAAATTAAAGTAAAGTTATATGCCATAAAAGGGCGAATTTGTCATTATCCTGGTTGTCATTTTCCTGGCTTAGGAATTCCAGGACATTGAAATGTTACCAGAATTTTTTTTTTAACTGCTAATACTGTAAGGAGGAAACGCAAATAGTAACCTAATACCAAGTTTATGTATGATTGTAATATGGTTGGATGTAATCAAAGTTATTTATTTATTTAATGATTGATTATTATACACAATTTTATTCTGTACATATCAGCAACAACAAAAAAATTTGATTCATTGTATTTCTACAGTGGATAACCTAAGTACAGTGGATAACCTGGGTCTACTAAAGCAATTTATAGTCCATCTAACATAAAGGCTTAAGTTGAGTTACTTACTATTAACTTAAAATGACTGTTTTTTAAACTTCTAAGCTAATATGTCATTTTCCTAGCATTCATGATTTGGTGAATTTCTATTTTATTTTTTTTTCTCGAGCAAATGTCAATAAACTACACTGCTGTCTGTAAGATATTAATAAATGTAACTAAAGAAGTATAAAAAAAAATTTTAGATTATTTTGAAGACTTTAAATTTGAAGACATTTTTTGGCCCGAATTGTTTCATGTTTAAAAAGAATCACCCATATCCATCGCTATGTAATTATTGAGAACAACGTTGATAAATTAATGTGAGTTAGTTATTGATATTAATTAATTCACGCAAATTTCATTTCCCAATTCGAGAGAGGGGTACACAATTATAAGTTTGCACACAAAATCTAACAATCATCGCTTATATGCGTAAACGCATAGAATGATGTTCAACTTTATAGTCTTATCATTCTGAATCTAATTCGAAAGATAAATACACTTTTCGATTTTACTTTATACTGTTATAGAGAGCTTTATATAGTACTCGCCGCATACCAGGACCATAGAATATGAGGTTATTATTCAATTGTCCTGGTTTAATACACATTAAAAAACATTTTTCAAAAAGTTATATGAAAAATCTACATTTTCATCATATTATTGCGATATCATCTTTTATTGTATCATAACTTAACTAATATTCTAGTTTAACTAAATTAATTCCTTTAACTGAACTGATAATTTAATTGCTTTTATTTACTAGCTAGCTGAATATCCGTTTTTTTAACGAGGTAAAAAATAGTAAATAATCAATAAATTGGCAGTGATCAGCACATCAGGCACATATACCAACGCAATTAATTAAGCTAAAAAAATTACAAGTTTTTTATTTTTATTTATTGTTGCCCTTCCCGGTGGCATTATGTAATCAGATTGAGAAAAACATGTTTTTTAAAGTTCATCCCCTCAAAATAAAAAAAAATTGTTATATTAAGTATTATTTAGCATTATGTTGTTGTTCGAGGTCAACTCCTAATAGTCAAAAATCACCATGGTCAACAATTGTCTCCTATATATATATATCCCTTTCAATGGGGTGTAAAAACCTATACCACTAAGGTATCTTGGTACCAATATTAGTATGTTTAGTATTTACTTAAAAACACCAATCAACAATATAACTATAGTACCAATTACTAAAATTGACTGAACACCATTGGCATTAAACGTCAATAATTATAAGGCGATTTTTATGGGGGTTTTTCTAGATGAAGAAGCACATTTTTCCCTTTAATTTAACTTTTTAGTACAAAACTTATTTTTCATTTCAATTTATAACTGTTACCAAAAAAGTACAAAACTTATTTTTCATTTCAATTTATACCCGTTACCAAAATTTATTAAGTATAATTGGTGTTAACAACAATACGACAATTTCTTACGGTTTATTGTTTCTTACCGTTAAGGTTCGAAAAAACGTAAAAATCACCAAACTATTATTAACATCAGAAATGCTTAATTATAAGTGGTATGAAATACTTCTGACATTGCCGTTATAAGTACTCTAGAATTGAGAACTTATAAAAAGATTCATAAAATGGGTACTGCGTAGTAGATTTTTTAGTTCCACCTTTTTCCCTATTATAGTAAAATTCAAAATTGTGTTTAAATCTTAGCGTGCAATTGTTCTAGGAAAACTTTTCCATACGTAGAGTACTTTAAAAAGGAAAATATATTTGCATATATCCATCGAAGTAACAAGTTAACTATGCCGTCAAAATTATTAAGATGTTTAAATATACATAATTCCTATCCTAATACTCTATTAGAATAAAATTCGATTAAGAGTGTAAATTTTTCCTTGCAATTATTCTAGGAAAATTTTTACATACATAGTCGGATAAAATGTGTAAAAATTTTGTAGCAAAAATTGTACTCAATCAAAAACTCTATCCAATCTAAAGTAAACATCAATGAAATCGGCACTTCATTACATGGTTTAAGGACACGTCTAATATGCTAAATAACCGATGCCAAAATATCGATAAAATTTAGATAATATTTATTTGATTTCAAAACCAAATCGATCGGGAATACCAGATGTAACAATCAATTATTTTGTTATCAAGTTTTTTTTATATCTCTGATAATTCAGTTGCGTCTATCAAAGATTAAAAACACATGACAAAAAGATAAATAAGCATTAAAGCTTTCTTTCTAAAAAATTGCCTCCGTTGTCTTTTTCCTTCCGATATAAAACTATTCTCTTACAAACCGGTTATAATCGTGACTTAACCATATATGTGGTTACTTCATTCTATTTGAGATTACACGAATGACAATGACAATTCCTAAACCATTCAAACGTGATTTAAATTACCAGCAACTCCTCCTGAATCAGTGATTACAGTTTTTCATATTTGCATTTAATATCGCTTGATTGGAGGGAGGGACTCAAGTAAAAATCCTGAAATTGAAAACATCGTTTTTAACCGGTTTTAAAAAACGGTGTGACGCGAAAAAGTGTAAGGTTTCAAACTGAAATTTCCCATTACATCATACGTCCAATGACGTCAAGATTATTGGAATTCCCTCTTACAAGAAAAACATAAGTTCTTATCATTGCTTTTCTGCAAAAAAGGGATTCCTTTATCAGAAATTATGGCAATTTCAAAATAATAATATTAAATAAAATAAATCAGCAATGCAATTTAATTTATACTAATAATCCGTGAACAAAAATTTCTGATAAACAAATCATTTGATTTTGTAAGAGATTTATTCACTTAATACTTTTTTTTATATAAATAACTTTTTTTTTAGCTCTGTTCTCTCGTTTTTTTTTTTTTTTTTTTTTTTTTTTTTTTNCTAAACTTATATACAAATAAAAATATTTCTAAATGATTTTTTTTTTTTTTAAAAGTTTTGTACATTTTGTTTCAAACAACACACATTATAAGCCGAATAAATAACATAAAAAAATACAAATCTTAAAAGTTTAAATTATAACTTATAAGTTTTAAAGTTTAACGTATTTCATAAATTCTTAGAGCTTCAATTTTATTTTAATTTATTCATTTTTTAACTAAATAAAGCTGCTTGCAAAGAAAATTGAGAGAAATGGCGCCACTAAACTCTAAAAGATATGTGTGGCAAAATAAATAACATTTTAAAATACATAAACTTGGTACCAACAGACTGACCTTTACACCATTTTTTTAACAGTTGTGCTATGTGTTCAATAATTAAAAAATTCTCCATTTTGATTTAAAATTATCAATACCAGCCGTTTACAACAATTGTATATCTATTAGCGCGATCAAAATGTATGTATAAATAATTTAATAGTTTCTTCATAAAATGCTATTAGGTAAAAGAAGTATATAGGGTATAATTATACAGGGAAATAAAAATTATACAGGATATAGAAGTATAATTATACATGGGTAAAAATAACATTAAATTAATGTAAAAGCCTGCAAAATATTGAAAATATTTTGGACTCCCTAAAACATCATTTTGATTTTAGTTTTTTTACTCGTGATTTTCATCACAATTTTACATTTGAATTTGACGCAATGAATGCATACGTAAATATATACTCGATGTTTTCATGTAAAACCATATTTAGCAAAAAGAACAGAATATTAATTGTTATAAGATATCACTGCAATAAGCAGAAAAATATCATGGATTATGTTTGTCACAGTAATTAAATCATCATTTTGAGTGTAACTCATTTACTTGTGCTGTTCATTACAATTTTATGCAAGCGTTACCCATATAAAAAGCGGACACGCGCGATCGAGTCAGAAATACAGTAGCGATAACAGCGCCCTCTTACGGAAGCACATATTAAAGTAAGAAAGAGTGAACAGTAAATTACTTATAACTGATGAACTCGAGGGTTANAGATACAATTATTACTGCAGCCCCGGATATCGCCGAGACTCCAGTGGAAAACAGCGAACCGACTGATATTCTACAACCCACCCGTAGAAAATTGAAAGCCCTCATCCGAGGACTTAGCACAGACATCGAAATCCCAGATCTCGAAAAAGAACTTATAGATTTAGAGCTGCGGCCAATCAGAATCGAACAGTTGAGGAAAAGGCGTGGCCAGGAACTCAAGCTCCTCCCCCTCTACCTAGTCATCTTGCCAGATTGTGGAAACCACAGCAATATCTTCGAAATCGAGAGACTCCTAGATTCTCCTGTTAAGATCGAGAGATTTCGTGGCGGCCGTCACGTAATACAATGCTACCGATGTCAACAGTTCGGACACACACAGAAGACATGCCATGCTGAGCCTGCTTGTATGAAGTGTGCCAATGCACACTTCACGTACACTTGTACAAAACCAGTGAGCGAGCCTGCTAAGTGCATAAACTGCCTAGGTGAGCACCCAGCCTGTTATTCCGGCTGTGGTGCAAGACCCAGAAGAAGACCTAGAGAGAGACCCACCCAGCCCAGCAAAGCCTCAGACAAAGCCACCAGGTTCCTGCTGCTATTCAAGGAATTACAAGAGCTCCTCAAGGACCCAGATCTCCAAACTCTACTCCGATCTCTACTCCCAGATATGCCTTAGACGCAGAGATCTCCTCCAAGCTGACCCGATATCATCCCAAGACGACCACAGCCCCCTGTGGAATTTCTACTTTTTTACAGCCAACTAGTCATAGTCACCTAAGGGTTCACTACCGATGAAGAAGTGAGATGCCCGCTTTCGCGGGCAGGTACTTCGAATCATTATATATCAAGTCAAGTCAAGTCAAGAACAGTAAATTACTTATAACTGATGAACTCGAGGGTTACGTTACCAAAGTACGTGCAGAGAGCTTCGATTAGACTGCATTGATTCAGAGTAAAAAAATAATAATAAAAAACACATTGGAAACTATGTCTCGAGTTTTTAACTATTTACCTAAAAATCTTGACATATTTAAAAAAAGATTATGAATAAGTATGGATTAAAGGGCAGGGGCCCCCATCAGGGGGGAAGGTGGGCGCACAATGCGCCCACTTAAAGCTTGGGGGGGGGGATTTTTACACTAAATAAAACGAATAGTTTGGGGGGGAATTTAGAATTTGCCCAAGAATGCGCCCAAGAGCTTGGGGGGGATGGGGGCCACTGATAAAGGGACTTATAAGAAATGCATGATAAATCTGAGTTAGCAGCAGAAAATTATCCTGTTAATTGAATAATCTCAAAATAATTCTTCGAGCTAACTTAATAAATTTTATTTGCATTAATACAATTAATTGATGAACACAAAATAGTCAGTAGAACTGATTTTTCTCAATATTTTTAGTTTGATGTACTACACTGTGAAAAAGTCCAGATAGAATTACAGTTAAAAGTACTGGCAACCTGAGCGCAACATCCGTAAAATTTCATACCGTAATTTTTACTGTAATTCTTACTTAATTACAGTGATTAAGTGATTTCATAGTCAATATATCTGTAAAAAATACGGTATGTCAGATTTTTTTGGTCCGTAAAGTTTAACAGTAAAAATAGATTTTACGGAAAAAAGTATCGGCACTCAGGATGTAGATACTTTTTAGTGAATTTTTTTTTAAAAATGTATATTTAATAAATAAAAAATGTGTAAATAAAAATAATGATAAATCGGCAGCCTATTTCCAAATTAAAGAGTTATAAACTTTTCTTATTTATTTATAAACTAATATTATGATTTATCCCATTCACACCGGATTTACCCA
The DNA here is from genome assembly GCF_043381705.1 of Parasteatoda tepidariorum. Taxonomy (NCBI): domain Eukaryota; kingdom Metazoa; phylum Arthropoda; class Arachnida; order Araneae; family Theridiidae; genus Parasteatoda; species Parasteatoda tepidariorum. Next base: position 46,076,030 of record NC_092208.1, on the reverse strand, counting down.
TTAATTAATTCTTTTTCTATATTTCATTAAAACCAAACAATTAGAGCCGAAATAATCATGTAATATTCTCTCGTAAAACAAAAGTATGAAAAAATATAAAAATTTAATTGGCATAAAATACATTAAAAAAACGAATTCCGTCATGTAACTGATAATAAATAACTGTCACGTAATAACTGTTGCGACATCAATTAACAATTAGTTTAAATAATTGTTTTAACTCGTCTGCCAACTCTTGTAAACATAACTGCAACTTTCTGGTTGCTAGGCAACCAAACGACTTTTTCTTGTTATAAATGTTTTTGTAAATCGACTGTGTATGTCAGTGGAAATAAAAGAATACAATCGCTATAAAAGCTAACAATAACGACTGTTTAACATTGGTTAAAGTCAAGATTTAGACATAGGTTTTTAAACTTAGAATAAAAACATTCTGATAAGAATAACGTAATTTTGAACATGGAAGATTCTTCAAAAACGGTGTTATCCTGAATCAGTTAAACACATAAAATTTCATCAAGAATTTTAGGTATTGAAAGAAATCCATATTTTTTTTCTAGGTAAGAAAAATATTCATCGAATTTAAGTAATGAATGATTCTACAAATGCCCAACCAAAATCAATCGAAATGTACCAAATCTCAATCCTTTAATCAGTTAGTGAACTAAAATTCATTCATTTCAAATTATTTTGGTGCTCATGATAAAAAGAAGAACAAAAAATCATTCAACTCACCTGCGTAACTTCATTAGAATAAAAAGGTCCCTCAACTCCCATGTAAATGGCAATAGGAATGAGTAGCATTTGATGCGGGTTCTTCAAATGTTTCACAGCGGACAGAAACCGATTAAATATGATATTGCATCCTCTGCCTTCTTTTAAATCGTTCCCCAAAGGATCCAAAAAGAAACCGAGGATCAGAGCAGCGAAAATTCCTAAAGCGACGAAGACACCAACCAGGAGCAGTCTTTCACTATCCGGAGGAGGTTCCAAGTTAGAATTGGTATCATTACCTCCTGGTTTGAAATGATAGCCGCAATCATAACCCGTTGAATTGGTAGAAACAACATCGGTTGTATTAGGTTTAAAAGCATAGTATACAAGTATGTTACCAAAAATGTTAGTAGATTCTGAGAAGATACCAAAAAATCCAAAGAAACAGGCCATAACCACTTCAATATTCTGATTAATCGTTTTTTCAAAACGGGAGGCGATTTCTTCTATGTACACAGCTTGGGCAGTTACAAAGGGTCCATTAATCAGGCCATACAGTACGGACGCCACCATCATTGTGTCCCAACGTAAATATATGTTTGCGGCTAAGTATGGACAGCCTAACAAGGTGCACACAGTCAGTACCTTCTTGCTTCCAAATCTCGCAATCAAGAAATCTGGCAGGAAAAGTGATGAAAGTAAAGACATACCATAGATGACAGCTTGCGAATCATCGCCTATGCCTCCAGCACCATTCATTGTACTTTGTAAACTGGAAAGGCACCAAAATCCGGTATAAAAAAGAAAATAACAGAAACTGCTGATAAATAAGTTTCGCAATATTCTTCTCTGGTTCATGCCATTTCTCAAACCGACTTCCACGGGGGCCTCTTCTTGATTAATGGAAAAATTACTCGTTAAATCGCTTAGATGCTTTGAGCTATTCATCTTTTTTGAATCCGCCATTTGTTAAATGTTAGAAATAATCCGATAGAAAAACTTCAGAAAAAATGTCGTACAAATACACAAATGTACGTAAGCAACCTAGTCCTTCTCTGTACTGAAAATGCGTGGATAACGCGTGCACCGTCAAAAGCTATATTGACTGAAAATTGACGTTATCTTTATTTTTGGGACGCATCCAGTTAAATTACGAAACAATTGAGCGGATGATTTTATCAACAGTTTGTTCAAATTTAGATAAATTTTGAATGCAAATAATAATCTTCTTCATTTTTTTAATAAAAAAAATAATAGTTACGCATGTCACTGAGTGATTCATCACATTATCTTAGAATTATGCACATTAAAAAAAAATTATATACACTATATAGTGTGATAAGTAATGAAAATACAAGAGATGCTGGAGCTAGGCACTGACATTTTTAAAAAAAATAATAATCAAACAACGCGTATTGATTTGATTTGTCCAAGTCGACTAATATAATCTTATCACACTGAATATTAGATATCATCTTCGGTTGATGTTAAGTGATATTACAGATGACTGAAATATTTTCAATAAAATATAAAGTAAGATATGATGAAATAAGTTACGTTATTGCTTGATAAGAAGCTATTCAAAATGAAATAATACTTTTATAAAGAAGAAATCTTCGCTTTAAAACTTCCATTAAGGATAGTAACATCTTCAGAATCAGTTGCATATTAAAGCAGGTTTGTAAACAGTAAAAATATTAATCATTTCATTAATAAAAAATGCATAATTATAGCGATTAAATATAATATTCATAGCATAAATATTTAATTTTTTTAAAAACAATAGTGTTATTCATATACATTTAGTAATAAGTGCAATAATTGTATGATTATAATACTCATTTCATTAAAACAGTTAATTAAATATTTCGTTAATAAGAAATAAATTTCCATCAGATCCTACAGATGTTTATATTAGCGAAATATTTCTTGTACTTTAAGTTTTAATGTTTTCATTTGGATACAGAACAGAAGTACAGAAGTTGGTACAGAAACTAAATAAACTTAAATATAGCGTACATGCATTAGAGTTTTTCATAAGTCTTATGATGGTGTTTCAGAAGTTTTTATACCTAATGAAAATTTAAAAAAAAAACGTACTTATGTTTTTGAAAATTTACATTTTTAACTCTCTCTTACAAGATAACGGATTTGTGCAAAAAAAAGTTACCCCTATTAAAGTTACCCTATAAAGCTACCCCTACGGAAAAATTTTACCGCCATTAATTGATCAAAAATCCATGATAGTCGTCAATTAGTTGAAATGTAAAAAAACTAAAAAATTCTCACTTTTGAATGCTAGTATTTATTCCTTAGAAACAGTTCAACATATTTCATTTGTAATTTAGGTTTTGAACTTTCATAATTCCTTTTTTTTTAGAAGATGTTCAAAAATGTTGCACCAGGTAACTAAAAATATCTGCGATCCATATATAAAGAAAATAATAATAATTATTATTTAAAAAACATTCACAAAAAAAATTTTAAAATTACCTTACTGTATATTTATGACACTTCTGGTGAAAAAAAAAATAACCATAATTATGAATAATAAAACTAAAATATACGGTATTTAAACCATTCATTTGGTAGTTTTTCCGTTCGTATGGTAACTGTTACAGTTCTTATTATCACAAATTTAGTAAAAAGTACTAAACTGAAAATAAGGAACGCAATATCAAATAAAAAAAAATAAACAAATTGCCATAATGTTTTAAAATAACATGATAAAATTACCACATTTTATCACAAATGATAATAAAACCATTTTTATTGTTAATTTTACCAAAATCACTGGAAAAGCACTTCCGTAAAAATTACCAAGCTTTCTGGTGTTCCCATAGAGCCAGAAACACAGTAAATCTTATCATATTCGCGTAGTTTTGACCATACTTTTTTTCTTAGTATATCTTCAGGCAAAGTTTTAAAAGCAAAAAAAAATTTTTTTTTATAAAACGAAATCAATCGAAAAAATATAGGCATGTTCAGCGAAAGTATATTTTTGTTCGAGTTTCGAAGTTCATAGGAAGAAAATGTTTCTTGCGGATTTCTCATAAAAATTCGTAATAAGTGGTTCAGTATGCAACGTTTATTATTTTATTCTTTGTTTATTTCCCAGATTTATATCGATTATTTCAAATTTTTCAAAAAGTTTTAACGACATAAATTTCATAAATGTTACAAAATAATATTTCAAGTTATCATCGATAAACAAGTCATTCCCGTAATCCGATAGGAAGGAAACTCTAATGCAATGGTTCCCAAATGGTATTCCACGAAACCCTAACAAAATATTGCTTTAGTATTTCCTATAGCGTTTTTCAAATCGAAATAAAATAATTCTTTAATAAAGAAATATGTTTTTCTAATAACAATGTTCCACGTTTATACCAGTTTTTCAACGTTTTCGTCTCGAAGCGAACCATAATTCGTCTTATTTTATTCATTTTCAGGTTATGTATATACACCAAAAACAAATTCGTACACAGCTAAATTATATATAGCAAAGGTCAGCAAATTTAACTGTCAAAAATAAAACCTAATTTAAGATTATTAATGATAAAACGATTAAAAAAAATACTCATTTCTCTAATTAAATGTTTTAAAAATACTCTTTTTAAGGTTATAACGTTCACAATTTCTATAAAATCGGGTTTCTTCCGAAGGAAGATTCTCTGTAAGGAAGAGGCTCTGTACCCGAAAGAAATTGGGAACCACTGCTCTAAGGTACTACCTGTCTATCACAGTAAATATTTCACAGCAAATCTATCACAGCAAAAATACCAAAGCCAACGCACTAGGTTAATAGGAAAATATAGATTGACACGAATTAAATCTAAATGTTAAACATAAATTTGAAGAATGTTTGTTGATTCGAATAGAACTTATTTTTTGACATTTAATTTTCTACACGACAATTTATAAATTATTTAAACTGGAGTGAAAAATTTTCAAGAATAAACTATTTTCATGCACAAATAATAATAGGTTAAATATCTTACCTGCGTAAATTCTGCTGTATAAAATGAAAGTTCTATGCCCACAAATATTGAAATGGGAAGGAGCAATATTTGGTCTGGAACACTAGCTTGCTTAATAGTTGCGAGCAGACGATCCGTTGTGCCAGAACCCAAAGAACGTTCACCGTTGCCAACATCATTGTCTAACTTATCAGTGAAAAGTCCCATCAAAGTAGCAGCAGTTACAGTGCTAAGAAGATATATGCTTACTAATAAAAATCGTTTGTCTTCTGTAGGTGGTTCTAGATTAGGATTTGAGCTGTTGCCACCAAATCTAAAGTCAATTCCACAAGTGATATTGGTATGATTTAGTATATGGGCTGCGCTTGGCGAAAGAACATAATAGGATATAAGATTACCCCATATTTGAGTACTCTCGGAGAAAAAACCAAAGAAACCATAAAATTTAGACACAGTTGAATCTAATGACTCCTCTGGATGTATTTTATGATAGCGTAAGGCCATTTCATTCACATATAAGGCTCCAGCTGAATTGAGAGGCCCAATAGCCAAACCCATTAGAGCCGAAGATGGCATTATGATACTCCTTGAAGGATTAAAGTTGGAAGCAATATAAGGAACACTCATTAGGAGCATACATACAATTGTTCTTTTGCATCCAAAATGTTTTATTAACAGATCTGGCAACAGCAAAGATGATATCATAGCACAAACGTAAACTAAAGCTTGAGAATCCATTCCAACGCCTCCATCAGAATTCATAGTACTTTGAAGATTTGACAAAGATTGAAATCCTAAGAAAAATATAAAGTACGAAGATCCCGTTACAACGAGATTTCTCAACACGCGTTTTTTACTCATATTTTCGTGATCTCTTGCTTTCATGGCTGTTGACATAGTAATCTCAGAACTATCTCGGTTTATACTCGAGCGACTAATTAAAGGTTCCGTGTCCTCCACATAATACAATCCAGGCTCTTCCTCCATCATATTGGTAACTTACAAGAGAAGTGTAAAATTATTTTCTCAGTTGCGAAATATTATGCGATGCTTATTTGCATAATCAAAACCCAACTTGAAATATAAAATATAGAACAAAGAAAAAAGCGAGATACCTAATTAAAATGCATCACTCGTAATTCCATATTCATATTTGAAAAAACTTGTTTAGAATAAAAACATACGCCATGAGCAGCTATCTAAAATTACCTATTCCTATTACGTAGAACAACAACATTTAGTCACAGCAAGCACTACACCTAAAATCCAACAGCTGTTCTGTGCGTACTTGAAAAGAGTGAAGGCGAAATGGCTTTGTTGACTATGACATGGTTAGTAAAAAAATAAAAATAAACCATCCCTCGCCTTACTTTTTCTTTGTGCATGGATTCTCCTTATTCCCTCAGAAGCGAATGCCATTCGTAACTTGGCAAAGAGCCAAATAAAACGATTCATTTTCTGTCCGGTGTCGTCATATTTTGGAGGAAGGGGAAGCCGTTAAAAACACCTTTGCTAAATAATTCAGGTTTAGAGCAATTATTCTTTGTTCCTTCTAACCTTAGCAACACGAATACGCTTTTGAAAGCGAATGAAGAGTAATTAGTGTTTGAATTTTGAAGTTTCGCTTCAAGAAATTTTAAAATTACGTAAATTTAATTTTCATTTGAAACTATTTTTTCTTACAGTTAGAGTATAAGCCAAATTATTATTCATATTCCCTGAGTAAAAATGTTTCAAAATTAGTTTACTAGTGTAACACAACTTTCAATCTAAGAATGAAAAATAATTTACGTCTTAAATATATATTATGTAAAAGTTATGTATGTTATGTATATATTATGTTATCTTAAATATATTTATGTTTTATATTATGTAAAAGTTTAAAAACAAAATAGAAATGATGAAATATGTAGGTTTGCTTGCTGGTTTTTTTCATCAAGTGATTTTAAAAACAGTATATCTCTTAACCATTTGACTCAGATAGAGCACCAGTTTTCCTTTCAAAAAAATTTTTTTGACTCTCTAATTACAAACAAAAATATTTTTCGGTATTTTTTAATTATGAAAAAAAAATCTAATAGTTTTTAAAAAAATCTGTTAGAATTATGTTTGTATCTAAATATCAAAAAAAGTAGTTTGAAAAAAAAATGTGTTCATTCATATTCAAAAATTTATTAATAATTGGTTTTGTAAATTAAAGAAATTTCAATGATGAATTACTGTTTCACTTAGATTTAAATAGCTGCAAAAAAGAAAAAAAAAAGGAAAAATGAGTGTTTGAAAATTTTTTCCTTTAACCCAGAAAAAGATTCCGGTGTACTGTATTTCATAACCATTAATTATTAAAATGCTAAAGTAATATTTTTCACTTATTTTGACATAAATTAATACAAAATAATGAAAAAAAAATATGAAAAATATGTTTAGCAAAAATTCTGCGTCCAAGAGTTAAATCGTCAATTTATTATCAACTATCCAATTTTGTTTTTTAAATAAAATAAAGGGAAAAAAACTTTTAATGTAATATGAAATTTTAAAGGTAAATTTTACATGCTTCTTAGAAAATGTGATCTAGTCACAATAGTGTCTAGCTTTTTGTGCATATATCAGCTCTCAGAATTAAATCGTGAAGTGTACCTTAAGAGGAAAGGTAAAAAAAATACTTAAAAGATGTTATTAAAAGTATTTAAATATTAAAATAAAACAAAATGTAACGATTTAATGTCATGATACGTAAAAATTCTGTAGAATTATTTAAAAAGCTTCGTTCAATGAGATAATTTAAATATTTGCAAATGAATGAAAATTAAGATATAAAATTTATCATAAAAAATAAAAGAAACTTAACTGTCTTAAATTGTTTTTTTTTTCTACTTATTTTTAATTATATTTTTATTTCTTTATAACTTCAAATTTTTTTAGGCTTACTTATTCTTTTTTAACAGACTAAAGAATTAGATATTTGCAAATTAAAACTTAGACTGTTATAAAAATTTAAAACTTAGTGCTGTTATTCTATGCTTAGAAATTGATGTAATAATTAAATTTAAACACAGCGGAATGAACTTAACATTTAAAGAATAATTATCGATTAAATTATAGCTTAAAATTAAAATATATTATAAGTTCATCAATCAAAGAAAGCAATCAATTTAACTTTTATTAACACTTGAAAGACTGAAACTTAGTATATACCTGTATTGCCCAAAAGCAGTCAAAATTACTGGATTGTGACAAAATAACTAATACGTAAAAAAATTTGTTTAAAATTAATTTTTAATATTTTTTATATTATGAACAGTTATATAACAAGTTATTAGTAAATATTAACGATTAAAAAAATTATATGCTGTACAAAAAGTCACAAAATTCTAAGAAATTGTGCTATTATATACATCATTGTCTTTCTAATTGAAGTTAAAAAGCAGTCAAAATGACTTCCTAGGGCAATCTAGTGTTAAGTTCATAACTAAAATTATTTGATCTATTTAAAAAACGTTTTACCCTTTACAAAAGTTTACTTTTATGAAGCGATTATTTCTATCTTTGAAAATTCCTAATTTCTAAAGGCCCAGAAATTGTATATTATTCATAAATATTTCTCTTCTGAGTCAATATAATAATATATAAAATGCTTTAATGCATAGTTAAAGGTCGCGACTGAATCTCATGACTGAAAATGGAAGTTTTATTGTTGCATTATTCTTTAATGTCAGCATTATTCTTTCATATAAAAAAAGGAAGATGATGTGTCATCTTAAGATGATGTGTCGTTCTTATTATCAAGATGATGTGTCATTCTTAGATTCTTACAAAATAAATGCTCATATTTTTTTTGATAATTGAATTATTTTTTTTTATTTATTCCGTTAAATACTCAGCCTATTTAGTTATTATAGTTTGTGAATATATTTAAAAAGTTAGTTTGTAATAATGTTTCATCAAAGATAGTATTATTGAGTAAAAGGAAAAATGAATATTTTTTTTCAGCTCAAGTTTTAAAAACGCGGGAAATAAAATTTTTAAAAAAATTATTATCAAATAAAAGTAGTTTTTGACTAATCACTTATAATAAAGAAACGATAATTTTACTAGAAAAATTTTTTCTTCTGAAGCAATGGGAGTTAGTTATGTTTTTCATAAATATTTTTTGTCATAACATTTTAGAGCATGTGCTGTTAGGTTGTGCAATGAAATGAGTTTCTAGTTGTTCTGAAACAAAATCGCACCTATTATTTAGTAATCGAAACCTATTTATTAGATTTCATTGAGCTCAAATGGAGGCTGCAATATTTTTATATAAGTCTTTCGCTTGAGATATATATCCATTACCTTAGCATTTAAAATTAAAATTCGAAAAATATTTACGTTGAAAACAGTAGACTAAGTCTCTATTTATTTAAAGTAAGAAAATAGACACTTGCTTTGTTCTGAAACATTTTGGCTCAAAGCCACGACCTTAGAATTTGATCGAACACTGGTTCATGAGACGTTTCTATTAAAAATGTATAGATACAAATTTGAAAGAAGAAAAAAAAGAAGAAGAAGAAGAAGAAGAATCAACTCTTAATGTGAAACCTATAATATTATCTTTAACCTTGAGAAAAAATATACCTGGTGACCTCGAAGACCATAAGAATTTTTTTTATAAGGGTATTCTATCTTGCGTTCATCTAGTCACATCTTATGTTCATTTCAAATTTTAATAATAAATAATGAAACATTTCTACAGTTTAAACCTTTTGCCCCAGGTAATATTTTCATTTTCCCATGCTAATGGTTGTAATGGGAAATTCCACATGACTGGCGATTATGACACAGCTTAAAGCAGCAGTTTGCAATTTACTTCGGCTATGGAACCCTAAATGATCAGTCTACTTTTGGTGGAACCCCGAGTTTATAAATAAAGCATATAAAGATAACTGTATTAGCCTATGAAAGACTACTATATTTTAATAAATATACTTAATACGAGTAGTAAGGCTCTCACCTCCTATTAAAGTGACCCAGGTTCGAACCTTAGCGATAACTGGTCGATATGAATTCAGAATCCGGCTGCTCGCACCGACCATAGTGCTGACGTAAAATATCCTCAATGGTAGACGGATCATGGGTTAGAATCCATATGTTATCGGGTTAACCGCAGGAGGTTCTCGAGCTCGTCCTCTCCATGTAACGCAAACGCGGGTTAGCTTCATCAATAAGTCCTCCACGAAGGCAAATTTATCCGGGAGTTCCCTTGTCATCTGGATTGGGTTCAAAATTACAAGGCTATGGAGTTGAATATTGATAATCCTAAAATCAGAATAAGCTCAGCTGTTAAACGTCGGTTATAAAATAAAATAAGTGTAATGAAATTGTTTCTTCGTTTGATGATTAATAATCTTAAAATATGAGAGTTGTATTCATAGTGCTGACGTAAAATAAAGAGTTAAGTTATAAATTTGTTTTTGGAATGAAAACGAAAAAGAATTGCTATAAATGCTAAAAATTACTATTATGGAAGCATATTTCTTTATTAAAGACTTCAATTACTTTTTTATTATTTTAAAGCCCAATTGAAAATGCTAACGTAATTTGTTTAAACTAGTGGGCTGCGCCCCCTGCTCGCTAACGTTCGCCAACCCCCGAAAATTGCTACGGAATCTTATATAGTTTGCTCCGCAAACCAAGCTCGCTTCGCTCGCTACTAACTTAGGTGCAAGATTCTAAGAATTCAAAACAATCATTCAAATCCATATAAAAACTTTTTTTTAAAAAAAAAATTACATCTTTTTAGTAAAAACTAAGTCATTAAAATAAATTTGAATTCAAATAAATGACATGTAATTCGTTAAACCCCTTAGAAATGTGCTATATTATAATTCGTGATATAAATCAAAAATTGTCAAATAAATTCGTAATATATAAATTCGTGAAAAAAAGCGCTTTCGACAAAATACTAAAATAGAGATCTATCGACAAAGACTACTCACTTCTGCCTAGCTTAATAGTATGAGATTGCCGCAGCTGATGCTCTCTGGTTATTTCAGTTTCCGTTCTTAAAAGCGCTATATGTTGAGCCACCTCAGCTAGATTTGGCATGTGACATTTTTAGAGGCAATCATTGGTCGATTCGCCGTGTAAGAGAAATAGGAACGTAAACAAAACAAAGCAAACGTTACTACCGATGGAAAAGTAATACAACCAAAACTTGGGAGCCACGTAAGAGAATTATATATATTAGATAATGTATTCAATATATTGTTCTAAAAAATATTTTTTAAAAAATGCCATTTATTTTTCATTACTTTTAATTTCATAGAAACAACCAAAATATTAACTAAATAATGGATTCTTAACTGAATCTAGATATAATTACAGGTTTCAAAATTTTTTAAAAAGACTGATTTAAAAAAATTCCTAACTCTTGGAACTCCTTTAATTCTTTCACGGAACCATAGTGTTCCGATTTCCTAGCTCATATCAATACATGAAATCATCAAATTTGGACCAATGCATTGATAGAATTCAGCCTGTACGCATGCATAAGTTATAAAAATTTCTAGAAGTTCTCTGCACCGGTTCTTATATTTCCTGTAGTTTTCATATCTATTCTTAAAAACATAAAAAATTATTCTTCCTTCTCTTCCTTTAAATTTAATTAAAAAGTAATGAGTTTTATAACGTGAAAAGGAATTATTAATCATAAATCATTTACTATTATTTCAATCGAATTCAATATATGCTTTTCACCAAATTAAGGAAAAAAAATCGATCAAAAGAGTCGAATCTGCGAATCAGTACCGGTCACGATGCTACAAGTTCCTCAAATTAAAAAATTAAAAATAATGTCACTGAAAATTCGTTTAAAATTTTACAATTTAAAATTTTAACCGGCTTTTAGAGATCATAATTCCTCGAGTTGTTTTTATTTTTTAATAAAACGAATGTAAGCGCCGAATATTTTTAAAAAAAAGTAATTACGAACACCTAAATAGTGTTTATGCCGGCATTCATAGTAATTTATGAATTTCGTATAAAATTAATTCAATTTGCAAACGATTCAGTTGAAAGATTTAAATGGAAGGAGGAAAATTTATTCCACTTCACTGTCCCTGAGATTTCGAACAGCGTGGCTATCAACTTATAAAACATTTCCTTTTCCGTATGAGATAAAAGTGAATGCATGTTTCTTTTTCTTAAATATAATATCGCACGTTTAGATTTAACTTCCTTTTTTGTCAAGGTTTGCTTATTTATTGCAAGAAGTTATAAATAACTTCTTCGAATAAATAAGTGAAAAGAAACGTCATCAATAAACTTCCAGCATAAATATTCTATACTAGTTGATTACTGGCTCGTTTCTAAGTTAAACACTAAACTCTCTACTTAATTCAATTGAAATAAAAACATGTTACCGCAATCTCAACACATGCATCCGTTAACTAATTCATTTCGAAATTCATTAGTAAGAGTTTAATTCAGCAATGCAAAGCAAAATGCATTGCGAAAGCTTCTATGAACGTCTGTTCTAAATATTGACAAGAAGTAGTTAAGCAGACAGTTTTTTTTTTTTATTGTTTAATATTTAAGAAGATGAAAAATATTGGTGCTATTATTACATCACCCCTTCCTTAAGACTTCGATTTCATTTGTATGCGGCAACTGAAATAAAACAAAGTACTTTCAGTTGACGGGTGACAGTGGCGTATCTAGGGTTATGGCAAGTATGGCGAATGCCACTGGAGCATTATTTCAAAAAGGGGCAAAATCAATCAACATCAACGATTTTTTTTACTTAAAAGTTTTATTAAATGTTTTTTTCAAAATTTATATATGTACATATATGGGCAGATCTCTAAAACCTTTAAGTTTTGATAATAAAAAAAATAATAATAATAAATAATAGGCACACTACTTTTACACCTCTAGAATTGTTTGAAAATGTTTAAAATATCAGAAAATAATCGTAAACATCGAAAATTTTGATGCCCTTATAAGTATAAACAAAAAATTAAAATTATTGAACTAATTTTTCTAGGTTTATATACATTTCATTAAAAATCATAAAAAGACAAAAGTATCATTTATTTAATAAACATATAAACGTATTGAACCTATTTTTCTTTTATTGAGCAATTTTTTCTTTTTAATAATTTCATCCATATTTACCCTTTATTTTTCATCAAAAATTATTAATATTATAAATGATTTGAAAAATTTTAATGTTAAGTTAAATTGTTATAAAATGTATAAAAAGGCTTACTTTAATTATTTTCAGTCAAAAAATATCTTCAATTAGTAAAACATGGGGAAAAAACTAAGTTCTGATATGCTAAATTCAATTAATTAATCCTGAGGTTACGGTTTGACAGGGTTACGGTCTGGACAACCTAGAAAATAGATCGAAAACTTTACTCAGACGCAACGCAATGCGATGCACACAACACAGAAAATAAATTAGGCAATGACAAACGTGTGATCAAAATTTTGATTGATTTTAACATTTACTTTTTATATCTTCGTCTGATTACGGTCTTGACATCGTAACTCTAACCTCACCGAATGACAGTTTGTGATTATAAACCTAGAAAAATTAGTTCAAAAATTTTTATTTTTTGTTTATACTTAATAAGGGCATCAAAATTGTCGATGTTCACGATTATTTTCCGATATTTTATACATTTTCAAACAATTCTGGAGCTGTAAAAATAGTGTGCCTATTATTTTTTTATTATCAAAAATTAAATGTTGAGTGCTTTTTTAAAAAAGCACACAACATTTAACTTTTTCATGTGAGCTCGGAAAGAAGACATCGAGGTAGACATTCAGATTAAATGTAATTTGTTAATGTTCATGAATACATTCGCGATAAATACTAAAAAAAAAAAATAATAATAGCCTTTTCTTTTCTGCTGTTATATTTACGACGATTTCGGCAAAAACCAAATTTTAATTATAAGATCATAATTTAAAGAATAAAGCTTACTTTTTAATTATTATGATTAATACTCTTTTTGCTAAGTTCTTATTACATTCCAATAAAAATATTTTTAATTTTAGAAAATTTCCAAAATAATTCACATTTTAAAAAAAGTATTTTAACCACATATTTAATTTCAAGGGAATTTGAAATTTTCGAAAATGTAGCTTATCATTGCTTCACAACAAGTCAAAGCTGTAATAGAAAGAATTTAAGTCATCGCCGCTGATAAGGGGGAGAAGGAAAAAAAGAGACAAAATATAAGAGACAATTCATTATAGAAAATTACAGAGAATTTAATTTTTTTTTTTCCTCTCATTTTTGTGTATTATGCATTTCATTTTTTCTACTAAAAATGAAAAATAAAGCACAAACTAACCGTAACCAACTGCCAAGATTTCTCCGAAATATTTTACCAAGTGGTAGAGAGTTAAAAGCCAAAACTTGCAAAATTTCGGATAATTTTGGTAAAATTTAAAATGCTTACCACTAGATAACTGGATTGAAATTGTGTTTCACACGAAATTTCGAATTATAGTGGCGGAAAAAATAATTTTATATGAAATTGACATAAACCAAGAAACAAAACACAAATTTTGCTACCACTAGAAAAAAGTTTCTCATTAAACAGAGCAAGTTGGCATCTCTGTCTGTATATATAGATCGAGAGGGACATTTGGCTCTCCCCCTTTTAATGTTATAAATTAGAATTTATAACAGTTTTTATTATTACTGATTTATGACAAAACATTTAATATGCACATTGATTTTTTGTATTAATAATTAGTTATTGTATAATTCGTTAATGCATTATTATTAAAATTAATACGTAATAAAAAATGTTAAAATTTCAAATGTTACTGGGGACATAATTTTTTAAATTTCCTGAAAATTAATTGCGATAAGTAAATAATTTTGTGTATATTAAGTAAGTAACATTCATTGCGTTCAGCAAATAGTTGCCTACTAGCTATATTCATTAATAGATAAATTTTGAGTTTAACCACTTGTAAAAGTTCGATTTTATTTCTTTCCTTTGAATGGCCAGATTAAGGAACATATCGTCAGTTGTTGGCATTGTTTTCTTCTTCTTTTTTTTTGTACTAAGTCACAGAAGTATTATTCACTCACAATTTTTATTATATTTTAATGCTTTAAGTGTAAATTTCCATAATCCCTCTACTTACAAATTTTTAAAAAAAGAAGAAGAAGAAAGAGATTTTTTAAATTTTTAAAGTCGTGTTTGTTTTGAATTTTTAAATTAAATTTATTTAATATTTATCAAGCTGTCTTTGAGTTATAGAACACGCTTCCATATTTCTCGAGCACAAAATTTTGTAAATATTTCTACTATATCTTTTCTTTTATTTCATACTGCCACTTTCTTCCTTTCAAAAAAAAAAGAAATAGAAAAAATAAGTACTATTTTTTTAATTTTATATAGCTTTGACAATATATATAACTTACATTACATTTTTGCCACTCCATATCATATTACTTGAAAAAAAATTATTATACTGCTTTTAAAAGGGTTCATAAAGTATCCTCTATTTATATATTATATTTATTTCTTATAATCAAAGTAAAATGGTAATAAAATAACATTAAGGTTATAATATATAGTTTATAACCATCCATCACAACAGTTTAGTAACTCGTAAAAAAATATCAATAGAGTGACTATCACAATAATATTTCTTCATTAAATAATTTTCCTTATTTTAAGAATATAAAAAAACAAAAACAATGAGCATCTAATGTATTGAAAAATTAGAGCCTGTTTAGTTACGAAGCATGCGCATTCTTATAATTTATTTTCATACAGATGCAAAAAGCCATCTTCTCCTCAAATATTTCAATGATTTATGTTTCTCTTTTTCCTTAAAAACAACTTTTAAATCTAATTAATGTTGATTAGTTTTAAAAACTATTTTTCTTTTATTAAGAAAAAACTGTTCTGCAGGTTGGTCTAAATTTATATAGTTCGAATATGGAGTTCGAATTCCTGAGAAATCGAATTTAAAAAAAGTCGATATTTAAAATTTGATTTCTCCCTAACTGTTCGATCAATTTCGTTGAAATATTACATTTTCCCACTTTAAATTACCTTCTTTTAAAACAATGTAAAAAATTTTTACCTTAGAATTCAAATTTTTTTAAGACTGTTATTAAATAAAATAATAAATATTTACTAAAAGTTTTTTTTTAACAATTTGCACAATTATAAACGACCTTCATAATTGTGAGGAAAAAAATTTTTCAATTTGCTTGAAAAGCTCTCGAATTACTTCTCAGATTGCGACTACACCTATATTTTGGGGTTCAGAAATCCAAATCCGTCAGAAAAAGGCATGTATAAACAGAAAGTTTAGAAAAAGTACGTTTTAGTATCGGATTATGTAACTTAAAATATCGTCCCTGCACCTATTAATTATCATATTTTAAGTCACCCCCTTGAACCATTGAGATGAGGAGAAAGTGAAGATCGGATCATTAGATCAAAAGTTATATCAGGGTGGTCCGTTTATTTATTTATTTTTTGAGCGCTGAACGTCTAAAAATTAATAATTCAAATATGTTTATTTTTTGCTTTATCTTTATTTTGTTCCATTGTGATGCGAAGAGAATTTTTCATAATTTGTTTTTTTATTAAATATACCAGAATGTATTCTGTTCTATTTCTGTACTTTTGTCCTTTTTTTTTCTACTGTTAGCAAATGAATTATTTCTAGATATTCATAAACTGAAACGTCAACTTCCTCTAATTTATTTCTTATTAAAGAATGTATTATTGTCGCTATTAAGTCTAGTGTCATATATGTAATTATGTGTATATTTTTCTTATTATCTGTTATTATTTAATGTTTGTAAAACTTAATTATGTTGAGAGCATCGTTTTTTTTATTGAACAGTAAATAAACTAATCAAAATATATATCATTTGATTGTAGCTATTTTATTTGTAATTATGATAACAAATCGTAATTATTTACACTGTGATCTTTAATGAATTTATTATATCGCGATGATTTTATTGTTTTGATGTTAGCAAAGCGTGATTATTTTTAAAAAAATATCAATTTCCTTCAGTTTTAATTTTGAAAATGTTGGGCAATCATCCGGTTATGTTATAGTTCTTCTTAAATTCAGAGTTACATTTGTTGTGTGTGAGTATTTTTGTTACCAAATTATATTTGTAAAACTTTAAAATATAATTGTGCTTAATTAAACAGCTGGTTAAAATTTTTATTGACAATTGGAAAAACGCAATAGAAACTTCTATAAATATGATAAAACGGGTCTTTTTATTTCTAACCAATGATGATTTTGAATACACGTGAATGCATACCTAACAATTAAAAAGAGATATTTTTATTGTTATATTTATTATTTATTTATAAATCTAATTTTTAAAAAAAATACAATGCAATCTTTTCAAAAAAATACAATGCAATCAATATTGCCAAAAGAGTTAAATACTTCA
This sequence comes from Parasteatoda tepidariorum, assembly GCF_043381705.1. Classification (NCBI taxonomy): domain Eukaryota; kingdom Metazoa; phylum Arthropoda; class Arachnida; order Araneae; family Theridiidae; genus Parasteatoda; species Parasteatoda tepidariorum. Next base: position 46,058,888 of record NC_092208.1, on the reverse strand, counting down.
AACAATGCTTTTATTTCGTATTGCATAAAAAAAAAGATAATATTAATATTAGGAAACGTGCCAGTAAGATATTTGCCATAGGCGCTTTTTCCCATAGATACGCCTCTGCACTTTAAAACTATTAATTAATTTATAACTTTATTTGAGATAATATATAATTGTTTTCGCCGGAATCTAAATATTTTCAGCTCTACCCGATAACTCTCTGTGATAAAAGTTAGGGGGTTCCCTAACTTTTATCACAGGAAGAATCGACTGTACCCAGTTGCAGCTTATAAAACCAACACTTTGAAGCTCTTAAATAAATATGTTGTTTCTTCTTTTCTTTTTTTGTTGAAAAAATCTGAAATGTTTACCCAACTAATAGGCAATTTCAAAATTTTTAAACTTCTCCACTTCTCCAACTAATTCACTCCATAATGCATTAATTAATTTACAATTATCAAAATCGTTCAAAAATTTTTATACCAACTGAAATATTTTTAAAACTTGAATTTTTTTTTCTTCGAGAAAATCTAAAATGTTTTCCTTCCCAATAGACAAATTTAAAATTTATTAACTCACTACTAATTAATTTATTTTATGATGCATTAATTAATTTACAATAATTGAAATCGTCAAAAAAATTCTACATCAAAATAATAACTTTTGAAACGCTTAAACCTATTATTATTTTTTTTGCTGAGAAAATTCGAAATGTTTTCCTATTTAATAGGCAATTTTAAAATATTTAAACTCACACACTAATTAATTTATTCTACAGTACATTAATTAATTTACAATTATTAAACTCATCTAAAAAATTTTAGACCAATCTGAAAATTTTTAATGAGCCTAAATTGAACTTTTTTTTTTTTTCGAGAAAATCTAAAATGTTTCCTCAACCAGCAGTTTAATTTAAAATTCATAAACTCATCCACAAATTAACTTATTCTATAGTACATTAACTAATTTTAAAAAAATTAATCTCGTCTAAAATGTTTTAGATCAATGCATATCCTTTTCATTATTTATTATTTACTTTGCTACCAGAAGAAAAAAAACCTTTTTAAAAAAAAGTTCTTTCCTTTCCTCAAAAGCATTAATTTAAATAACTTCATAATTCAACTAAAAGCAGAAATATTTAATAAATTATAGATAATTGTGCAAAAACTTAGCTACGAGTTAAGAAATTCATGACTGATTAAAAAAAATTAATAAAATTTATACTCGGAAACCCTGTATCCTTACTCGGAACCCAATGCATCGGCAGAAACAACATTTAAATATACACTCCAGTCCTACCTAACTAACACTCTGGACACATAGTGAATGTCTATCTATATATCTATTGATTTCTAGAGAATAGTCACAACTGTCTGAATTGATAACCTAACAGCAACTGACGTCACATGATGTCATAAATAATATCTTCGATAACGAATAATTTAAAGCTTGTGCTTACATGTCCCTATACTATAAAATTATTTAATTGAATAAAAAATTTTCATGCTTATAAGTTGATGTTCATGCATATTATCATTTATTATAAAATTGATATGATTGATATTTTGTATGTTTAATTTACTGATTATTTTTTTATTCACACGAAGGGGAAAAAATTATTAATAATTAATAATCACAAGCATGATAATCTTTGAAAATAATTTTAAGTATTTTCAGTTCTTTTTAAACCAAGAAAAAATAATGGCAAGTATGAGTTACAATCCTAGAATAGAAGAAAAAGCATACAATAATAGAATGAATAGAAGTTAATAAGAATTTCAATAGATAGCGCCACTGAACTTTTTGCGCTGACAGGTGCTGTTGATAAAATTAAAAGAAGAAAAAAAGAGCAATGAAAACAGTGTCGCTATCTAGTGTTTTAGAAAACAAACTTTATTCTTTTCAGTTTTAAATTTTTAAGGTAACGTAAGAAAAAAATCTATATATCATAAATTATAATATTTCAATTAAAAAATTATGAGAAAAATATGCATGTAATAATTTTTGTCTTCAAGATTCATTTTAAATATTAAAAGCTATCTTTAGATAATTAATGATTCAGTTATTCAAATCTGATAAAATAAAAATTGCATTTTATTTGATCCCTGAAGATTTCAAATAATTAAATTTAAAAAAAATCTTTTTTTTTTCAAATGGTTAATCGTAAATCTATATTTTTCAATTAAAATGAATAATACTAATTATAATAATACTAAATCAATTATAATCCATTTCATAAAAAATCGTTTTTGATTCATGACAATTGCGCGATTTTTTAAATTTTTTTTATTTTATTTAAACAAATGGATAAAAAAAAACTTTCTTTATTATTTAACTTAACTCTGTGATGCAGAAGTCCTCTTAATAGATTTCTTTCTCTGACGCTCCATTTACAAGCAAAAATATGTTTTGGTATTTTTTTCTTATTAAAGAAATCTGTCTAATAGTTTCTAAAAAAATCTGTTAAATTATCAGATTTATAATTGAACTGAAATATAAAATTCTAAAAAGTAGTGTGAATTTTTTTAATTTTTTTTCTTTATTGATTTTCTGATATTTGCTAACAATTGATTTTGTAAATTAAAAAAATTTCAATGGTGAATATTTGTTAATCTACATTATCTTAAATCTACATAACTGCAAATAAGTGAAAATTTAAAAAAATTATTATTTGGAAATGAGTCATGTTTGGAAAATTTTACATTCAACGCAAGGATGAAAGAAAAAAATTTAAGTAAAAAACGGTGCTTTGTTCTGTATTTTATAAACACAAATGATCAAATGCTAAATGCAATATTTTTATTTTATTTTGACCTAAATTATTACAAAATAAGGAAAAAAGTGTAAAAAATATGTTGAATAAAAATTCTGCATCAAAGGGTTAAATAAATGCATGCATGCCCAGAAAGGTTATTTACACAACATAAAAAGATATAGGTACTAAAGAATAAAAATTGAAACATTCAAATATTTTAGTTTTAATTTTTTTTAAATACAAATTTAAATAATTATTTAACGAACCAAAACTAAAAAACAGATGAACATATAAGTAAAATACATTTCTAATATGCATACAGATTGAGACATTACGTATAAAATTACTTTAGCGATTACTGATCCTCGAAGCTGCTAGAACAGTTCCTTTCTCACGTTTAGAATCATTGAATAATCCTACTTTTATTACTTCTAAACTTTATTTTAAATATCGCTTAAATATTGCTACTTTAAAAAAATTTAAAGACAATTAAAAAGAAAAGTATATTGGTCCCAAGCAAACCCATGCATTGGGCTATTTTCAACCTTCTCATTTTATTTCATTGAAATTTAAGTGTACATTTTACTCTATTTTATCAACAGCGTCGAACAGTCAACCCAATTCTGATTTTACGACTATCAATGTTCAATTCATTAGCCTTGTAAATTTGAACCCAACCCAGAATACAAGGGAACTCCTGGATCAAGCACTGGGACGAACTAGACTTCGAGAACGATTTTTGGATGGAACTAATCCGCATTTGCGTTTCATAGCGAGGAAAACCTCCCACTGTTAGTTCGATGACAAGTGGATTCTAACCCATGATCCATCTACCACTGAGGATATTTTAAGTCAACACTGTCGTCGTACTAATATACAGTGCGGCTTTGAGGAGAACTCCTCCAGACTGAAAGTCTGGGGCTGTCTGCTGCTATGGTAACAAGCGAGAGCACATTCTAATGGGGGTAAAATGGAGGAAAGAAGGTGTCGATTGGTTTGCTCACGACGACCTACTTTAAGATTAAAAGAAAACTATTCACCCCACACCCCTATTCGAAGTGACCTTTCCTCGTAACCATAGTACCCGCCACGACGCGAGACGGGTGTCTGGGGGAGTTCTCCTGAAAGCCGCACTATACATTCATCCAATGTAATCCCTCACATTCGGGTACCATTTGACAAAATGATTCAAAACTGAAATAATGAAAATCTGATGATAAAAGAATGCATTTTTGAACTTTAAATTTTATCAAAACAATTCAGTCGCCAATAAAATGCTCTTACACTATCATACGACCATAAAAATCTACCACCACCAACAACAATAAAAGATTAAACTTTGTCACTTAAGAGACAACTTTAAAACGTTATTGTAGTATAGAAAATATGTTTTTAAAACTGAATAAACAAAGGAAAACTTGTTATGACGTTTATTTCATGACAAATTCGTTAGAAGTACTAGTTTTTAATTTGTTTTAATTTTTACCTTTTAGTACAGATATATTATGTACTTGATTATAAACTTCATTCGCTTCAAAAATACTCAAATAGGAAACAACGTCAACGTGCTTCAAACGTTCAAAAAATAGGCGCCCTTTGAAAACAAAAGTTTTGTTTCTTCTCATTTACGTCTGGCAAATCTTGAAAATGGATGCTTATTTTTTTAACTCTTCAAACATGTCGATTGTTATTTAAAGTTTGTGTGTTAAAGCGAATGACCTTTCTAATAAAATAATATCTTACCGTGTCAGTTTCTTGGGATTATTTATTTAATACAAAAATCTTGTTCTGTTACATAGTATTTGTAATGTCTCCTATGTAACTAATACAAGAACATAAAAATTTCCAAAAGTATAAAATATTTTCTAATTAAATGCTCTTCCATTTTTTATAATCCTAATTTTTTCAACAGCTAGGCCGAAGTAACCGCATCAAGGTCTTCCGTATATTATATAACGTAAGTCTAATGATTTCGGTCTTATTATTTTGTAGCTGTTTTGAAGTTAAAAAACAATAATTTTTATAGCTTACATCAGAAATGATATATAATATTACGTTTTATTAAATATCTAGTTTCTTATGGATGGAATAGATTGGAAGATTTGGATACCAGAAGAATGGTTTGGTGGTAGTGGCAACAGTATACGTAATTTTCCATTTTCTATATTGTTCTATTGTTGTGAAAAAGTAAACTAGCATTCATAGAATAATGTAGTCTTGTAATGTCATTTCATTTGCTAATAGCTTAGAAATACAAAAACAATAAGATACAATTCTACAACCATCCATTTTCGTTCGCTTGCTCTCATAGATATTGTGTATCCTGCAAATTGTTATGGATGGCAATTAAAAATTTTACCAAGATATGTATGCTTTAGTAGATGAACTAAAGAAAAATTCATGGTAATCTCTCTTTGTCAATCTAGTTTTAAGAGGTCGTTAACAAACGTAGAAAGATGAAATAATTTGGAATTTTTGCTGACTTCATCTCATCAAGGCAGCATATTTGACAAACATGAATAGCGCAATCTTTTATGCTTATTTAGTTGTTGGATAAAAATGCCGTTATGACTTTGTTTCCTTTCTTTTCCAGTCTTTATCCAGTACATTTTTAATGATTCTTTAATGTTAGTATAATTGAATGACTGTTATTTACTTTTTCACCAACTATGGTAAAAAGTATACAATATGAGGGAGGCTCATCACGTATACATAAAACGCGCATATTGTAAAATGAAATAAAAGAAAATTATAATAACAAAATAATAATAGCATAATAATAATAGCAATAATTAAATATTCTTTTCGAGGAAAAATTTTCCTTGTAGTAGTAAAATATCAAATGAATTGACAATTATGACGAGAAACATTTTCAACTTCTCTATTATTTATACAAATTTTAAAAAAATAATTATGATGGCTTTAATATATTTTATATGTAATCAAAATTACTAGAGATTAAATTTATTGAATTTAAATTCATGTATCAAAGCACACATTCTGGTGAGTAAAGAAATGTTACGGAAAATCGGCCTCGTATAAATGACCAATTTTTCAGTAATATTTACAATTTTATAGCATGCATTATACAGCATACATTATCCAGCATACATTCTAGTGAGTAAGAAATGTTAAGGAAAATTGGCTTCTTATAAATGGCCAATTTTTCAGTAATATTTAAAAAATTTTGGCATACATTATACAGCATACATTCTGGTGAGTAAGAAATGTTACGGAAAATCAGCCTCTTATAAATGACCAATTTTTCAGTAATATTTACAATTTTATAGCATGCATTATACAGCATACATTATCCAGCATACATTCTAGTGAGTAAGAAATGTTAAGGAAAATTGGCTTCTTATAAATGGCCAATTTTTCAGTAATATTTAAAATTTTTTGGCATACATTATACAGCAGACATTCTGGTGAGTAAGAAATGTTACGGAAAATTGGCCTCTAATAAATGGCCAATTTTTCAGTCCAATTTCCAATTTCAATCTGGTTCATACGAGAGCTGTAAAGGAATAAGAAACAAGTGTTACGCAAAATTTTGATTTTGAACAAAATGTTTGTTAAGATTTCAAGGGGATGTATTCGTGTTAATTTATGTTTGCGTATGTAAAACTTTATATTATTAATATACAATGATAGAGGGAGCTACTCTGTTTCTGCTAAATTAATCCTATCAATGAATCTCTTTGTGCTGCCATTTTTTTCATTTTTGAAAAAAGTATGCTCTTTTAAAAAGACGCTGAGTACAAACGGGTTAATTAAGCCTTCCAAAATGTGGTGCATCTTCATGAAAACTGCTGATCGAAATTTTACAAATCAGTTTTGGCAGTAGCATTTTCTTAATACATCTTCTCTATACACATTGGTTAATTTTTTCTTGCTTAAACAGTCTTTTTACATTTCCGATAGTAAAAAAGTAAGATGTGTCGAAAATGCAGCATTTCACTTTCCTTATTTAAAAAGGTGCTAACCAAAACAAGAAGCTATAAATTTTTAACATATACAAGATATTTCAACATATTCATAAGCAAGAAGCTATAAATAGAAGCTATTTCTATTTTCGCAAGCTAGTTATATCTGCTTTCAAATTTTTTCACAAGCTATATCAGTTTTCAAAACATATAATGATTATGCGGTTTAAGTATGAAGCTGACTGTGAAGAAAATACAAGTAAGAAAGAGCAACACAATAGAAGTCAGTAAAAAATGATTTTTTTAATGAAATTTTCAACGATCGGGTTAAGCTTAAAACATTTTTTTTTTTTACTGCACATATTTTAATCTTCATTTAATCATGTTACAAGTACAAAAATTTTGAGAGTATAAACAATACAATGTTTACAATTTATTTTTTTAATTATTCATAACTTTCTGTACTCATAATTAAAAAAAAAAAGAAGAAGAAAAGATAGAAAAAACAGCCCAATTAAATTCCGTTATGATTATGATATGCCGTTATGATTTTTGTAAACTGCATGATTGTAGTTTTCGTTGCACTAAAGATTTTTAAAAAATGAATTTTTTTTCAGAAAATGATGGTGATTTGATTAAAAAATTACATAAATAAGTTAGATTTTTATACATACACTAAAGACCAGTCAATTCAATTAAAAAATTTCCGCTCGCAACAACGAAAACTATATTTATTGTGAACATTGTGTCAAAAGTTGAAGTCGGTTGAAAATTGTAATAGTTAAAGATACAGCAAATAAGAGAAACTTGAATTTCGAGTAAATTGCGTTTAAAGTTTTGCGATCAATAATCCATATAAATATATAAAATTCTACAACTAATTATAATGTGAGTCGCTCAGAAGCCATTGCGAATAAGTCCAAAACACAAAAATTGAGAAAATTAATGTTTTTTGATACATTAGTTTTTAAAATTCTTGGTTTATTAATTTAATTAGAAAAGTGTATAAAGTCTTTTTTCGAGGTGTTGCAAAAAAACAAGATATGTACAGGATGTGTAAATAAAAACGTAAGTATTTATTGAAATAATGACAGCATCTTAAATATTTTAGGATTTATACCTTTTGGCAGCTGAAAAAGATAAGAAATTTATGTAAAAAATATTGATAAAAGGTGGACTTATTCACAATGGCTTCTGAAATTATTATACAATATATTCAGAAGCTATTAAAAAAAGGGCTGTCTAACCTAGAAAAAAGTAACCAACGAGTAAATCCTTTAATAACTAAGAAGATTATTATTTATTTCATCAAAATTTCCAAAAATCAGAAAATATCAAAAAATGGACTTAACCGCATTGGCTTCTGAGCGGCTCGTGTATCAATACCAGGTCCATAAGATACTTCTCCATTTTTAGCAGTCTCAAATGCTAGTCTAGCTCTTTTTCTTGTTGATCTACCGTCATACGACACACCAGCGTTTGCCAGCTGACGACCTTTCTCAGGTTTGTTCACATCGTTCTCCCAAAATTAACATAATATTATCGTCGGATACCACTTGACGAAGGCTGAGCCAAGTGCCAATTCCTGGTGAACGAACATTACTGTAATTTTCATCTTTCTTCCTTTTTTTTTAATATTTCTCTTTTTTCAACTGTTAATTTTTTAAAATTATTTTTTTAATGTAGTACATTTGGGGACATAAATCTATTCAAGCGACCTTGAAACATTAAACTGATATAATCAGCTCTTCAAGTTTTATACAATAAATTATGGGGAAAAAAGATAATATTATTACAAGACATAACTAAAAATATTTCATGATTATAAAGAAGATACAAAATTATTTTTATGAGGAAAATAAAAATCAAAAATCTAGATTATTATTTTTTCAATATGAACTAAGTAGCTCTCCCTATCCCCAAATAATAAATTAATGCGTTTTAAATAAATGAAGAATAGTAAATATGCAATGAATAACAACTGTTAACAGAAATGGTATTTAGTTTCGAAACGTAATGACATAAGAAAAATAAATTATGTACATCTATCCCTATTTTTTGCTTACTTATTTTTATATTTCGCAATGTGACCTTAAACTGTTGCCTTCAAGAGATGATTTCGATTTCTTTTTGGCGATGAGATATTTCAGATAATCAGATTAATTGTATTTTTTATTTATTTATTATTATTACTTTTTCATTTGAGGGACGTGTCTGTGTAGGCATTTCAAAGTCAAAGAAGTGCTTATTCTCAGCTCCTTTATATATTTTTTTTTCTTCATCTCTTTTTTTTATTATTATTCTTTTAATCAATTTGGTTGTCACCGTAGCAACTTTTTTAGTAGTTATTTTCAAATTATGTGTTGTAATTAGTTAAAGTTAATTACAGTACATTGCAAGTGCAACTAAGGAAAAATAAGTTTTTAAAATTTTTAGTCATTTTTTTTATTTCTTTTAACTGTACTTCAGTTGTATAAGAAGATGCAAATAAAGAAAGAAAAGTTGCTGAAATTTTTAAAGTAAATATTTTTTATTCTGTTTCTGCTCAGATATACTATAATTGTGTAAGAGAATTCAGCAAAAGAAAGAAAAGTTGCTGAACTTTTCAAAGTAATTTTTTTTCTTTCTAATTCAGCGCAGATATACTAAAGATATATAGTTGTGTAAGAAAATTCAACTGAAGACAAAATATGTTTAAACTAAGTTTTTAATTTTTTCTTTTTAATTCTGCGCAGAGATACTATAAATGTGTAAGAAAATGCAACTGAAAAAAAGTTGCTGAATTTTTTTTCTTTCTGATTCCGTCCAAATGTACTATGATATACTATGTAGTTTCTTACACAACTGCTCAATTGTGTAAGAAAATTCAACTAAAGAAAGAAAAGTTGCTATAATTCAGTAATTTTTTTATTTTGTTCCAATTTAATGCAGATGTACTATTTCGTTGCAATATAAGTGTGCACTGCATGCACTTATGGCATTGTCAATATCAGTTGTGTAATCAGTTGTGTAATTGTCAATATGTGATCTAGACTCCAAAAATGAAAAGGAATGCAAGTTGCAATTTTTCAGTATTTTGCATAGTACAAGAAAGTCTTGCCCACTTCTTGTTTAGCTCCCCAACCCCCATGATTGCTTCACAGTGGTAACCACAATCTTACCACTTGAATTCTTTGGTAGTATACTTTCGTCAGTAGTTACCACAGACCATATTGCTAAAATAAATTATTCTTAAGGTTATATGAGTTTTGTATTAGAATTATATGGTATGCATTAGAATTATACGTATGTGAATTATGGGCTTTGTATTAGAATTATAGGCCACCATGATAGGGTTGATAAGATTTCTCCCCTGTTACAAATTAACTAATCTAACTATCTAAACTAATTTAAAACATAATCTGAATAAATGATGGATTGATGGTGCCGGTTAATGATTATGAGTAAACTGTTAAGTATGAAAGGTTAATTGTTAACATACTTTCCAAACAATCGAATGGAACAAGATTAATGTCAACATAACAAGTTTGATCAAATTATGTGTATGTGAGGTTGATTAGTACTCCGGGATTGGGTGATACCTGCAAGTTACGTTGTGTGGGTATCTCGATCCTGATTGCTTGTTGAAAGTGGTATTTGTTTACGTTTTCAACAGTTATTAATAAAGTTAAACTAAGTTGTGCGAAAGACGTCGAATACTTATATTTTAACAAATTCGATTAGCGATACGGCGTTGTATTTAATTAACTTTACGTCAATTAACATTCTAACTTACGTGAAGAGACTTCACTCGACTTTAAACACACCGTCTTGTTTATAAACGATCAGCTGGTGCTGAGGTCATAGGTCACGTGTATAGGTATCAGTGATCATCTTCTTCTCGAGTTGCAAGTACCCAATTTAAGATAAGGTGGAAATAAATAAATAAAACATGTAATACGATATTAAGTTTAAATGACTGACATTATCCAAGCTGAAATATTACATTTAAATTAGTAACAGAATGTTTCCAAAATTTTACGATATAAAATTATAGAAAAGGTACTCTCCATTAAATGCAATATCAAGGAAACTAATACCCAGCATGGAATGAAAGAAAGAAGCTTTTCTATTGGATGCCAAGATCATTATTTAATTTGGCACAAGACATACGAATCTCATACAGGAAAGTGTATTGATATAGCTGTCTTCTTCATACATAATACAACTTCAATTTGAAAAAAGAAGTTTACGATTAATGATAGTAGATGATCACCAACATACTGAATCATTTATGTTTGTGGTAATCCCGAATGGATAATTTCTTTGAAAAATAGAGAAGAAACGAGGTAGTTTTGCTTCTATTTTTCAAACTTTTGAGTGGATCGCAGAAATTTTAAAAACGTATTTTTACGTGACCCGCTTGCAATGTGAAGGGAAAAAAAACTTAAAAATTTGAATTGAATCAGCCGATTACTTAGGCAGAAATAAAAAAAAAATACAATTTCTTTGAAAATGCGAAAAACATTAAAAAACGAAATTAATTTAATGGGGTTCAAACTTTAGACCGTTTTCCTGACCAAACAATATTGACACCATATTTTCTAGATTGCGGATACCTTGCATGTTTTGAAGGTCAAGAATCCGTCGAAAAAATGTATGTTTATTCAGAGAAAATATGTTTCATAGCAATAAATGTTGTGTAAATGTAGCTAAGAATTACATTAGTAGAGATGTTCTTTACATTAGATAAAGTGCATATACAGGAAATCATTCACAATGAATCATTAATTATTTTGTGAAATAAAAGAATTTTAGTTATATTACATTATAAAACGAATTCATCTGTATTATTGAAGTGAGGCAAAATTTCTTTCGTTCTCACAAAATATGTATGATGCACAATGCAAAATATATACACAATAAAATAAAGAATTTGTGCGTGTGCGTCAGAATACCGGATTTCGAGTAAATCAAAAAATGCTTCAAGTTCATAGTAATATTCTCGCCAAGTATTATCAATTTTAATTTTAATTTTATGCGAATAAAACAACTGTCTAAATTTTTCAGGACTTAATTTATATCGTTTTAGTAATAACTAGGAGGCTTCGCCTCCTGCTCGCTAGCGCTCGCCAACTCCAGAAACTGCTTTCGCAGTTCATTTCGGATTGCTTCGCAATCCGATTGTCGCTTTGCTCGCGCATTGAATACGTTCTTAACGTCTAGCTTTTGTATACTTTTTTGAACACTGAAGTTCCGAAAACTTGTCACTGTAGAAAATTCTAAACCTGTGCATTTCAATATTAATTTGAAATTGCAAACAGTTCGCATATTTTTCTTAATCGCACTATTCTAAATTTCAGTTGTTGAGAAAAGTAGCTGTTGTAAGTTTTGTTTTAAAGTCTTTCCCACCAGAGGGCTAAAACCATGCGTTGTAAAGCAATATGAAATAGTACTGAACGCCGAATGTAAAGCATCGGCTTCGATGAAGATAATTTTGTGAGAATTTTTTTGATAATTCGGTGAGAATTCACCCGATTAGACATATGATGCTCCCTACGTGCTCTTGCGCGCCGAAGCCTATCAATTAAATTAGCGTTTTATGTAATATAGATTAGCCATATGATGCTCACTACGTGCTCTTGCTGCTCACTACGTGCTCTTGCGCGCCGAATCTTATCAATTAAAAATGAAAACTGTTGCCAACGCGAGAAAAGAAATATCATCGGTTTTATTGATACATACGTATTAGCGTTTTATATAATATAGATAGATTCCTTCACAAGAAAATAGTTTTCCGCTAATTCTTCTGATTCTCGCATGATTATTTCAACTACATCTCTTGGTAAAACACTAGTCAAACAAGCCACCCATAAATTTAGCTCCATTTTAACTCGTTTCATTACTCTTTCGAAATGCACTAAGAATAAACTTATGTCGTCATTTTTCAAATCAAAGTACCTTAACTGAGATTGCCAGTCTATTTTTGGTTTTGGCGAATCAATAGGTAAATAAGTGCCAACGTTCCCTAGTTCCAATTTTCTTATTTCTAATGCATGCTTTCGCATAGCATCTCTCTACACAGCGGCGGCCTCTGCTTCTCTATCCGCATTTAAATTGAATATCATTCCTTGTACCAAATCCTCATCATAGTTTTTGCTATTTAAAATCAAGTTTTTTAGATCTACAACCTTAAAAGCATCGAGTACTTCTTCGCCAAGTTCCATTGCATTAACCTGTAACTCTGACTTACGTACTTTAGATAAATAAGACATCATAAATTAAAAAAGAAAAGAAACATAAACAACAAATTACCGTTCTTTTTATCCCGCTTCTGAATTGTAAGAGATATTTAACGTATATTTTAAATATATCTTTATTTAATCGTATTCGAATCCAAACTAGACATAGAAACATAATAATTGAGTATTGAGTATAGTAAAATGCAGCGAGCTCTCTGCTTATCGCTAATAGCTCTGCGTTTCAATAGGTAAGGCTTAATTTAGCACAAGGCAATAGTAGGTAAGGCTTAATAGCACAAGGTTAAATTCAATTGGTAAGGCTTAGATAGCACAAGATTGGAGCGAACTGCTAGAATCGGTTAGTGGCTTGGAAGAATTTTAAGAGGGATTGGATTTTGGTCCGGGAGTTGAGAGACAAGTTAACCAGATCAATGAAAGCTGGGCTCTGCAGGGATAAGGATTAATAGAGGTCTTTACGAGCATTTTGATAAAAGGAGCAGTCCAGGAGATAGTGTTCGTTCGTGTCTATATGTCCGCAGTTGGGGCACTTAGGACTTTCTACTAATTTACACTTATGTAGAATCGCGTTAGTTGGAAGTGTTTTCGTCCGGAGTCTGGCTATTAATACATCTAATTTTCGGGACTTGATAATGAGCGGTAATCTTGAGGTTCGTCGAGGTGCGGAAAGAATTGGAAGTAGTATTTGCACTTTTTACATTCTCTGTGTTCTTCATTGAGCTCTTATTTTTTTTCACCCTGTGCAAAGCACAGGTATTCATCTAGCAATACATTATATGAAAACAATATACATTGTAATCAAGTGCACAATTTAATTATAAAGTAAAATTATAAATGTCATTAATAGTTTAGTTCAAGATGTTCTTTTTCAAATTTTTCACAGTTTATATAACAAATACATGCTAGGTCTTTAATTTTATAAGACAATGAATGTAAATGTAGTTTGGAGTTTCATACGTAGAAATATTCTTTATATTTGACAAAGTTTATGTAGAGATACCAATTCACAATGCTTAATTACTTTGTAAAATAAACGCATTTAACATCTCTACATTTTACAACGAATTTAACATATTTTTGATAGTAATCGATATTTTCCTCTCACACGTAAAATATATATCATGTACTTTACAATAATACATTATAAAGAACAGTATTGTAAAAAAAGCACACTATTTAATCATAATAATGTAAGAAATAAAAGTTAGTAATGCTTTAATTGTTTAGAATGTTCCTTTTTAATATGCCCACTCTAAATACACTAACATTTTCAGGATATTTTAGTTTATAAGAGAACAAATGTAAATTTAGAATTACATTTGTAGAAATATGCTTTGTATTGGACGAAGTGTGTGCAGTGAAACTAATTCTCATCGTTTAATTATTTTGCAAAACAGATGTATTTAACATTCCTACATTTTACAACTAATTTATAATTTATTTTATATTAAGAAAGAACACAGTAGAAGTCTGTAAAAAAAGGATTTTTTAATGAATTTTTGACGGTTGGTGTTAAAATAATTTAAAATATTTTTTGTTTATCTTATTGTGCATAGTTTAATCTTTATTTTATCATGTTACAAATGCAAAAAATTTTAAAAATTAGCGCTTATATAATACTATGTTTATAACTTTTTTTTTTAATTACGTATAGCTTGCTGTAAATTTTCCTTCCATTGATACGCTACTATATTTTCATTCTTTCTGATTATTTATAGAAAACACACTTAATAATCAGTAAGTATTAAAATATACCATAACCTACTCCATACAAGCTCAAACGGTTCAAAATTTGCCTTATTTTTAAACGTAAGGATTTCATTTTGCTACCCGAGTCTTGAAACCGTTTCGCAAGTATTTGACACGTCGTCGCAACAGCGGCAACACAAACACAAAAATGCCAAGAAATAGCGGACTTAACGGCACAAGTCCCCGAGTCATGCGTGATAAAAGTTCTTCAATTAAGCCAATGGCCAGAAAAGAATCGCAAACGAACGGAGGATCCGGATTTAATCCCACACGATGGTGACCCAATTCTAAGTGTTCTACTTCCAATGTTCAACTCCGTAGCCTTAAAATTTTGAACCCTTTACAGAAGACAAGGGAACTCCTGGGTCAAGTATTGGCATAAATTTGCCTTCGTGGAGGACTCTTTGATGGAACTAACCCGCATTTTCGTTTCATAAAAAGGAAACCCACGAAAACCTCCCACGGTTAGTCTGACGGCAAGGAGACTCTAATCCATGATCCATTTACCACTGAGAATATTTTACGACAGCACTGTGGTCCGTACCAACTGGGTGTGGAATTCGTATCGACCAGCTATTGCTGGGATTCGAACCAGAGTCACCTCATTGCGCTCTATCCCCTGAGCCACCACGACTCCTCGTTATCATTCAATCTGGTAAGTCATTCAATCAGATAATTAAAAGGGTTATAATAAGTGATAAGGTACTTGGCGCCAAACAATATCGCCAATAGTGAATTGACATCAGACAAATATTTAAATTAAAATTTCAATCTAGACTTAAAATTATGAAAATAAATTAGTTTAATAAATTTTGAGGAAACAATTTTTCTCTATTTCTGCACAAAAAAGTGTAAAATAAACTTTCACGAGTAACCTACAAGAATTGTGTTGATATAGTCTCAACTAATTATCCAAGTAGCGTGTTTATTTTTTAAAGTTTATCATAAAATGTGTTGCAAAATTTTCGTATAAAAGTTTTAAAGAAAGCTGATAAAAATTCGGGGATTTATTTATTGTTATCTAAAAACCGCCAATGTTCCGTCTGCTTTCTTACGAAATTCGTAAGAAAGTTCTGCCACATATTTAAAGATAAAATTTATATAAAATGAACTTAATATCTGGAAAGTTAATTGAGTCTATATCAACTCGATTCTTATAAGCTGTTTGCAAAATTTTATTTCTTGCTTGTTTTTGCAGAACCATAGAAAAGTTGTTTTTTAAAATTATTTTATTCTTTTTCATATTGGGATTCGTTAAGTCTTTAAGAAATACTTTTTGCCTAATACTTTCTTACATGTTAGATTTTGGTATATTTCATGTTTTTAAACCTTGTTTTAATGATGGATTTTCAACATTGACTGTAACATCGATTCGATTGGGAATGTTCTTTGGAGCTATCAAAATGCATTAAAAAATACATATACTTCTTCAGAAAGAAGACTTTCCGTTTTACATTACAACTAAAAGAAAATTTATTACGGATTGTGTCCTTAAAACTCTTTATAAAGGCCTACATACGTTGGAAAGAAGTGCAGTAGAAAATGCGAGTGGGAAAAACGGCATAACCCCGATGGTTTTTCATTAAAACCTCCATATTTCACCGTTATTTTATTGATGATAGTAAAATTATTCTCTAATTATTGTAAAATGCGTTTATTTCTGTATTATCTTACACACTGTATTTTTTTTGTTTTGTTTTGAAGTTTAATAAAAAATAAAAGTTGCATTTTATAGTAACATTTCTTGCTCCTGCATTACTGCAGACGCGACGTACTAAGATCCAGGGCTAAAGAGAATAGAAGGGCTGGTTCACTCCTTTGAAGTAGCTCTCGCCGCGCCAATCCTCCGATTTTCTCTAATGACGTCACTTTGGCGCAAAGCTCGCACTTTTACTTCAAGAACGGAGCGTTCGGCCTTACTAGCTCTAACTAGTATTGGAGCATTTCTTTTTGCGAGATATTCTAAGACATTTGTTATTTTCTATAATGACTTTCCTCAGTTTTTGCAGTGAATTTACAAGAATTTAAAACTATTATCGAAATGCCAGTTTGCGCGATTGCAACTTGAAAAAATTTTGATAGAAAAACAAAAGAAAA
>NC_092208.1:46033170-46041494 GCF_043381705.1 Parasteatoda tepidariorum | reverse complement strand
GCTAAGTTAACTTTCAAAAAATTCTATGGCTGGCAACAGCATTTTTATTTTTTAAGTTGTTTATTTTTATTTCTTTTAGAATTCCTTATTTTTTTAAGCGAAATGTTTTTTAACTTAGCAGAATTCTTTGCCGACTGTTCTCTGTACAGTATGAAGAAAATAAAGTAAATATTTAAGTGTTGTGAAAAGAATCTTATTTAGTTGTACAAAGTACTTCTTTAAAAATGAAAACTGTTGCCACCAGCGGAAAAGAAATACAACCAAAATTTGGGAGCCACGTAAGAGAATTATATATAATAGATTATTGTAAAATGTGTTTATTTCTGTATTATCTTACACACTGTATTTTTTTGTTTTGAAGTTTAATAAAAAATAAAAGTTGCGTTCTATAGTAACATTTCTTGCTCCTGCATTACTGCAGACGCGACGTGCTAAAATCGACCTTCTAAAAACTCACATCCTCAATTAGCCTTTTCCGTTCCAAATAACGAGTTAAGTTCAGCAGAACAATTTAACAAGCCCTTAATAAAAGTTTTTTTAAATTTAAATACAATTTATGTAATTATAATTAATTAATAATAAATTGAATTAAATTAATTATAATATTTAAAATTAATTTATATTTTTAATTTAAATTAAATGGGAAATAAATCTGACTCTCTAACTGCCAACTTTCACTCATTTTGTGTCAAACTTTATTCTGATATTTAAAGTGGCAGTAGAATGTATACGTTCAATTTATTCTTTAAATTGATAAATTTAATTTAAAAAAAGTTTAATCGCTATTGTACTTAAATAAATAAAACATACATATAAATGTATTACAATTTCACTATTGTGTATTTAAGCTTTTACAAAATTCGGAGTATGTTTCTGTCTGCAATTGTACTTCAGTTTTCATTTAACAACTACTAATGGGGAAAATCTTCCTCGAAAAGATTAAAAGTTGGCTAGTATGTGATTTTAAAGTGGTTCTAAATTAGAGAATTTTAACATTAGTTTCTATGATACTTCTGCATCTTACATAACAAAAATGCTGAGATTTATAGTGTTTCTCCACTGGAAAATTTGCCACTACAACGGCTAATATTTTTTTTTTTTTTTTTGGATAGAAAAAAGAAGAAATTCCCTATATGAAAAGTCTACTAATCATTTTTAATAGGAGGGCAAACTTTCACACCCCTAAAGTTAAAATTTTTTGTCTGTGACGTCATACAGAAACATTTTCACATCAGAAATTTAATCCTTTGACACAGATGGAATACAAGTGTCATTTTTATATATATTTTTTTCGCTCTCTAATTACAAGAAAAAATATATTTTGGTGTTTTTAATTGTATAGAACAGTTTCATAGTTACTAAAAAAAAAACGGTTAAATTATCGGAGCTATATTTGTATTAAAATGTAAAATCCAACAAGAGTAGATGGATTTTTTTTTATTCATATTCAAAAATGTATCATTAATTGATTTTGTAACTTAAAGAAATTTCAATGATGAATAACTGTTTCTCTTAGATCTAAGTGACTGCAAATTCGAAAAATTATTGTTTGGAAGTGGACCATGTTTAGAAGATTTTACCTTTAACGCAAAAAAAGACACCGGTGTTTCATACTGTATTTTATAATCATCAATTATATTAAAACTCTTAAGCATAATATTTTCACTTATTTTGACCTTAATAATAATACAAAATAACGAAAAAAAAATATGAAAACTACGTTTCATAAAAATTTTGCGACAGAAAACTTATGTCCAATGTTGACGTCTATAATATAATATGCTTTACAGTTGAATATAAAACTATGTGAACACAAAAAATTAGTACAATTGTACTGAGACTTGAATATTATTAAGTTTCATAGTTTACATTTATAGTTTTTTGTAGCGCCAATGTCACAAAAATTTATTACTAAAAAAAAAAAAAAATCTCAATTTATTCTTGCGAAATAATAAGCCTCTGTTTATTGTTATATTTTTTAAATCTATTTTATGCAACTGAAAGTCATGCCATAAATTATTGCTGGAGCAATGAAGCAACCGAGCCACAAAGCATTTCACAACTTCTATTCAGGAAAAGAAACAAGCATAAATAACAGCCCGAGATTGGGAATTCTTCAGCGATGCCTATATTGTAAAAAAAAAAGAAGAAAAAAATTTTACAAATTCTTATATGTTATAAATTCTGAAGCCTCCTTTTTGTAAGGTTTAACGTCGCCTGGCGATGTGATTTTTAAAAAAAAATTCTGACGCCTAGAAAGCGATGCTCGATGGCAAAAAATGATAGTTTCCTTTAATAAAAACTGTAACTAGAAGAACAATTCAATTGTATTCAAACTGCGAAATACATATTCAAATTTTATTACAAAATCATGCCTTATTGTAATTAAGCTTTAAACTTTTACAACTAAAGATGATCTTTTACCAGGAAGAAAGCTTTTATGCCACCTCATGCATATAAATGATGATAGAGACATAAAAGGAGATTATGTGTTAAAATTAGAAATGATTCAAAAATTGGTTGCAATACTATATTCTATTTGAATCCATAATTTCAACCAAAAACAGAAATTTCGACCAAAGGTATAACTGGAATTTTCTATACATCTCTACAATACATTCTAGTTAAATATTAATACAAATTAAGAAAAATCCAGAAAAGTTATAAATTCTTAAAAATTGTATTTAATTAAAAACATATATAAAGAGAGCGTGAAATGCGGTTAGCAGAAGCAAGGGCTTAAACAAACAGTCGCAACGATTGCTGTCACTGTTGTCGGTGAATTAAGAGAAAATTGGTGAATTGGTATTTTATGAAAATTATACAAACTTATTAATTTTTGTAATAAGAAAATTAGGTTTATCATTAAGTTACTATTTAAATTCGTTCAGTTAGAATTAAAAAATTGTTTTAAAAAATGGCGTCTAAGTACTTAGTGCAAATTTGCATTAGTGTATGGATTCCATAATTAAAATTTTGGATTTGTTAAAAAAATTTATTGGTTTATAAAATGAAGGCTTGGGAAGCAAATTTTGGCAAAAAATTAATTTAGCAACATAAATGCACATTTATTTAGCAACTTACTGTTGATATAAAATCACTATTTGCTCTATTGTGCTGTGAATATTAAAGTAGTACTTAAATACTTTGCATTTACTACTAAAGTGCAGCATTTTCGCTTGTTTTGATTGATGTGTTTTCAATGTGATCTGTAATTTACCCACATTTGCTCAATGGCACATTGGTCAAGCGAACTGGCCTTCCAAGGCAAATTAAAGAATTTTTTAAAGAAGTTGCAATTCTAGAAAATATTCCTTAAAACATTTTTAAAATCATGCATTCCTTTTTGTATTTTTGACAAATTTTATTTCATGTACTTAACTTAAATTTTCTCAAATAATAACGATTATTGAAATAAAGCTATTAAATCAACAATTTTTGATGAAAATTTTACATTTGTAACAATATTTGAGCTTTAAAATATACATTAAAAATAATATTAATCATGCTATACTTAAATACTTTTAACTAAGTCATTCTATGAGCACACAACCGAAAAAACAGTGAGTTCCAGTGCTCTGCACTAACATTTTCTTTTTTACTTTTTTATTAAAATATTATTTTGCTTTGCCTTCGAATTAACCAAGAAAATATAGCATTAAATTTTAAAATAAGCCGATTCATAAACTCATTTACTCTGAGTTTATGAATCGGCGAAAGTTCGATGTGGCACATAACAAACATTACTTGGAATTAAAATAAAATAAAAAGCAATATCATTTGAAAGCAATTGCGGGGGGGGGGTGGATTAAACCCTCATGACATGACCCTTTTGTCAGTTGCAATTGATTATTTACTAGGAGTAAATGAAAATCATCTTCAGTTCTTTTAAAAGTCTAAGAAGTTAAAACGGAGCTTTTAAAATCGTTTTAAAAAGAATATTTTATTCCTTGAAAATATAGTATCGCCGATTTCCTGAATTATTATCCCTGAAATATCGTTAGATATTTCAGGGGAAATATCTAACTATACTACTATAAAGGAAATGCTTTTGATTTGAAATGCTAAATTATAAGCCAAATACAAGTAAATAAGATTTTTCTTCTTTTTTTTAGAAAAAATAGTTTTTTACTCCCCTCCCATTATTTTCTTAAAAATTTTGAATCTGAAAAGCGAAAATATTGGACAGAATTTTAACCAGTGGCGTGTATAGGGGCAACGGCCCCAGGTAGAAAGCCAGCCTCAGGTATTTCTAGCAATACGTATCTGGCTAAAGGAGCATCCAGTCGACGACTAAGAACACTAAAATTTAAAATTAAATTATTGCAACGATATTTTTTTTTATCAGTTAAATATTAGGATTAAACAAACTATTTTATGAAGAATGAAATTAAGTTTTCAAACAAATTTAAAAATGAAGTTTTATGTAATTAAAACTTGATTTTTTTTTTTTACATCTAAGAAAAATTAAGAACATTTAGGCGAAAATAACAAACCATAAAATATATTTTTAATAAATTTTTAAATGGATTTTATTCTATATTTAAATTGCCTTATTTATTTATTTGACATTACTATTACTCTTATCCCCTTAACGGGGGCCACTAATCGAAAAGTTAACCCTCAGAATCCACGTGCTTTGCACGCCACTGAGTAAAACAAAATCAGAATGCGAAATGAACACAATTGCATCATCAAGAATTATGTAGAAAAAGTACTATCATCAAAATTCGGGAGTGGAAAAAGGCATTTTTTTTTTCCTTTTCATTTTAATGTTTTTTATGGCTGAAGAAATTATATTCGTTTTTTTTTCTAAAATTACGTCACAACCACCTTTTGGCTAGTGCTCCTTAATGAATTTACTACGCAATACGCAACGTGTTACTCATCATCGCAGATCATCTTTTATTTGCCAAGAATCTCAAGGTGATTTGTACGCATGTCTTCACAACCTTGAATTCTCGAATTTCAATCAGTAAGCTTATTATCTTGAATTATTTCGGATTGAATCACTCCCAAAGCTTCACGCATTTTTTAAAAGAGAATTCGCTATATTTTAATTCTAATAAATTTTATATATTGTGAAGAACTAATATAAGGTCCTTTCATTTTATAACTAACTGTACAAGATTTCGGACGGCTAGTCGAACTCTTATTTTTAAAACACTATTTCATTGACCGGCAACACCGGCGAGAAGGGATTTTGTTTACTTTTTCTCTGTCGAATTTTGTGCAATGGCTGCTCGTAAGAAATTTAGTAACGGGACCAAACCTTTTCCAATTAGAGGTAAATTTTGATTAATTTATAATATATATGTTTCAAAAAGTATGATAATACTTGTATTTAAGTAACTGGTGTTTTTTTCTGTAATTAAATTGCTACGAATTTATATGAAATTCTAATGCGTATTTTCAAATGTCAAAGTTGGTTTTCATACAATATTTATCGAAGCTGATAGTTATTTTTAATAGTATAAAACGCACAAATACTTACATATTGTTTATCTATAATTATGTTATCATTTACCAAATATCACTATACGTGGTATAAGCTTGAAATAACGAACAATTAAAATTCGTCTAGATATATTGGTGAAAAAAATCTGCTAAATTCATATCAACTCTAAAGCAGTCAATATCTTGGTTATTTATATTTGTACATTAAGCAGAAATTTAATATAAACACTTTCATACTAAATAAAGTTTTGATTAATGCAGTGTCCATAAATTTGCTAAAGAAATACTTCAACATATTGTGAAAGAAATTGTGGTGCTGTTTTTAAAAAAAAATTCGCCAAATGTTTTATTTAGCATTCCTTTATATTTTATTTTACTTACATAAGACTGTTTTGTAAGTTTTTTAAGTTAATGAATACCTTATTATCAATATATAAAATAATTTTGAGTTTTATAATAAAATTTAAACTTAGTAGGTACTTAATGTTTAAAATGAGAAATAATTTTATAGTGAGTTTTTTTTTCCTTGTCTGTAATTAAAAATTTTTTTCCCCTGATTTTCACTTATGTTTTTATTAGCAGATGTATGGTAAGTAATTTATGTTAATTTTTATGGAAAATAATTTATAGTAACATAGAAACTTGTTTAATATTGAGTTGTATTTTATAGGAACATTTGTTTTTATAATACCCTATGCATAAAAACAACTTTGTCATAAACTTTATTTGTATATTCATGCTGGCTCTGTTTATTTTTTGTTTCTGTTTGTCCTGAATGTCTACCCTTTTTTTTAAAAATTGTTTTCAGTTGAATTATTTAAGATAAATATTAAATTACTATAAAACTTTATTAGTAGTAAATTTTTTAATGTTTAGATAATCCATTTTACTTTATCTGAGACGAGACAAAAATCTATCAAACTTTCTGATATACTAAATTTGTGTTTACGAAGAGGAGTGTAAAATTGTTAATAATTCAGTGAAATTTTCTTAAAATAACTAATTTTTTTATTTTGCATTACATTTCTTACGATATTTTACAAACCACAAATTTAATATTAAAAAATGAGAATTGAAATAAAATGAATTAGTTATTATATATGTCGATCCCACTCCAGACGAATTTCTTTCTACCAGTTTGTGTTGATAAAACAGATCAAATGGTAGCAAGATGCATAATCTCATCCTGCTTTTTTGCAGAAAATATATTTTCTCCAGACAATAACAAATTATTTATTGCAAAAAACTTATTATGAATTTTAAAAACTAAAATGGTTGTGAATATAAGAATTTGATTTTATCTTCATCAATTACCACTCTTCAGTGATAAACACTTGTACTCAACTGGCAGCAAATGTTAAATGTTAAGATTATTTTTCTAATCCATGTTATGGTGTATAAGTCTAAAAAGGAATAAACACACAAAAGATAACTATTGAAAATTGGAACTATTGCGGGTGCCCTAGTGTGATTATTTTTCAGAATTAATAATTCTGGTGACATTGTAAATTTTTTAATTGTAAACCTGCTCTTTGTGTTTTATGATTAACCATCTTTAATTAGTAGAAGCTTGTAATTCAAAAGAAGTGAGGGGCTCTATTATGTATAATATTTAAGATACTATGTAAATTTTTATTCTAAAAACTTTTTATCATTAAATATTTTTTTTCTTACATTAAAGAAATTATAAATATCTAAGTCTTAGATTTGTACAATTATTTGTGTAGGTATGAAACATATATTTAAATGAAACATAAGTCAATATACTTCCTGACTAAACTTTTGAAGTTTGCCATTTTTCTTCTTCTTTTACTTAAAAAAATTAATTTCTCAGAAAAGTTTTTTTTAAATTTAATGCTGAATTTTTTCTTCCAATTTCTTCAAATTAATACCAAAGTTGAAAAAAAAAAAAATCAAGGTGCCCAAGCCTACTGTGGTATTTTCCAACCTCACCACTGCTGATTTACTTATCAATTATATTTACATCTTTTTGTTTCCCATTCTATTGCCCATAAGATAATTGTATCTGGAATATGTGATTAATCATATTTCAATTTGAAATATTGTTGAATTTGTAAAGAAATTAAAAACACGTTTGAAACTTTTTAA
Source organism: Parasteatoda tepidariorum (assembly GCF_043381705.1). Taxonomy (NCBI): domain Eukaryota; kingdom Metazoa; phylum Arthropoda; class Arachnida; order Araneae; family Theridiidae; genus Parasteatoda; species Parasteatoda tepidariorum. The sequence continues at coordinate 46,033,928 of NC_092208.1, read as the reverse complement.
ACCGAATACCTCTCTTAACCGAATGTAGGTTGCAAGTTTTTACTACATTTTACCCACAAACTTAGTTTTTCCTTTTCTCAAATTTATCTCAAATTTATTTTCTCAAAGTATGAAAGACTAGCATGAATGGAATGGAATGCCAAGGCATTTTATTTAATGCTGGATGTTTGTAGGCAAAATATGATATTTATTTGGTACTTTCGTTATGCTTTTTATGTAATATCTAGGCATTTTACAGAATGTCAAATGATATTGAGACAATTTATTAGACTATTTAAGTGCTATTTAAGCGAAGGATGAAAAAGTCCTGATAAGGCTATTAATGTTAGCAGCAAAATATTAAATGCTGACATTCTATACTGTGCCTACAGGGCCGGATTAACCTATAGGCACACTAGGCACGTGCCTAGGGCCTACGAAAAACTTGGGAGAAAAAAAAATTTTGACGAAAATAATTTAGTTTTAAAAACAAGTGTATTTTGCACAAAATTATGAAGATACAAATAAAAATATAATATTTTTCGGTAATAAATTATTTTGCAGAATCTTATGATCTAATATATTACTTTTTTGCGATTTTTGGATTCAACGAAATCTTGTATTATGCTGTCGAATTCCAAACTACGCAAAATGTCGTATTCAATAGACATAAGTGCGAGCGATGCCAAACGATCTTGATTCATTGTTGAACGCAAATAATTTTTTATCAATTTTAATCTGGAGAAAGATCTTTCTCCTTCTGCATTTGATCCAAGAAT